>NC_090847.1:1945000-2245000 GCF_024217435.2 Syngnathus scovelli | reverse complement strand
TCTGATTAATAATGGGAATCAATCTTGTCAAATGTGTCACTTGTATGTGTTTCATTGCTAAGTGTCCTTTCTCCTAATTGCAATGGTTTAAAAATTGCAGCTTGGTGTCATTTTGAACATTGACACGTTTTAACATCCCGAGTGAACTTTCAGCACCGTAGTTGCTTTTTCAAAATGCTTTCTTTGATGGAACAGAACAAAACCATCAAAGAGCCCAAAATGGAACCATGTGTTCCATTAGGGTTAAAAACAATCAATAGTGAGATCAATTCCTGTGTTGATTTGTATAAGCATACTGTGCACTGTATCAATCTATGTACCATAATTTCTGGACTATAAACCGCGACTTTTTTCCAAAATTTTAGACCCTGCGGCTTATAGTCAGGCGCGGCTTATAGTCAGGTGCGGCTTATATACGATTTTTTTCATGATTTTTGTGATGACTTGATCATTTTTACTCTTAAAACTATTATATTCAGTAAAAGCTACAAACCAAACTGACAAATAACTCGTTTTCAAATCAGATGAGTAAAAACTGGTCAAATATTTAAAAAAAAAAGATATTAAAAGTGAAGACAATTTGCAACTCTAGTAATGATACGAATTTGATGCACAATTTGTCTTCGCGGGCCACATAGAATGATGTGGCGGGCCGTATCTGGCCCCAGGGCCTTGAGTTTGACACCTGTGCTCTAAACCCTTTCTCTTACTCTGCCATGTCACTCAGAGATTACACAAAGCAGTGGCGCTGTTTGGACCATCTGCATTGTATTAAAACCCAATCAATCAGCATTTAGATTCAATTCTTCTGATATTTTGCTCACCAAAAACAAGTTGTAATGAATGTGAACTTTTAATGCATTTTATTTAGAAGGTTACTTTGAACCTTAAACGGCGGAGCGGAGTACTTATGGATTTTTACGGCCTCCGGCCTCCTATGAATATCCCAACTGTATATTGTTTTAGGTCTATTGCGTTAGTAATTTCCTCCACTGAGTCAATTAGTGCCAGTGACGTTGCTCTTTTGGATCTAAATCCATGTTGACTTTCAGTGAGTAAATTATATTTATCTATGAATTTGTCCAGTCGGTTATTGAAAGGTTTTTCCAGTATTTTAGAAAATTGTGATAGTAATGATACAGGTCTGTAGTTTGTGAAGTGGTGTTTGTTCCCAGTTTTATACAAAGGTATGGTTTTTGCTATTTTCATTTTATCTGGAAATATACCGGTCTGAAATGATAGGTTACAGATGTATGTTAATGGCTTAGAAATCCCCTCAATCACTCGTTTTACAGTAGTCATATCAATGTCATCGCAGTCTTCGGATGTCTTGTTTGTACATTGGGAGACTATCTTTATAATTTCTTTCTCATGCGCTGCTTTGAGGAACATTGAGCTCAGATTCCTATCTATTAAACTTTTACGCTGCTCCTCAGATGTCACTGAATCTGGGATTTGTTTGGCCAGATCAGGTCCCACACTTACAAAGAATTTATTAAAGTTATTAGCCACTTCTTGCATATCATGCTTCTCAGTGTTATTGATAATAAAAAATTTTGGATAATTAATTTTTTTAGAGCCATTTTTTATTACAGTATTCATTATATCCCATATTTCTTTGGTGTTATTTTTATTATCATTTAATATTTTACTGTAGTATTCTTTTCTAAGGCGGCTCGGTGGCGCACTGGGTAGCACGTCCGCCTCACAGTTAGGAGGGTGCGGGTTCGATTCCACCTCCGGCCCTCCCTGTGCGGAGTTTGCATTTTCTCCCCGAGCCCGCGTGGGTTTTCTCCGGGCACTCCGGTTTCCTCCCACATTCCAAAAACATGCTTGGTAGGCCGATTGAAGACTCCAAATTGTCCCTAGGTGTGAGTGCGAGTGCGAATGGTCGTTTGTCTCTGTGTGCCCTGCGATTGGCTGGCAACCGGTTCAGGGTGTCCCCCGCCTACTGCCCGATGACGGCTGGGATAGGCTCCAGCACGCCCGCGACCCCCGTGGGGACTAAGCGGTTCAGAAAATGGATGGATGGATTCTTTTCTAGCAGCTCTTTTAATATTAGTTAGGTTATTCTTATATTGTTTGTATTTATTTTCTGACTCTTTAGTTCTCTGTCTTATAAATTCTCTGTAAAGTGTATTTTTCTTTTTACAGGCATTTTGTAAGCCCTTTGTGATCCAGGGATGTTCTACATACCGTAATTTTTGAACTATAAGTCGCACCGGAGTATAAGTCTCACCAGCCATAAAACGCACAATACAGTGAAAAAAAACATATATAAGTCGCACCGGAGTATAAGTCGCACTTTTGGGGCAAATTTATTTGTCAAAATCACACACCAAGAACAGACATGAACCAGCAACAACAGGCTAAACGATACGGTATGCTAACGTGACATATACACAAACGAGGAACTGAGAACGGGCCTGAGTAACATTCAGATTCAAATAAGTATTACATAAATAACACGTTTATCAAACCATCTGTGTCACTCCAATTCATTAAATCCATCCATTGATCGTCCTTTATGTAAACAATGCCGCGTATGCGCCACATATGCGCCGCTGACGTCGGACTCGTAAGTTGCATTTTTAATTATTCCACAGACCCATATAATGATATATAAAGTATATTTCAAATAACTATCATATGACAACAATATTATCAAACCATCTGTGTCACTTCTAATCATTAAATCCATAGATCAAATTCCTCGTCCTTTATGTCAACAACGCCGCGCGCGCGCCGCACAGATCTAGTATACAACTATATTGTAGCGTTAACAAAGTACCAGGAAACACGTGGGTTTGGTAAATGGCTCTTTATTTAACAAAACAAGAGTTCAACGAGCCAACAACTACTGAACTGTAACGATGAAAACATATACAAGTTGCTACACGAAATAAAATATCAAATAACTATAACATAAATACGTTTTTCAAACCTTGTGTCACTCCAAATCATTAAATCCTTCAAACGTAGGGCCCTTCGTCATCTTCGTCATCCCGTGATAGAATCCTTTGTCCTTATGTAAACAACCGCCACGCTGCTGACGTCACTTGCAGGTCAAATGACAGTAATCCCTTGCTACATCGCGGTTTGTTTATCGCGGTTTCACTACATCACCAATTCTTGAATTTTGAAAATTTGCGAAAAAATTCACATATACACTACCGTTCAAAAGTTTGCGGTCACATTGAAATGTCCTTATTTTTGAAGGAAAAGCACTGTACTTTTCAATGAAGATAATTTTAAACTAGTCTTAACTTTAAAGAAATACACTCTATACATTGCTAATGTGGTAAATGACTATTCTAGCTGCAAATGTCTGGTTTTTGGTGCAATATCTACATAGGTGTATAGAGGCCCATTTCCAGCAACTATCACTCCAGTGTTCTAATGGTACAATGTGTTTGCTCATCGGCTCAGAAGGCTAATTGATGATTAGAAAACCCTTGTGCAATCATGTTCACACATCTGAAAACAGTTTAGCTTGTTACAAAAGCTACAAAACTGACCTTCCTGTGAACAGATTGAGTTTCTGGAGCATCACATTTGTGGGGTCAATTAAACGCTCAAAATGGCCAGAAAAAGAGAACTTTCATCTGAAACTCAACAGTCTATTCTTGTTCTTAGAAATGAAGGCTATTTCATGCGAAAAATTGCTAAGAAATTGAAGATTTCCTACAACGGTGTGTACTACTCCCTTCAGAGGACAGCACAAACAGGCTCTAACCAGAGTCAAAAAAGAAATGGGAGGCCGCGTTGCACAACTGAGCAAGAAGATAAGTACATTAGAGTCTCTAGTTTGAGAAACAGATGCCTCATAGGTCCCCAACTGGCATCTTCATTAAATAGTACCCGCAAAACACCAGTGTCAACATCTACAGTGAAGAGGCGGCTGCGGGATTCTGGGCTTCAGGGCAGAGTGGCAAAGAAAAAGCCATATCTGAGACTGGCCAACAAAAGAAAAAGATTAAGATGGGCAAAAGAACACAGACATTGGACAGAGGAAGACTGGAAAAAAGTGTTGTGGACGGATGAATCCAAGTTCGAGGTGTTTGGATCACAAAGAAGAACGTTTGTGAGACGCAGAACAAATGAAAAGATGCTGGAAGAAGGCCTGACGCCATCTGTTAAGCATGGAGGAGGTAATGTGATGGTCTGGGGTTGCTTTGGTGCTGGTAAGGTGGGAGATTTGTACAGGGTAAAAGGGATTCTGAATAAGGAAGGCTATCAATCCATTTTGCAACGCCATGCCATACCCAGTGGACAGCGCTTGATTGGAGCCAATTTCATCCTACAACAGGACAATGACCCCAAACACACCTCCAAATTGTGCGAGAACTATTTAGAGCAGAAGCAGGCAGCTGGTATTCTATCGGTAATGGAGTGGCCAGCGCAGTCACCAGATCTGAACCCCATTGAGCTGTTGTGGGAGTAGCTTGACCGTATGGTACGCAAGAAGTGCCCATCCAACCAATCCAATTTGTGGGAGCTGCTTCTGGAAGCGTGGGGTGCAATTTCTCCAGATTACCTCAACAAATTAACAGCTATAATGCCAAAGGTCTGCAATGCCGTAATTGCTGCTAATGGAGGATTCTTTGACGAAAGCAAAGTTTGATGTAAAAAAAATCTTATTTCAAATACAAATCATTATTTCTAACCTTGTCAATGTCTTGACTCTATTTTCTATTCATTTCACAACGTTTGGTGGTGAATAAGTGTGACTTTTCATGGAAAACACAAAATTTTTTGGGTGACCCCAAACTTTTGAACGGTAGTGTAAGTCGCGCCTGATAGTTTTCTAAACTATGAAAAAAAATGCTACTTATAGTCCGAAAATTACGGTACTTTAGTTTCCTATTATTTACTTTTACAGGACAGTATTTGTCATATAACCTTTTGAAAATTTTTAATAATTCCTCATATGCCATATGCACAGTTAATGTTATTTTCATTGTATATAGTGTCCCAGTTGTGTGACATTAAACCATTTTTAAATGCGTTTATTGTTTCTTCTGTTTTAATTCTTCTGTATTCCTGTTTTTTGTCCAGTTGAGTAATTTTATAGTTGTTATCAAAAACCATAAAAACTGGCAAATGGTCACTGATGTCGCTGACTAATAACCCACTTATTGTGTTATTTAAAATGTCATTTGTGAATATATTATCAATAAGAGTGGCACAGTGAGAAGTTATTCTGGTTGGTCTAGTGATTTTTGGATACAAGTTCATGCTATATATTGTGTTAACAAAGTCTTCGGTCAGTTTGTGCTTGTTTGGATTGAGTAAATCAGTGTTTCCCAACCACTGTGCCGCGGCACACTGGTGTGCCATGAGAGACGTTCAGCGTGGGACTGTCCAATATTAATTACGGAGCGCATTGTAAACAGGATCGCCAAACCACTGGTCAGTTCGCGCAAGGCCTGGTCAGCCACTTGCTAATCGTGCATGTGTGGAGAATCGGAGAATTTTGAGATTTCATATTGTGTCGATATGATTGTATTGCATCGGCACATATTAAGTTTATGTGTGTGTTGCTGTGTGCTTTTGCTAACAGTGACAGACACTATGACGGTTGTGGTGCGTTTGTGGTCCGATGGAAATCAGAGAATGCAGTTCAACCGGAGAACCTGGATTGGTTATTTTTCACATACGTAAAATAAGCAGTCAAGTCGAGACTCCTCGACTGTGATAGCCACTCAGCTGCTGTCAGAACAGCAGAGCGTCTTTAAAAGTGACTTTGTTCTTATTGTTGCAATATTTATAGACCTAGTCTAAAACAGTAAACAAAATCACGTTGATTCTTTTATTTTAATCACAATCACTTTAAATAGTTTATTTCTTACACCGTCTAAAACCTTTTTAAAAAACTGTCACTTTTATTTAAAATAAGGAATACAATTTAAAGAATATTTAGTATTTATTTCTATTAAATTATTCGACTCTCCATACATATATAGGAATTGGACTCTACGTGTTTCGTTGTAATATAACTGATTTTAATATAGGAGCTTAACAGATTTTTGTTGGCGGTGTGCCGCGAGATTTTTTCCAATGAAAAGGTGTGCCATGAATGAAAAAAGGTTGGGAAACACTGGAGTAAATCAATGTTGAAGTCTCCACAGATGAAAATTGTTTTGCAACTGAAAACACCTCCTCCATCCATTCCGTGAACAGTTCAATGCCAGAACCAGGTGTCCGATTTACTATACAGCTAATGATTACATTTTTTTTTCCTTGAGTATTTGAATTGTTATGCATTCCGATATGTTGTTTACTACCATTGACATGTCCTGTATCACCCTGACGTTTGATGTCTTTTCCACATAGATCGCAACTCCTCCTCCACCTTTGTTTTGTCGATCTATGTGTATAAAGTCATATCCCTCCAGCTCAAAGTCCACCCCTTTTACTGTGTTGATCCATGTTTCTGTTATTGCAATAATGTTGAATGGGCGAGTAAACTGATGAAGATAATCCTTAATGTTTGTAAAGTTGGCATACAGACTCCTACTGTTAATATGTATCATAGACAGTTTGCTATCTTTATTGATTCTATTAAATTCTTCATCAGTATAGTAACTGCAGTTATTGTTGATTGAGTTGAAGAAGTTGTTATCCGGGTCTATATCATGTTCCATATCCAGAGAACTGTGGTCAGTGTATTGAAAAGATTGGAGTTCCAGTTTGTCGTGTTCACTAATCCTCTGAGTTATGTCACTGTTGTCTTCAAGTGTAGATGCTTGACTTCTTTCGGTGTGTGTCATGGTTGTGAGTAGAGTTTACCTTACAGTCCTGCATGATGATCATTGGTATCTATCCAGCTCCTCGATCCTTCTTACCATCAGCACTTTTGCTTCCTCCGGTGTTCCATTGAGCTTGATAAATATTTTACAGTTTGTAGTCCAGGTAGTATGTTGAATTTTTTTCTGCTTCCTTAGGTAGCGTGCTTTTTTGGCAATATCAGCGTTGCGCTTGGTCAGGTGCTCATTGATGTAGACGTCGGTTCCTCTCATCTTTCTTCCTTGTTTTAATAATGCAATCTTGTGTTTTTTGTTGACAAACCGCATGATGACAGCGGATTTGTCACCAGGGCTCCTCTTGGGCAGAGGGTGGCAAGCTTCGATGTTGTCGCAGTCCAGCTGTATCCCCTTGGACTGCAGGAAAGTAGCCACCTGTTGCTCCGTGAAGCTAACATCTAGTTCACCGGGCTCACCTCCCTCGCCAACGGCCAATGCCCGGGCGTATGATCGGGCTTTGATGTTGACTCCGGAGATGATCACATCACTTTGACAGCAATAACATCAATCAGATGCTTCCAGATCAGTTTGGCACATCGTTTAAGATCAATCTTTGACCCTTCCTCTACAAAATAGTATGCAGTTTGGTCAGATTTCTGGAATGTCTGGCATGAATTTGAATTAATTGATCTTTATGTTCCTCGTCTGTTGCCGTTGTACGTACTTAACAGGCTCAGCTTGCACAAGAAACACAAAACAATGACCAACATGGGGAGACCTGTTGGCATTTGCAATAACACCGCTCAGAGATCTTGAATGGAAAGAGAATACAAGGGAAAAGGAGGAGAGAAAAATTGGGGCTGAAACTACTCTCCTTGGTGGAGCATAATTTTAGTCTATAAAAAAAACCCTCAGCACAATCAGAATCAGCTTTATTGAATGTTGTTCTCAGCCTTTGTATAACATTAATGTGACTAACAACATTCAGCTTACTAACAACATTTAAGTGGCAAGACAGGATATCATTGCCCAGTGATGTCTCTGAGACGCTATGAGTGGTGTGAGTTCATCAGAGCGACAGCCTGGGGAAAGACGCTGTGTCTGCTGGTTTTGGCGTACAGCGCTCTGCAAGGTTGTCCGGAGGGGAGTAGTTCGAAGAAACTGTGACCTGGGTGAGAAGGGTCTGTAGAGATGTTACTTGCACGTTTCCTGGTCCTGGACAAGTACAAGTCAAGGATAGATGTTAGGGTTGGTCCCAATGATCTTTTCCGCAGTCCTGATTGTCCGTTGCAGTCTGTGCTTGTCTTGTTTGGTGGCCGATCCAAACCAGACAGTGATGAAGGTGCAGAGGAGAGACTGGATGATGGCAGTGTAGAAGGTCTTCAGCAGCTCCTGCGGCAGGTTGAACTTCCTGAGCTGTCTCAGAAAGTACAGCCTCTGCTGTGCCTTCTTCCGGACAGAGTCGATGTGGCCGGTCCATTTCAGGTCCCGAGAGATTGTGGATCCCAGGAACTTGAAGGTGTCTGTGGAGGGAATAGAATTACTGAGGACACTGAGGGGTGGAAGTGATGAAGGGTCTCTCCTGAAGTCCACTGTCATCTCCACAGTCTTGAGCGGGTTCAGTTCCAGGTGGTTTTGGCTGCACCAGTGGACCAGCCGCTCCACCTCCTGTCTGTACGCAGTCTCATTACATTCCCGGATCAGTCCTATGAGAGTGGTTTCGTCCGCATACTTCAGGAGCTTCACAGAAGAGTCGCCTGAGGAGCAATCATTGGTGTAGAGACAGAAGAGCAGTGGGGGGAGTAAGCACCCCTGGAGGCGGCAGTGCTGGTGGTCCGGGTGTCGGATGTGGTGGTCCCCAGCCTCACATGCTGTCTCCTGTTGGTTTAGGAAGCTGGTGATCCACTGACAGGTGGAGGCAAGCACTGCGAGCTGGACGAGCTACTGGTGGAGGATGTCGGGAGCGATGTTGTTGAACGCCGAGCTGAATCCCACAAACAGGATCCTGGCGTATGTTCCTGAGGTGTCTAGGTGGTGCAGGATGTAGTGCAGTCCCATGTTGACCGTATCATCCACTGAAGGACTGTACTGAGGAGCTTAAGAGTGTCTTCACAGACATCGTTAGCATTTTCCTGCAGCAAGCCATCGTCCTATCGTGTATCAAGGCTGCCACCATCATACCTGTGCCGAAGAAAACTGCTCTATCCTGCTTCAATGACTGCCGCCCCATGGCACTGACACCCATCATCATGAAGTGCTTTGAGCGGCTTGTCATGACACACATCAGATCCATTCTCTCCCCCACCCTTGACGCCTTCCAGTTTGCATACCAAGCCAAACGGTCATCTGAGCATGCAATCTGCTCTGCCCTCCACTCAGCCCTCACCCACCCGGAAAAAAAGAGACTCGTATGTGAGATTGCTGTTTGTGGACTTCAGTTCTGCATTCAACACCATTGTACCACAGCGACTCATCTGCAAACTCGACGAACTGGGACTCAGTACCTTCCTGCAACTGGCTACTGGACTACCTCTGTCAGAGGCCTCAAGTAGTACGTGTTGGCGACAATATCTCAAGCAGCATTAAACTGAGCACGGGGGCCCCCCAAGGCTACGTGCTCAGTCCGCTGCTCTTCACCCTGCTGACGCATGACTGCAGTGCAACCTACAGCAACAACCGCATAGTGAAATTTGCTGACGACGCGGCTCTGTTGGGTCTCATCAAGAGCGACGAGACTCAATACAGGTCGGAGGTCGTCCTTCTGACCACATGGTGCAGGGACAATAACCTCCTGCTGAACATCAGCAAGACTAAGGAAATTGTTGTTGACTTCCAGAAGGGTCACACCCAACACCTGCCACTGACCATCGACGGTGCTATGGTGGAGAGAGTGAGCAGCACCAGATTCCTGGGGGTGCACATCACTGAAGACCTCTCGTGGACCACTGACACTGCATCACTGGCGAAGAAAGCTCACCGCCGCCTGTACTTCCTGCTGAAACTCAGGCGAGCAAGTGCTCCACCAGCCATCATGACCACATTCTACCGTGGCACCATTGAGAGCGTCCTCTCCAGTTGTATCGCTGTGTGGGGTGGAAGCTGCACTGAATACGACATGAAGGCCCTGCAGCGCATAGTGAACACAGCTGCTAGGATTATTGGTGCTTCACTCCCCTCCCTGAAGGACATTTACACCTCCCATCTCACACACAAGGCGACCACGTTTGTGAGTGATGTGAGTCACCCCGCTTACACTTTGTTTGATCTACTGCCCTCTGGGAAGAGGTACAGAAGCCTGCGCTCCCGCACCACCAGACTCACCAACAGCTTCATACTCCTGGCTGTTAGGATCCTGAACTCACTCCTCCCTCCACTCTCGGCTGCATAACGTCCTGGCCTTTTGGGCCACGTTGGCTGCCTTGCACTACTCCTCCTGTACTTTTGCGCTATATTTTCAAGATTCAAGAGTTTTTTATTCGCCATGTTTGAGCGTGCCAAACAAGGAATTTGACTTCGGTAAATCACAGCCTCTGTTCAACATTTAGGTGACTAACAACAACACTCAGGACATGTGAAAAACGAAAGATATTCTCAAACATCCCCTGATCTTAAACTGATCTTAAACTCCCAAGAGGGCAAGGAAAGACTCGAAACTCCAGCTAGGGGAAATGAGAAACCTTGAGAAGAGACCACAGATGGGAGGGTCCCTCTTCTAGGATGACCAGGCTGCAATGGATGCAGAGAGTACACATAGTACAAACAGTGTAGACAAAAAAGGTGTGGAAAGCGGGATGTTATTGCACAGTAATGACTCTGAGACTCTAAGAGTGGTGTGAGTTCATCAGAGCGACAGCCTGGGGGAAGAAGCTGTCTCTGTGTCTGCTGGTTTTAGTATACAGAGCTCTATAACGGCGTCCGGAAGGGAGTAGTTCAAACAGGCTGCAACCTGGGTGCGAAGGGTCTGTTGAGATTTTCCTTGCACGTTTCCTGGTCCTGGACAGGTACAAGTCTTGGATAGATGGGAGGTTGATTCCAATTATCTTTTCTGCAGTCCTTTTTGTCCGTTGCAGTCTGTGCTTGTCTTGTTTGGAGGCCGATCCAAACCAGGCAGTGATGGAGGTGCAGAGGACAGACTGGATGATGGCAGTGTAGAAGGTCTTCAGCAGCTCCCGCGGCAGGTTGAACTTCTTGAGCTGTCTCAGGAAGTACAGCCTCTGCTGGGCCTTCTTCCAGACAGAGTCTATGTGGCCGGTCCATTTCAGGTCCCGAGAGATTGTGGTTCCCAGGAACTTGAAGGTGTCTGATGAGAGAATAGCATTACTGCGGATAGTGAGGGGTGAAAGTGGTGAAGGGCCTCGCCTGAAGTCCACTGTCATCTCCACGGTCTTGAGCGAGTTCAGGTCCAGGTGGTTTTGGCTGCACCAGTGGACCAGCCGCTCCACCTCCTGTCTGTACGCAGTCTCATCACCGTTCTGGATCAGTCCGATGAGAGTGGTGTCGACTGCATACTTCAGGATCTTCACAGAAGAGTCACTTGCGGAGAAATCGTTGGTATAGAGGGAGAAGAGCAGTGGGGAGAGGACGCACCCCTGAGGGGCTCCAGTATTGGTGGATAGGGTGTCAGATGTGATGCTCCCCAGCCTCACACGCTGTCTCCTGTTGGTCAGGAAGCTGGTGATCCACTGACAGGTGGAGGCAGGCACCGCGAGCTGGATGAGCTTCTGTTGGAGGATGTCAAGAGCGATGGTGTTGAACGCCGAGCTGAAGTCCACAAACAGGATCCTGGCGTACTTTCCTGGGGTGTCCAGGTGTTGCAGGATGTACTGCAGTCCCATGTTGACCGCATCATCCACCGACCTGTTTGCCCGGTAGGCAAACTGGAGGGGGTCCAGCAGGGGGCCCGTGACATCCTTCAGGTGGTTCAGCACTAACCTCTCGAAAGATTTCATGACCACAGATGTCAGTGCAACAGGTCTATAGTCATTCAGACCTGTGATGGCGGGCTTCTTGGCCACTGGAACGATGGTGGAGCTCTTGAAGCACGAGGGCACCTCACACAGCTCCAGAGAACGGTTGAAGATCCGTGCAAAGGTGGGCGCCAGCTGCTCAGCGCAGACTTTCAAGCAGGAAGGTGACACGCCGTCTGGGCCCGGTGCCTTCCTGATCTTTTGTCTCCGGAACATCTGGCGCACTTCCTCCTCGCGGATCTGGAGTGCGGGCGCGGCCTCTGCAAGAGAGAGAGTCGGTGACCACGGTGATGGAGGTGTGGACAGAGCAGTTGTGGGGGGAGGTGAGTATGTGGATTGTGCTGCAGGAGGTCCCGTTGTGTGGGAGGACCGGTCAAACCTGCAGTAGAACCTGTTTAGCTGGTTAGCGAGCCTTGGGCTCTCCACAGGACGGGGGGGTTCGTTTCTTGAAGCCCGTGATGCTCTGCACGCCTTTTCACACTGTTGAGGGATCAGGATTGGCAGAGAGGTGTCTCTCCAGGCTCTCCCCGTAACACCTCCTGGCTTTCATGACCTCTCGGTTCAGTGTGTTTCTGGTCTGCTTGAACAGGTCCCGGTTGCCGCTCCTGTAGGCCTCCTCCTTGACTTTGCGCAGCCTCCTAAGGTTCGGTGTAAACCAAGGTTTGTCGTTGTTGTACGTGCAGAAGGTCTTAGTCTGCACACACAGATCCTCACAAAAACTGATGTATGATGTGACAGTGTCAGTGAGTTCATGCAAGTCTGAATTTGCAGCTTCAAAAACTCTCCAATCGGTGCAGTCAAAGCAGGCTTGGAGGTCCTGCCTTGACTCCACTGTCCACTTCCTTACAGTCCTCACCACAGGCTTAGAAGTTTTTAGTTTCTGTCTGTAGGCAGGGATCAGGTGAACTAGACAGTGGTCCGAGAGTCCTAAAGCTGCACGAGCCACAGAGTGGTATGCATCCTTAATTACGGTGTAGCAGTGGTCCAGTGTTTGTGCCCCTCTGTTGGGACACGTTATGTGCTGTCTGTATCTGGGGAGTTCGTGTGCGAGGTTCGCCCTGTTAAGATCACCCAGAACAATGATTAGTGAATTTGGTAGAAGTTTCTCCATGTCTGTCACCTGGTCAGTCAGCATCTGCGTGGCTTCACTCGCACGTGCGTGTGGTGGCATGTAAACAGCTGCCATGACGATCGAGGAGAACTCCCGTGGTGAATAGAACGGCCGGCAGTTTATGAAAAGTGTTTCTAGGAGAGGGCTGCAAAACTCTTTCAACACCATGACATCGGTACACCAACGTTCATTAATGTAGAAACAGAGGCCACCTCCCTTTGATTTTCCGGAGAGCTCCGCGCTGCGATCTGCACGCGTTAGCCGAAACCCAGCTAACTCCATGGCGTGGTGGGGGGTTCGTTCGCTAAGCCACGTTTCAACAAAACACAGCGCGGCGGATCTGCTGAAGTCCGTGTTCCTTGAAGTGAGGAGCAGCAGTTCGTCCATCTTGTTCGCCAGGGAGCGGACATTCGCCAGATGAATTGACGGTAGGGCAGAACGGAACCCTCTCTGCCTCAGCTTTACGAGGGCTCCGGCTCGTTTTCCGCGTAGCCGCCGTCGCGCTAGCTTGTATAGCACCGCCGCTCCGGCTAAAATCTCCGACAAACAGTCTGAATCAGAGAGAACATGAGAGAAAATACCAGAAGAAGACTGACCGATGTTTAACAGTGCTTATCTAGTAAAAGTTATCCGGGATGGACAGCAGAAGACACAGAAAACACACAAAATAAGACAAAGAAACTGAGAGCGACTCACCGTGGCAGCCATCCGCGGCGCCATCAGATGACGTCAAGACTGTCTGCTATATGCACATTTGCTCTATTTCAACCATGTTGCTTTTATTTATTATTTATTCATTCCTCTTACTTATTCATTGTATGTGCCTTCTTTTTACTTTTTGTATTGTTGACGTGAATGTTTTGTTTGTCCGTTTTGTTTTATATATATATATATATATATATATAATAATATGTAATATGTCTTGTAACCGTGGGATAGTAGGAAACACAATTTCGATCTCTTTGTGTGTCTTGACGTGAAGAAAGTGACAATAAAGCAGACTTTGACTATAGACCTGTTTGCCCGGTAGGCAAACTGCAGGGAGTTGTGACGGGGGCCCGTGATGTCCTTCAGCTGGCTCAACAGCTGGCGGGCTTCTTGGCCACCGGTACGATGGTGGAGCTTTAAAGGCATGAGGGCACCTCACACAGCTCCAGGAAATGGTTGAAGATCCATGCAAAGGTGGGTGCCAGCTGTTCAGCACAGACTTTCAGGCAGGAGAAGGACATGCCGTCTGGGCCTGGTGCCTTCCTGACATTTTGTCTCCGGAACATCTGACACACCTCCTCCCCGCGGATCTGAAGTGAGGGCGCGGCTTCTGAAAGAGAGAGAGTAGGTGATAAAAACGATAGAGGCGTGTACAAGGGGGATGTGGGAGGAGGTGTTTATGTTGATTGTGATGCAGGAGGTCCTGTTGTGTGGGTGGACCGTTCAAACCTGCAGTAAAACCTGTTTAGCTGGTTTGCAAGCCTTGTGTTCTGCACAGGACGGGGAGTTGGTTTCTTGAAGCCCGTGATGCTCTGCAGGCCTTTCCACACTGTTGAGGGATCAGGATTGTTAGAGGTGCCTCTCCAGGCTCTCCCAATAGCTCCTCTTAGCTTTCCTGATCTCTCGGTCAGTGTGTTCCTGGCCTGCCTGAACAGGTCACGGTCCCCACTCCTGTAGGCCTCCTCCTAGGCCTCCTCCTTGGCTTTGTGCAGCATCCTGAAGTTTGGTGTAAACCATGGTTCGTTGTTGTTGTGCGTGCAGAAGGTCTTAGTTTGCATACACATGTCCTCACAAAAGCTGATGTATGATGTCACAGTATCGATGAGTTCATGTAGGCCTGAAGTTGCAGCTTCAAAAACACCCCAATCGGTGCAGTCAAAGCAGGCTTGGAGGTCCTGCTTTGACTCCACTGTCCATTTCCTCACAGTCCTTACCACAGGCTTAGAAGTTTTTAATTTCTGCCTGTAGGCTGGGATCAGATTAACTAGACAGTGGTCTGAGAGTCCTAAAGCTGCACGGGCCACAGAGCGGTATGCATCCTTTATTACAGAGCAGCAGTGGTCCAGTGTCTGTGTCCCTCTGGTCGGACACGTTATGTTTTGTCTGTATTTGTGGAGTTCGTGTGTGAGGTTCACTCTGTTAAAATTACCCAAAACAATGATCAGTGAGTTTGGTAGTTTTCTTTCCACGTCTGTTACCTGGTCAGCTAGCACCTGTGTGGCTTCGATCGCACGTGCGTGTGGTGGAATGTAAACAGCCGCTATTACGATAGAGGGGAACTCCCGTGGAGAATAAAACGTCCGGCAGTCTATGAAAAGCGTCTCTAGGAGAGGGCTGCAAGAGTCTTTCAACATCGTGACATCAGTACACCAACCTTCATTAATGTAGAAACATAGACTACCTCCCTTTGTTTTTCACGTGAGCTCTGTGCTGTGATCAGTGCGTAGTAGCCGAAACCCAGTTAGCTCTTCGGCATGGTGGGGGGTGCGTCCGTCGAACCACGTTTCGGTGAAGCACAGGGCGGTGGATTTGATAACGTCCGGGTTCCTTGAAATGAGAAGCAGCAGTTCATCCATCTTGTTCGCCAGGGAGCGGACATTCACCAGATGAATTGATGGTAGATGAGCACGGAAAACTCTCTGCCTCAACTTCACGTTATGTTGAAACCTCTGGTTTTGTTTGGCAAAACAACGTTTGCATGTATTAGCTCTAAAATTGCCACAGTTATCCAAGTAACTATGGAGCGATCAAAGTTTGTTTGAAAAAACACTTCTTGGCCAGTGTTTTACCTATCGTAGATGTGCGTACAGAAATACTGGACTGTACCAGTGATGTCTGTAGGCCTTTAACAGACAGGGTTAGGGTTCATTTCAGTATTCTGCGCTGAACTCTTGCCATCATTTTAGGTGAAAAACGACAGTGCCAAACTTTCTCCATTTGTAGAAGATTACTCCAAATGTGGATTAATGAACATCTAGACCAGGGGTGGGCAAACTTTTTGTCTTGCGGGCTGAATTGGGTTCTAAATTTTGACCGGGGGGGGCGAACCAGGAGCAGATGGATGTAGTGTTTGTCTGAAGTAATATAAACGACCTGTAAAGGTCATTGCATAAAAGGTTTTGGCCTTTAGTAGGTAGTAAAGCGTGGATATTCAAAAAAAGTTTTTTGAAAACAAATGCATTTATTAACAGCATTAAAAAAAAATCCCTAAAAAACTGCTATCAGTGATTCTCATAAAATACGACACTGTTATTATGAATAACAGTCTCCATCACTTCAGTGCCTGCAGTTCAGATTAATGAAAGATGTTTATCTTATGAGATCACATCAAACGGCAAACATTCTGACCAAGTATATCATCTTGAAGAATCGGTGAAAGCATACATCCAAATAAAGTAATCAAAACGGCAACACGGTGAGGGGTATCTGAAAATCAGAGCAGAGTTTTAACTCACAAACACCTGGTAACAGAGGTGAGGAAACGGGAAACACTTCCTTAAAGTAAGCCTTAAGAACTTTACAGGTTAAGATTAGTCACAAACAGGTGGTGCATCAATGTCCTTGAGCATCCTGCATTGTTTGAAAATGAGAATGGTCGCTAGTTTCAATCCCTGCTATTTGTATATTCAAAATGCATTTTTTTACAACAAACTTGAAAGCCTCCCCTTCATTTTCAGTGGGAACAGTGTTGTTGGTTTCCCTTTGTTTGCTAGTGTGTCATAGTCTGGAGTAAAATTTGTTGTGGCAATTCTTAGGAGAGATCCGAGGTGTTGGTCCGTTTACCTAGATCTGTGACGGGTTGATGTTGATGTTCATGTGGCTGAACGTCACGTCGCGTACGTCAAGCCAAATTGGCCACTCTTTTTAAACACTCGGCACTCAGTGTCCACCTTGCTTTTCCTTGGGCGACTCATTTTAATGGAAGGATTCCAGGGGAAGGTTTGTGGGTGGCTTTAGCGTAAAACTGTATCCGAAAGCTCGGCGCGCAAATTACAAGAATGCTGTCGTCACAGCCCACGCTCTAAATTCGGCACTGCTACAAATAGAGCGCGAGTGCGCCATTTCCGTACTACTGAGTACGTACACGCACTTGTGAGTGTGCACCGAGCTTTCTAACACGGCTTCCGGTAGTAAATGCGCAGGCGAGTGGTTCCCCATCTACTGGGGAAACGCAGTCATTGCAGGCAAAATTACCGAAAAAAAAAATGTTTAATAATACAATTTATTTAGGGTTGGCGGGCCGGATTAAACGGTCCCGTGGGCCCGCGGGCCATAGTTTGCCCATACCTGATCTAGACATTTGGAGATGGTTTATAAGATTTCCCAGCTTTAGCAAGTCATGATGGATATCAGACAATGCTTATCATAGACACAATTCTTACCAGGTATGTGTTTTATAGTGGGCAGGGAAACTTTATGCCACATCTCAGTGATTGGACACAGCCCTGACCGTTTTTTTTTATCATAAGAAATCGGCATACGTGAATGGACTGTACTTTTATAGCGCATTTTTGGTACTCAGAGCTTCATAATGTTTCCTCATTCATCTACTGATGAGAGACCATCAGGAGCAAGTAGGCGTTCAGTGTTTTGCTCAAGGACACGTTGACATAATCACAATGGCTGGGGATTGAAACCTCCAACCCATGGAGTCCTCTACCATTGAGCTACTAAAACAGATGGAAGCCAGTGATATAAAAAAAAAAAAATCCTTAAAATGCACGGGGGGGGGGGGTGCTACTGGTGTGTTCGACCATCCGCGGACGGGGGTGGTGGGGGTGCTACCGGTGTGTTCGGCCATACGGGGGTCGGGGGTGCTACCGGTGTGTTCGGACATCCGCGGACGAGGTGGGGGAGTTTGCGGGTGGCTAATGCTATAATGGTAGCTGCTATACGCACAAGGCTATTTTATTTCAAAATAGGCTGCTCCGTTAATGTTTCGAGTAGATTTACGGATCGATATGGAAGGGAAACATAAGCAGTACCAATGTGTTAGATTGAACTTTAGTCAGTTACGATCATTTTATAGGAGATAGTTTGAGAAACGCGATTGTTTACAGGGGGCTGCCACGACACTTTGCTGAGGCTCATGGTCTGCGAGCTGAGGCTCATGGGAGTTTGCGGGTGGCTAATGTTATAATGATAGCTGCTATACGCACGAGGCTATTTCATCTCAAAATAGGCTACTCCGTTAACATTTCGTGTAAATTTACAGATCGATATGGAAGGGAAACATAAGTAAGCAGTACCAATGTGTTAGATTGAACTTTAGTCCGTTCCGATCATTTTATAGGAGATAGTTTGAAAAACGTGATTGTTTACAGAGGGCTCATTGGTTATTGACTAGTGGATGCATACCACAACCTTAGTCAACCTCAGTTTGTTGCAGTATAGCTTCTATTTTGTGCACCTTTTAATCCGGTGCGCCCTATATATGAAATAATTTCTAAAATAAAAAATTCAATGAGGGTGCGCCTTATAATCCAGTGCGCTTTATGGTGCGGAAAATACAGTAGTTCCCTCTCCATCTCCAACAACTCTTGAGACAGTGGCAATAAAAGGACAAACTGGTGAGGCTGAGTTTTGCCTAAATAAGGTGGAAAAAAAAAACAATAACAAACATGGCATGATACAAAAATTTGAAACTCCTCTAGAATCAAAACTATTTGGAGTAGGACAACACAATTTCGCATGATACCCTAAATCTCTTTGTAGATTTCACAAAAAAATAAATCAGGAAAATCCATGACTTGAACTCGTAAACCTTGGTCCAGTTGATATGGTAGATATATTTGGTGACTTTTTGGTAAGCATTTGCTTTAAGATTGGCATTCTGTTTTTCTTCTAGGCAACACCACCTACCTGTGGGAGTTTTTGCTGGAGCTGTTGCAGGACAAAAACACATGTCCTCGATACATAAAGTGGATGCAGAGGGAAAAGGGCATCTTTAAATTGGTCGATTCCAAGGCCGTGTCCAAACTTTGGGGAAAACACAAGAATAAACCTGATATGAACTATGAAACGATGGGCCGAGCCCTAAGGTCAGCCATTCTGCACAAACTAAAACGTCAATTTTTTTTTTTAAATAAGCATTTCTATTAAACATATAATAAGCATGTTGTACAATGCCAATGCCGTAAGTCCAGTGCCTTCATATGCAGATATTATTACCAGCGTGGAATCCTTGCAAAGGTGGAAGGTCAGAGGTTGGCCTACCAATTCAAAGACATGCCAAAGAACATTCGAGTCATTGAAGATGATGAAGGTGAAGACAGCGAGGGCGTGGTGTCTAACCAGCCGGGTCCCAAAATCCTGGGCACCACCACCGCTGCTGCCTACAACCCTCAGCAAACCTATGTCACTATCATCCCCAATACCACCACCACCAGGTCTCACACTTAAGTGCACTTTTGAGATTTTTTTTTTTATTCAGCTCTGCAATTAGATTGTCATAAACCACACAAATAATATATGTAATTAAATAAAGAATTTTATTAATTATATAATGCTTAAACTTTTCACTTAAAAATTTTTTGTTGGTCATGTCAGTCTCAATGGTTCTTGAAGTCATCAAATAATACAAATTTATAATAGTGCTAGTAAAAAAAAAAAAACAGACATTCAATAGTCTGTATGTTGGCGAACTGGTGTTAATGATTGTTTTTCCTTCTCCAACAGGCCTATCCGTGCCATGCCTGTGGTAATGACGAACTCTCTTGGTCAAGTGACATTAAACTCTTCCCCTATCCTAACTACCACTGCAGGAACCCCAGTTACAGTAGCTAGCGTTAATGCAGCCCCAAAATTGGTCATTCAGACCCTGCCCACCATGCTGCCGTCTGGTTCCAAAGCAGGTGAGAAAATAACAATCATCACTATCCCAGCCAACCAGCTTGCCACGCTCATGCAGGCGAATCCATCTGGCCACGTGACCCAGCTCATACAGGCCAAGCCTGTCACTACACATCTAGCACAGGCTTTTGCAAAGCCAGTGACAAACCCAGCTGTCCATCTAGCTGTAGGCACACCAGTGCCACAGCTTATCTTGGCCAAACCACAGCTCTCTGTACATGTCCAAAGTCTCACCCAGAAAAAGGAGTCCTCCAACAGTCAGCCACAAGCAGGACAATCAGAGGTCACATCCCTCTTCAGTCAACCAGCATTGCCAGAAGAAAGCCCAGCTTCCTGAAAAGTCAAACTTTATTTGGGATGGGTTTGGGGCGAATAATAAACTGTAAATGCTGCAAAGGAAGGCATGTTATACCAAACCCCGATCCATTACCCACCACACAGTCCTCCTTTTTGACTGCCAAATGCTGCTCTCATCATGGACAAATTGAAACCCCATAGAAAAGGATCGAAACTGGTATGTGAAAAAACAAAGTTAAAAGATGGGCAGCCTTAGCGAATGAAACATTTGTAGTCAAACAGTATATAAACTCACTGAAAAGATTTTGTAAATGTAAGTGTACAGATCATTTTGATACGAAGCAGGTATGTTTTCTTCTCCTAAATTGAGTTTGGTTGTCATCTTTGTTTTACAGCCTAGTCCTTCCCCTTCACTGTTATAAACACTGCAATTTTTTGTACTGCAATTTAAAAGGGAGTCAAAAGATATATCCGAATCAGAAGTTAGATTTGTGTTCTATATATGAAGTATAGTAAACTATTATTTCTTGTGCTATCAGTTTTACTAAAATGTGCTATAAAAAAAAGAAAATTTGTCTTTCATTCTGTGTAATTGTGGCCGCAAATTGTGCTAGAAAAGTTGTTTGTGGGTGCTGGCATACTATGGAGTGACGTTTGTAAAACATCTGACGCTAAAAACAGCAACATTTTGGCACATTTACTTTAAAATAGGCAGGCTGTTCTCTTCAGACATCAACCCTATTCTCAAGCCCCAGCTCTCAGTGCTTGAATTGGTAAAAAGTTTGCTCAGCACCAGAACAACTTAAATTGCATCTAAACTTTGGTCTAGTCAAAATTCTGAGTCGCTAGTAACTCTGGGAAACCAATAGTCACAATTAAACTATCTTTCTTTACAACAGCCATACACCCATTTGCCACACCACGTCTCCTGTTCAGGGTCACGGGTGCTGGAGTTTATCCCAGCTGACTGGGTGAAAGGTGGCCTACACCCAAGGTTTGTTGCCAGTCAGTTCAGTGTACATAGTGAGACAAGCAACCATTTACACTCGCTTTCTCTTAGTCAATGAGTGGGAATTCAAACCACACTATATGTGAACCAAGTCAGGTGAATGTACAGACAACCATTCACACTCCTCATATTAGCTGACTCCATTACAACTTAGAGCTCATTATCTCTTCAGTCCAGTACGGCACAGTCCACGGTAATTATCTAATAACTTATCCTCACAATGTCCAGGTTTTCATTGCAATCACAATTTTTTAAATGATTACTCATAGAATTAAAAAGAAAACAATTACCAAAACTCAACTACCGTATTTTCCGCACCATAAGTTGCTTCGGTTCAAAAGGCGCAGACTCAATTGCGGTGGCTTTTCTGTACTCAATCCACACACAGGGCACACTGCATTATAGGGCACATGCATTCCATGACTTACAGTAAAAAAACAAAACATCACAGAGGCAAGACAGTGAGTTTGGTTGTATAAGTTCAGTTGTACTTTTTTATACTACTTAACCATTTACGGTTGCACAATGTAAAGATTAGAGTAGAAAAACAAAATGTTTGAGAATTTGGTTGAATTTCAAATTTTTAATTTTTGGTAAGTGGGAAGTTGTGGAATAGGTAGGCAAAAGATGAAGAGTTGAAAGTTGGAATGGGTTGAATCGGTTGAACAATGCAGAAATTAGAGTAGAAAAACGAAATTTTGGAGATTTTGGTTGAATTTCAAATTTGGAATTTTTGGTAAGTCGGAAGTTGTGGAATAGGTAGGCAAAAGATGAAGAGTTGAAAGTTGGAATGGGTTGAATCGGTTGAACAATGTAGAAATTAGAGTAGAAATACAAAATGTTGGAGAATTTGGTTGAATTTCAAATACGGAATTTTTGGTAAGTGGGAAGTTGTAGAATAGGTAGGCAAAAGATGAACAGTTGAAAGTTGGAATGAGTTGTATCGGTTGAACAATGTAGAAATTAGAGTAGAAAAACAAAATTTAGAAAGATTTGGTTGAATTTCAAATTTGGAATTTTTGGTAAACGGGAAGTTGTGGAATAGGTAGGCAAAACATGAACAGTTGAAAATTGGAACGAGTTGAATTGGTTGAAAAATGTAGAAATTAGAGTAGAAAAACAACATTTTTGAGAATTTGGTTGAATTTTTCGTAAGTTGGAAGTTGTGGAATAGTTAGAAAAAAGATGAACAGTTGAAAGTTGGAATGGGTTGAATCGGTTGAAAAACGTAAAAGTTAGAGTGGAAAAACGAAATTTTGGAGAATTTGGTTGAATTTCAAATTTGGAATTTTTGGTAAGTGGGAAGTTGTGGAATAGGTAGGCAAAAGATGAACAGTTGAAAGTTGGAATGAGTTGAATCGGTTGAACAATGTAGAAATTAGAGTAGAAAAACGAAATTTATAAAAAATTGGTTGAATTTCAAATTTGGAATTTTTGGTAAATGGGAAGTTGTGGAATAGGTAGGCAAAAGATGAACAGTTGAAAGTTGGAATGAGTTGAATCGGTTGAACAATGTAGAAATTAGAGTAGAAAAACGAAATTTAGAAAAAATCGGTTGAATTTCAAATTTGGAATTTTTGGTAAATGGGAAGTTGTGGAATAGGTTGGCAAAAGATGAACAGTTGAAAGTTGGAATGGGTTGAATCAGTTTAAAAACTTAGAAGTTAGAGTACAAAAACGAAATTTTGGAGAATTTGGTTGAATTTCAAATTTGAAAATTTTGAATATTTGGTATGTGAGAAGTTGTGGAATAGGCAGGCAAAAGATGAACAGTTGAAAGTTGGAATGGGTTGATCGGTTGAAAAATGTGGAAAAAAGAGTAGAAAAACGAAATTGTAGAGAATTTTGGGTAAGTGGAAAGTTGTGGAATAGGCAGGCAAAGGATGAACAGTTGAATGTTGGAACGGGTTGAATCGGTTGAAAAATGTAGAAGTGAGAGCAAATGTTGAATCCCCATAGAGAATGAATGGGAATTAAAAGAAAAAGCAATTGTGCCAAAATATTTTGAAATTTGGAACAAAACATAAAAAAACAGCTTCAGGAGGTTCACTTTAGGGGTTAAAATGTCGAAACGGGTTCAATCGGACAAAAAAAGCAAAAGTTAGCGCCTAATGTAGCTATTTAGGGCAGTTAATGTTGAAATAAGTTCACTTCCGGGTTGATTTGGGTCACTTCCGGTCTATTTGGGTCACTTCCGGTCTGATTAGAGGCACTTCCGGTCCATATGAGGTCACTTCCGGTTTATTTGGGGTCACTTCCGGTTTAAAAAGGTCACTTCCGGTTTAAAAAGGTCACTTCCGGTTTGATTTGGGGTCACTTCCGGTTTACCTGAGGTCACTTCCTGTTTACCTAAGGTCACTTCCAGTTTGATTTGGGGCACTTCCGGTTCATTCTAGGTTCATTGGGAGCACTTCAGGGTCAATCCAAGATGGCCGCCACACTGGAAGTGGGGGTCAAGGGTTGAATTGTGAAAGCATAGTGGAAGTGGGGGTGAAGGGGTGAATATGGTAAGGATGAGGTGACCAAAGTGAATAGAGTTGGAATGGGTTGAATCGGTTGAAAAATGTAGAAATTAGAGTGGAAAAACGAAATTTTGTAGAATTTGGTGTGAATTTCAAAATTGAAAATTTGGAAATTTTGGTAAGTGGAAAGGTGTGGAATAGGTAGGAAAAAGATGAACAGTTGAAAGTTGGAATGGGTTGAATCGGTCAAAAAATGTAGAAATTAGAGGTGAAAAACGGAATTTTGTGAAATTTTGTCGAAATTTTTAACGTGAAAACGTGAAATTTTTGAATTTGGGAATTTTGGGAATGTCGAGAATCGTTCCGAATGTGGTTTGAATGTGCTGAATGAGGTGAATTTAAAAGGGGAATGACGTAAAAGTGAAATGTCGAATCTGCCATTGAGAATGAATGGGGAAAAATTTGTCGTAAATTCGCGAATTTTGCGAAATCGGAAAATTTTCGGAACGAGAAAAATGGAAGCGCTCATCTCGTGAATATTTGGAATACGTCAAAAGTGGAACGGAGTGAATCGGATGAATTATGTGGAAGAAGAAGCGGGACAAAAAAGTGGCGGGAATAAAATAGAATAATAATAACTAGAAAATGCAATTTCTGGAGAAATTGCGTGTGAAGGCGAAGACTTTGAATCACTTCTTGGGGAATGATGGCGAATGATGTTGAAATGAGTTGAATTTCTTGAGAAATGTGGAAAATAGAAGTGTAATACTAAATTTTGGAGAATTTGGTTGAATTTCAAATTTGAAGTTTGGAATTTGTGGTAAGTGGGAGGTTGTGGAATAGGTAGGCAAAAGATGAACAGTTGAATGTTGGAACGGGTTAAATCGGTTAAAAAATGTAGATGTGAGAGCAAATGTTGAATCTCCATAGAGAATGAATGGGAATTAAAAGAAAAAGCAATTGCGCGAAAATATTTTGAAATTTGGAACAAAACGAAAATAAATAGCTTCAGGAGGTTCACTTTTGGAGTTAAAATGTTGAAATGGGTTCAATCGGACAAAAAATGCAAAAGTTAGCGACTAATGTAGCTATTTAGGGCAGTTAATGTTGAAATAAGGTCACTTCCGGGGTGATTTGGGTCACTTCCGGTCTATTTGGGTCACTTCCGGTTTGAGTAGAGGCACTTCCGGTCTAGCCGAGGTCACTTCCGGTTTATTTGGGGTCACTTCCGTTTTAAAAAAGTCACTTCCGGTTTAAAAAGGTCACTTCCGGTTTGATTTGGGGTCACTTCCGGTTTACCTAAGGTCACTTCCTGTTTACCTAAGGTCACTTGCGGTTTGATATGGGCACTTCCGGTACATTCTGGGTTCATTGGGGGCACTTCCGGGTCAATCCAAGATGGCCGCCACACTGGAAGTGTGGGTGAAGGAGGTGAATATGGTAAGCATAAGGTAAACAAAGTGAATAAAGTTGGAATGGGTTGAATCGGTTGAAAAATGTGGAAAAAAGAGTAGAAAAACGAAATTGTAGAGAATTTTTGGTAAGTGGAAAGTTGTGGAATAGGCAGGCAAAGGATGAACAGTTGAATGTTGGAACGGGTTGAATCGGTTAAAAAATGTAGAAGTGAGAGCAAATGTTGAATCCCCATAGAGAATGAATGGGAATTAAAAGAAAAAGCAATTGCGCCAAAATATTTTGAAATTTGGAACAAAACGTAAAAAAACAGCTTCAGGAGGTTCACTTTTGGGGTTAAAATGTTGAAACGGGTTCAATCGGACAAAAAATGCAAAAGTTAGCGCCTAATGTAGCTATTTATGGCAGTTAATGTTGAAATAAGTTCACTTCCGGGTTGATTTGGGTCACTTCCGGTCTATTTGGGTCACTTCCGGTCTGATTAGAGGCACTTCCGGTCCAGCTGAGGTCACTTCCGGTTTATTTGGGGTCACTTCCGGTTTAAAAAGGTCACTTCCGGTTTAAAAAGGTCACTTCCGGTTTGATTTGGGGTCACTTCCGGTTTACCTGAGGTCACTTCCTGTTTACCTAAGGTCACTTCCGGTTTGATTTGGGCCACTTCCGGTTCATTCTAGGTTCATTGGGAGCACTTCAGGGTCAATCCAAGATGGCCGCCACACTGGAAGTGGGGGTCAAGGGTTGAATTTTGTAAGCATAGTGGAAGTGGGGGTGAAGGGGGTGAATATGGTAAGGATGAGGTGACCAAAGTGAATAAAGTTGGAATGGGTTGAATCGGTTGAAAAATGTAGAAATTAGAGTAGAAAAACCAAATTTTGTAGAATTTGGTTGAATTTCAAAATTGAAAATTTGGAAATTTTGGTAAGTGGGAAGGTGTGGAATAGGTAGGCAAAAGATGAACAGTTGAAAGTTGGAATGGGTTGAATCGGTTGAAAAACGTAGAAGTTAGAGTAGAAAAACGAAATTTTGGAGAATTTGGTTGAATTTCAAATTTGAAATTTTGGAATTTTTGATAGGTGAGAAGTTGTGGAATAGGCAGGCAAAAGATGAACAGTTGAAAGTTGGAATGGGTTGAATCGGTTGAAAAATGTAGAAATTAGAGTAGAAAAACGAAATTACGAAGAATTTGGTTGAATTTCAAATTTGAAAATTTGGAATTTTTTTGTAAGTGGGAAGTTGTGGAATAGGTAGGCAAAAGATGAACAGTTGGAAGTTGGAACGGGTTCAATCGGTCGAAAAATGTAGAAATTAGAGGTGAAAAACGAAATTTCGTGAAATTTTGTCGGAATTTTTAACGAGAAAACGTGAAATTTTTGAATTTGGGAATTTTGGGAATGTCGAGAATCATTCCGAATGTGGTTTGAATGTGCTGAATGAGGTGAATTTAAAAGGGGAATGACGTAAATGTGAAATGTCGAATCTGCCATTGAGAATGAATGGGGAAAAATTTGTCGTAAATTCGCGAATTTTGCGAAATCGGAAAATTTTCGGAACAAGAAAAATGGAAGCCCTCATCTCGTGAATATTTGGAATACGTCAAAAGTGGAACGGAGTGAATCGGATGAATTATGTGGAAGAAGAAGCGGGACAAAAAAGTGGCGGGAATAAAATAGAAGAATAATAATAACTAGACTAGAATTTGCAATTCCTGAAGAAATTGCGTGTGAAGGTGAAGAGGTTGAATAAATACTTGGGGAATGCTGCAGAATGATGTTGAAAAGAGTTGAATCGGTTGAAAAATGTAGAAATTACAAGGGAAAAAGGAAATTTGGGAAAATTGGGTGTGAATTTCAAAATTGAAAATTTGGAATTTTGGGTAAGTGGGAAGTTGTGAAATAGGTAGGAAAATGATGAACAGTTGAAAGGTGGAATGGGTTGAATAAGTTGAAAATGTAGAAATTAGAGTAGAAAAACAAAATTGTAGAGAATTTTTGGTAAGTGGGAAGTTGTGGAATAGGAAGGCAAAAGAGGAACAGTTGAAAGTTGGAACGAGTTGAATCAGTTAAAAAATGTAGAAGTTAGAGCAAATCTTGAATCCTAATAGAGAATGAATGGGAATTAAAAGAAAAAAAAATGCACCAAAAGTTTCTGAAATTTGGAACAAAAGGAAAAAAACGGCTTCAGGAGGTTCACTTTTGGGGTTAAAATGTTGAAATGGGTTTAATCGGGCAAAATTTGCAAAAGTTAGCGCAAATGTAGGTAATTAGGGCACTTAATGTTGAAATATGGTCATTTCCGGTTTGATTTGGGTCACTTCCGGTTTGATTAGAGGCACTTCCGGTCTAGCTCAGGTCACTTCCGGTTTATTTGGGGTCACTTCCGGTTTAAAAAGGTCACTTCCGGTTGAAAAAGGTCACTTCCGGTTTGATTTGGGGTCACTTCCGGTTTGATTTGGGGTCACTTCCGGTTTACCTGAGGTCACTTCCGGTTCATTTGGGGTCAATCCCGGTTTGATTTGGGGCACTTCCAGTTCATTCCGCGTACATTGGGGCACTTCAGGGTCAATCCAAGATGGCCGCCACTCTGGAAGTGGGGGTCAAGGGTTGAATTGTGGAAGTGGGGGTGAAGGGGGTGAATATGGTAAGCATAAGGTGAACAAAGTGAATAAAGTTGGAATGGGTTGAATCGGTCGAAAAATATAGAAATTAGAAGGGAAAAACTAAATTTTTGGAAAATTTGGTGTGAATTTCAAAATTGAAAATTTGGAAATTTTGCTAAGTGGGAAGGTGTGGAATAGGTAGGCAAAAGATGAACAGTTGAAAGTTGGAACGAGTTGAATCGGTGGAAAAATGTAGAAATTAGAAGTGAAAAACTAAATTTAGTGAAATTTTGCAAAATTTTGTGCAAATTTTAAAAGTGAAAACGTGAAATTTGTGAATTTGGCAAGTTTGGGAATGTCCCAAATGTGATTTGAATGTGTTGAAATAAGTGAATTTCAAACTGGAACAACAAAAATGTGAAATGTTGAATCTGCCATTAAGAATGAATGGGGAAGAATTTGCCGGAATTTTGTGAATTTTGCGAAAACGGAAAATTTTTTGAACGAAAAAAATGTAAGCACCCGTGTCATGAATATTTGGAATCAGTGAAAAGTGGAATGGAGTGAATCGGTTGAAGTATGTGGAAGTAGTTAACGGACAAAAAAGTGAGCGGAATAAGTAGAATAATAATAATAATAATAATAAAGGACAGCAATAACAATAGTGTGAAGGTCTTCACCTTCACACTAAAAATGCAATTTCTGGAGAAATTGCGTGTGAAGGCGAAGACTTTGAATCACTTCTTGGGGAATGATGCCGAATGATGTTGAAATGAGTTGAATTTCTTGAGAAATGTGGAAAATAGAAGTGTAATACTAAATTTTTGAGAATATGGTTGAATTTCAAATTTGATTTTTGGAATTTTTGGTAAGTGGAAAGTTCTAGAATAGGCAGGCAAAAGATGAACAGTTGAATGTTGGAACGGGTTGAATCGGTTAAAAAATGTAGAAGTGAGAGCAAATGTTGAATCCCCATAGAGAATGAATGGGAATTAAAAGAAAAAGCAATTGCGCCAAAATATTTTGAAATTTGGAACAAAACGTAAAAGAACAGCTTCAGGAGGTTCACTTTTGGGGTGAAAATGTTGAAACGGGTTCAATCGGACAAAAAAAGCAAATGTTAGCGCCTAATGTAGCTATTTAGGGCAGTTAATGTTGAAATAAGTTCACTTCCGGGTTGATTTGGGTCACTTCCGGTCTATTTGGGTCACTTCCGGTTTGATTAGAGGCACTTCCGGTCTAGCTGAGGTCACTTCCGGTTTATTTGGGGTCACTTCCGGTTGAAAAAGGTCACTTCCGGTTTAAAAAGGTCACTTCCGGTTTGATTTGGGGTCACTTCCGGTTTACCTAAGGTCACTTCCTGTTTACCTAAGGTCACTTCCGGTTCGATTTGGGGCACTTCCGGTTCATTCTAGGGTCATTGGGAGCACTTCAGGGTCAATCCAAGATGGCCGCCACACTGGAAGTGGGGGTCAAGGGTTGAATTGTGTAAGCATAGTGGAAGTGGGGGTGAAGGGGGTGAATATGGTAAGGATGAGGTGACCAAAGTGAATAAAGTTGGAATGGGTTGAATCGGTTGAAAAATGTAGAAATTAGAGTAGAAAAACCAAATTTTGTAGAATTTGGTTGAATTTCAAAATTGAAAATTTGGAAATTTTGGTAAGTGGGAAGGTGTGGAATAGGTAGGCAAAAGATGAACAGTTGAAAGTTGGAATGGGTTGAATCGGTTGAAAAACGTTGAAGTTAGAGTAGAAAAACGAAATTTTGGAGAATTTGGTTGAATTTCAAATTTGAAATTTTGGAATTTTTGGTAGGTGAGAAGTTGTGGAATAGGCAGGCAAAAGATGAACAGTTGAAAATTGGAATGGGTTGAATCGGTTGAAAAATGTAGAAACTAGAGGTGAAAAACGAAATTTCGTGAAATTTTGTCGGAATTTGTAACGAGAAAACGTGAAATTTTTGAATTTGGGAATTTTGGGAATGTCGAGAATCATTCCGAATGTGGTTTGAATGTGCTGAATGAGGTGAATTTAAAAGGGGAATGACGTAAATGTGAAATGTAGAATCTGCCATTGAGAATGAATGGGGAAAAATTTGTCGTAAATTCGCGAATTTTGCGAAATCGGAAAATTTTCGGAACGAGAAAAATGGAAGCGCTCATCTCGTGAATATTTGGAATACGTCAAAAGTGGAACGGAGTGAATCGGATGAATTATGTGGAAGAAGAAGCGGGACAAAAAAGTGTGGAGAATAAAATATAATAATAATAATAACTAGAAAATGCAATTTCTGGAGAAATTGCGTGTGAAGGCGAAGACTTTGAATCACTTCTTGGCGAATGCTGGCGAATTATGCTGAAACGAGTTGAATTACTTGAGAAATGTAGAAAATAGAGGTGAAAAACGGAATTTTGGAGAATTTGGTGGAATTTCAGAATTTTGGAGAATTTGGTTGAGTTTAAAATCTTAAAATGTGGAATTTATGGCAAGTGGAAATTTGGGGAATAGGTAGGAAAAAGATGAAGAGTTGAAAGTTGGAATGAGTTGAATCGGTTGAACAATGTGAAAATTAGAGTAGAAAAACACATTTTTGGAGAATTTGGTTGAATTTCAAAATTTGGAATTTTTTGTAAGGGGAAGTTGTGGAATAGGTAAGCAAAAGATGAAGAGTTGAAAGTTGGAATGGGTTGAATCGGTAGAGAAATGTAGAAATGAGAGTAGAAAAACGAAATTTTGGAGAATTTGGTTGAATTTCAAATTTGGGATTTTTGGTAAGTGGGAAGTTGTGTAATACGTAGGCAAAAGATGAAGAGTTGAAAGTTGGAATGGGTTGAATCGGTTGAAAAATGTACAAATTAGAGTCGAAAAACGAAATTTTGCAGAATTTGGTTGAATTTCAAATTTGGAATTTTTGGTAAGTGGGAAGTTGTGAAATAGGTAAGCAAAAGATGAAAAGTTGAAAGTTGGAATGGATTGAATCGGTTGCACAATGTAAAGATTAGAGTAGAAAAACAAAATGTTTGAGAATTTGGTTGAATTTCAAATTTTTAATTTTTAATTTTTGGTAAGTGGGAAATTGTGGAATAGGTAGGCAAAAGATGAAGAGTTGAAAGTTGGAATGGGTTGAATCGGTTGAACAATGTAGAAATTACAGTAGAAAAACGAAATTTTGGAGATTTTGGTTGAATTTCAAATTTGGAATTTTTGGTAAGTCGGAAGTTGTGGAATAGGTAGGCCAAAGATGAAGAGTTGAAAGTTGGAATGGGTTGAATCGGTTGAACAATGTAGAAATTAGAGTAGAAAAACAAAATGTTGGAGAATTTGGTTGAATTTCAAATATGGAATTTTTGGTAAGTGGGAAGTTGTGAAATAGGTAGGCAAAAGATGAAGAGTTGAAAGTTGGAATGGGTTGAATCGGTTGAACAATGTAGAAATTCGATTAGAAAAACGAAATTTTGGAGAATTTGGTTGAATTTCAAATTTGGAATTTTTGGTAAACGGGAAGTTGTGGAATAGGTAGGCAAAACATGAACAGTTGAAAGTTGGAATGAGTTGAATCGGTTAAAAAATGTAGAAATTAGAGTAGAAAAACAAAATTTTTGAGAATTTGGTTGAATTCCAAATTTGGAATTTTTGGTAAGTCGGAAGTTGTGGAATAGGTAGGCAAAAGATGAAGAGTTGAAAGTTGGAATGGGTTGAATCGGTTGAACAATGTAGAAATTAGAGTAGAAAAACAAAATGTTGGAGAATTTGGTTGAATTTCAAATATGGAATTTTTGGTAAGTGGGAAGTTGTGGAATAGGTAGGCAAAAGATGAAGAGTTGAAAGTTGGAATGGGTTGAATCGGTTGAACAATGTAGAAATTAGATTAGAAAAACGAAATTTTGGAGAATTTGGTTGAATTTCAAATTTGGAACTTTTGGTAAACGGGAAGTTGTGGAATAGGTAGGCAAAACATGAACAGTTGAAAGTTGGAATGAGTTGAATCGGTTAAAAAATGTAGAAATTAGGTTCATTCTAGGGTCATTGGGAGCACTTCAGGGTCAATCCAAGATGGCCGCCACACTGGAAGTGGGGGTCAAGGGTTGAATTTTGTAAGCATAGTGGAAGTGGGGGTGAAGGGGGTGAATATTGTAAGGATGAGGTGACCAAAGTGAATAAAGTTGGAATGGGTTGAATCGGTTGAAAAATGTAGAAATTAGAGTAGAAAAACCAAATTTTGTAGAATTTGGTTGAATTTCAAAATTGAAAATTTGGAAATTTTGGTAAGTGGGAAGGTGTGGAATAGGTAGGCAAAAGATGAACAGTTGAAAGTTGGAATGGGTTGAATCGGTTGAAAAACGTAGAAGTTAGAGTAGAAAAACGAAATTTTGGAGAATTTGGTTGAATTTCAAATTTGAAATTTTGGAATTTTTGGTAGGTGAGAAGTTGTGGAATAGGCAGGCAAAAGATGAACAGTTGAAAATTGGAATGGGCTGAATCGGTTGAAAAATGTAGAAACTAGAGGTGAAAAACGAAATTTCGTGAAATTTTGTCGGAATTTTTAACGTGAAAACGTGAAATTTTTGAATTTGGGAATTTTGGGAATGTCGAGAATCATTCCGAATGTGGTTTGAATGTGCTGAATGAGGTGAATTTAAAAGGGGAATGACGCAAATGTGAAATGTAGAATCTGCCATTGAGAATGAATGGGGAAAAATTTGTCGTAAATTCGCGAATTTTGCGAAATCGGAAAATTTTCGGAACGAGAAAAATGGAAGCGCTCATCTCGTGAATATTTGGAATACGTCAAAAGTGGAACGGAGTGAATCGGATGAATTATGTGGAAGAAGAAGCGGGACAAAAAAGTGTGGAGAATAAAATATAATAATAATAATAATAATAATAGAGAATGGTGTAGAATAACATATGTGTGAAGGCCATCGCCTTCACACAACTAGAAAATGCAATTTCTGGAGAAATTGCGTGTGAAGGCGAATACTTTGAATCACTTCTTGGGGAATGATACCGAATGATGTTGAAATGAGTTGAATGTCTTGAGAAATGTGGAAAATAGAAGTGTAATACGGAATTTTGGAGAATTTGGTTGAATTTCAAATTTGAAGTTTGGAATTTGTGGTAAGTGGGAGGTTGTGGAATAGGTAGGCAAAAGATGAACAGTTGAATGTTGGAACGGGTTGAATCGGTTAAAAAATGTAGACGTGAGAGCAAATGTTGAATCTCCATAGAGAATGAATGGGAATTAAAAGAAAAAGCAATTGCGCCAAAATATTTTGAAATTTGGAACAAAACGAAAATAAATAGCTTCAGGAGGTTCACTTTTGGAGTTAAAATGTTGAAATGGGTTCAATCGGACAAAAAATGCAAAAGTTAGCGACTAATGTAGCTATTTAGGGCAGTTAATGTTGAAATAAGGTCACTTCCGGGGTGATTTGGGTCACTTCCGGTCTATTTGGGTAACTTCCGGTTTGAGTAGAGGCACTTCCGGTCTAGCTGAGGTCACTTCCGGTTTATTTGGGGTCACTTCCTGTTTAAAAAGGTCACTTCCGGTTTTAAAAGGTCACTTCCGGTTTGATTTAGGGTCACTTCCGGTTTACCTAAGGTCACTTCCTGTTTACCTAAGGTCACTTGCGGTTTGATATGGGGCACTTCCGGTACATTCTGGGTTCATTGGGGGCACTTCCGGGTCAATCCAAGATGGCCGCCACACTGGAAGTGTGGGTGAAGGAGGTGAATATGGTAAGCATAAGGTAAACAAAGTGAATAAAGTTGGAATGGGTTGAATCGGTTGAAAAATGTGGAAAAAAGAGTAGAAAAACGAAATTGTAGAGAATTTTTGGTAAGTGGAAAGTTGTGGAATAGGCAGGCAAAGGATGAACAGTTGAATGTTGGAACGGGTTGAATCGGTTAAAAAATGTAGAAGCGAGAGCAAATGTTGAATCCCCATAGAGAATGAATTGGAATTAAAAGAAAAAGCAATTGCGCCAAAATATTTTGAAATTTGGAACAAAACGTAAAAAAACAGCTTCAGGAGGTTCACTTTTGGGGTTAAAATGTTGAAACGGGTTCAATCGGACAAAAAATGCAAAAGTTAGCGCCTAATGTAGCTATTTATGGCAGTTAATGTTGAAATAAGGTCACTTCCGGGTTGATTTGGGTCACTTCCGGTCTATTTGGGTCACTTCCGGTCTGATTAGAGGCACTTCCGGTCTAGCTGAGGTCACTTCCGGTTTATTTGGGGTCACTTCCGGTTTAAAAAGGTCACTTCCGGTTTAAAAAGGTCACTTCCGGTTTGATTTGGGGTCACTTCCGGTTTACCTGAGGTCACTTCCTGTTTACCTAAGGTCACTTCCGGATTGATTTGGGGCACTTCCGGTTCATTCTAGGTTCATTGGGAGCACTTCAGGGTCAATCCAAGATGGCCGCCACACTGGAAGTGGGGGTCAAGGGTTGAATTGTGAAAGCATAGTGGAAGTGGGGGTGAAGGGGTGAATATGGTAAGGATGAGGTGACCAAACTGAATAGAGTTGGAATGGGTTGAATCGGTTGAAAAATGTAGAAATTAGAGTGGAAAAACGAAATTTTGTAGAATTTGGTGTGAATTTCAAAATTGAAAATTTGGAAATTTTGGTAAGTGGGAAGGTGTGGAATAGGTAGGAAAAAGATGAACAGTTGAAAGTTGGAATGGGTTGAATCGGTCAAAAAATGTAGAAATTAGAGGTGAAAAACGGAATTTTGTGAAATTTTGTCGAAATTTTTAACGTGAAAACGTGAAATTTTTGAATTTGGGAATTTTGGGAATGTCGAGAATCATTCCGAATGTGGTTTGAATGTGCTGAATGAGGTGAATTTAAAAGGGGAATGACGTAAAAGTGAAATGTCGAATCTGCCATTGAGAATGAATGGGGAAAAATTTGTCGTAAATTCGCGAATTTTGCGAAATCGGAAAATTTTCGGAACGAGAAAAATGGAAGCGCTCATCTCGTGAATATTTGGAATACGTCAAAAGTGGAACGGAGTGAATCGGATGAATTATGTGGAAGAAGAAGCGGGACAAAAAAGTGTGGAGAATAAAATATAATAATAATAATAACTAGAAAATGCAATTTCTGGAGAAATTGCGTGTGAAGGCGAAGACTTTGAATCACTTCTTGGGGAATGATGCCGAATGATGTTGAAATGAGTTGAATTTCTTGAGAAATGTGGAAAATAGAAGTGTAATACTAAATTTTTGAGAATATGGTTGAATTTCAAATTTGATTTTTGGAATTTTTGGTAAGTGGAAAGTTGTGGAATAGGCAGGCAAAGGATGAACAGTTGAATGTTGGAACGGGTTGAATCGATTAAAAAATGTAGAAGTGAGAGCAAATGTTGAATCCCCATAGAGAATGAATGGGAATTAAAAGAAAAAGCAATTGCGCCAAAATATTTTGAAATTTGGAACAAAACGTAAAAAAACAGCTTCAGGAGGTTCACTTTTGGGGTTAAAATGTTGAAACGGGTTCAATCGGACAAAAAATGCAAAAGTTAGCGCCTAATGTAGCTATTTATGGCAGTTAATGTTGAAATAAGTTCACTTCCGGGTTGATTTAGGTCACTTCCGGTCTATTTGGGTCACTTCCGGTCTGATTAGAGGCACTTCCGGTCCAGCTGAGGTCACTTCCGGTTTATTTGGGGTCACCTCCGGTTTAAAAAGGTCACTTCCGGTTTAAAAAGGTCACTTCCGGTTTGATTTGGGGTCACTTCCGGTTTACCTGAGGTCACTTCCTGTTTACCTAAGGTCACTTCCGGTTTGATTTGGGCCACTTCCGGTTCATTCTAGGTTCATTGGGAGCACTTCAGGGTCAATCCAAGATGGCCGCCACACTGGAAGTGGGGGTCAAGGGTTGAATTTTGTAAGCATAGTGGAAGTGGGGGTGAAGGGGGTGAATATGGTAAGGATGAGGTGACCAAAGTGAATAAAGTTGGAATGGGTTGAATCGGTTGAAAAATGTAGAAATTAGAGTAGAAAAACCAAATTTTGTAGAATTTGGTTGAATTTCAAAATTGAAAATTTGGAAATTTTGGTAAGTGGGAAGGTGTGGAATAGGTAGGCAAAAGATGAACAGTTGAAAGTTGGAATGGGTTGAATCGGTTGAAAAACGTAGAAGTTAGAGTAGAAAAACGAAATTTTGGAGAATTTGGTTGAATTTCAAATTTCAAAATTTGGAATTTTTTGTAAGGGGAAGTTGTGGAATAGGTAAGCAAAAGATGAAGAGTTGAAAGTTGGAATGGGTTGAATCGGTAGAGAAATGTAGAAATGAGAGTAGAAAAACGAAATTTTGGAGAATTTGGTTGAATTTCAAATTTGGGATTTTTGGTAAGTGGGAAGTTGTGTAATACGTAGGCAAAAGATGAAGAGTTGAAAGTTGGAATGGGTTGAATCGGTTGAAAAATGTACAAATTAGAGTCGAAAAACGAAATTTTGCAGAATTTGGTTGAATTTCAAATTTGGAATTTTTGGTAAGTGGGAAGTTGTGAAATAGGTAAGCAAAAGATGAAAAGTTGAAAGTTGGAATGGATTGAATCGGTTGCACAATGTAAAGATTAGAGTAGAAAAACAAAATGTTTGAGAATTTGGTTGAATTTCAAATTTTTAATTTTTGGTAAGTGGGAAATTGTGGAATAGGTAGGCAAAAGATGAAGAGTTGAAAGTTGGAATGGGTTGAATCGGTTGAACAATGTAGAAATTACAGTAGAAAAACGAAATTTTGGAGATTTTGGTTGAATTTCAAATTTGGAATTTTTGGTAAGTCGGAAGTTGTGGAATAGGTAGGCCAAAGATGAAGAGTTGAAAGTTGGAATGGGTTGAATCGGTTGAACAATGTAGAAATTAGAGTAGAAAAACAAAATGTTGGAGAATTTGGTTGAATTTCAAATATGGAATTTTTGGTAAGTGGGAAGTTGTGGAATAGGTAGGCAAAAGATGAAGAGTTGAAAGTTGGAATGGGTTGAATCGGTTGAACAATGTAGAAATTAGATTAGAAAAACGAAATTTTGGAGAATTTGGTTGAATTTCAAATTTGGAATTTTTGGTAAACGGGAAGTTGTGGAATAGGTAGGCAAAACATGAACAGTTGAAAGTTGGAATGAGTTGAATCGGTTAAAAAATGTAGAAATTAGAGTAGAAAAACAAAATTTTTGAGAATTTGGTTGAATTCCAAATTTGGAATTTTTGGTAAGTCGGAAGTTGTGGAATAGGTAGGCAAAAGATGAAGAGTTGAAAGTTGGAATGGGTTGAATCGGTTGAACAATGTAGAAATTAGAGTAGAAAAACAAAATGTTGGAGAATTTGGTTGAATTTCAAATATGGAATTTTTGGTAAGTGGGAAGTTGTGGAATAGGTAGGCAAAAGATGAAGAGATGAAAGTTGGAATGGGTTGAATCGGTTGAACAATGTAGAAATTAGATTAGAAAAACGAAATTTTGGAGAATTTGGTTGAATTTCAAATTTGGAATTTTTGGTAAACGGGAAGTTGTGGAATAGGTAGGCAAAAGATGAAGAGTTGAAAGTTGGAATGGGTTGAATCGGTTGAACAATGTAGAAATTAGATTAGAAAAACGAAATTTTGGAGAACTTGGTTGAATTTCAAATTTGGAATTTTTGGTAAACGTGAAGTTGTGGAATAGGTAGGCAAAACATGAACAGTTGAAAGTTGGAATGAGTTGAATCGGTTAAAAAATGTAGAAATTAGAGAAGAAAAACAAAATGTTGGAGAATTTGGTTGAATTTCAAATATGGAATTTTTGGTAAGTGGGAAGTTGTGGAATAGGTAGGCAAAACATGAACAGTTGAAAGTTGGAATGAGTTGAATCGGTTAAAAAATGTAGAAATTAGAGTAGAAAAACAAATTTTTTGACAATTTGGTTGAATTCCAAATTTGAAAATTTGGAATTTTTCATAAGTTGGAAGTTGTGGAATAGTTAGAAAAAGATGAACAGTTGAAAGTTGGAATGGGTTGAATCGGTTGAAAAACGTAAAAGTTAGAGTGGAAAAACGAAATTTTGGAGAATTTGGTTGAATTTCAAATTTGGAATTTTTGGTAAGTGGGAAGTTGTGGAATAGGTAGCAAAAGATGAACAGTTGAAAGTTGGAATGAGTTGAATCGGTTGAACAATGTAGAAAAAAGTGGAATGATGTAAATGTGAAATGTCGAATCTGCCATTAAGAATGAATGGGGAAAAATTTGTCGTAAGTTCGCGAATTTTGCGAAATCGGAAAATTTTCGGAACGAGAAAAATGGAAGCGCTCATCTCGTGAATATTTGGAACACGTCAAAAGTGGAACGGAGTGAATCGGATGAACTATGTGGAAGAAGAAGCGGGACAAAAAAGTGTGGAGAATAAAATAGAAGAATAATAATAATAACTAGAAAATGCAATTTCTGGAGAAATTGCGTGTGAAGGCGAAGACTTTGAATCACTTCTTGGGGAATGATGCCGAATGATGTTGAAATGAGTTGAATTTCTTGAGAAATGTGGAAAATAGAAGTGTAATACAAAATTTTGGAGAATTTGGTTGAATTTCAAATTTGAAGTTTGGAATTTTTGGTAAGTGGGAGGTCGTGGAATAGGCAGGCAAAAGATGAACAGTTGAAAGTTGGAACGGGTTGAATCGGTTAAAAAATGTAGATGTGAGAGCAAATGTTGAATCTCCATAGAGAATGAATGTGAATTAAAAGAAAAAAGAATTGCACCAAAATATTTTGAAATTTGGAACAAACGGACAAAAAACGGCTTCAGGAGGTTCCCTTTTGGGGTTAAAATGTTGAAATGGGTTTAATCAGACAAAAAATGCAAAAGTTAGCGACTAATGTAGCTATTTAGGGCAGTTAATGTTGAAATAAGGTCACTTCCGGGGTGATTTGGGTCACTTCCGGTTCGATTAGAGGCACTTCCGGTCTAGCTGAGGTCACTTCCGGTTTATTTGGGGTCACTTCCGGTTTAAAAAGGTCACTTCCGGTTTAAAAAGGTCACTTCCGGTTTGATTTGGGGTCACTTCCGGTTTACCTAAGGTCACTTCCTGTTTACCTAAGGTCACTTCCGGTTCCATTTGGGGCACTTCCGGTTCATTCTAGGGTCATTGGGAGCACTTCAGGGTCAATCCAAGATGGCCGCCACACTGGAAGTGGGGGTCAAGGGTTGAATTGTGTAAGCATAGTGGAAGTGGGGGTGAAGGGGGTGAATATGGTAAGGATGAGGTGACCAAAGTGAATAAAGTTGGAATGGGTTGAATCGGTTGAAAAATGTAGAAATTAGAGTAGAAAAACCAAATTTTGTAGAATTTGGTTGAATTTCAAAATTGAAAATTTGGAAATTTTGGTAAGTGGGAAGGTGTGGAATAGGTAGGCAAAAGATGAACAGTTGAAAGTTGGAATGGGTTGAATCGGTTGAAAAACGTAGAAGTTAGAGTAGAAAAACGAAATTTTGGAGAATTTGGTTGAATTTCAAATTTGAAATTTTGGAATTTTTGGTAGGTGAGAAGTTGTGGAATAGGCAGGCAAAAGATGAACAGTTGAAAATTGGAATGGGTTGAATCGGTTGAAAAATGTAGAAACTAGAGGTGAAAAACGAAATTTCGTGAAATTTTGTCGGAATTTTTAACGTGAAAACGTGAAATTTTTGAATTTGGGAATTTTGGGAATGTCGAGAATCATTCCGAATGTGGTTTGAATGTGCTGAATGAGGTGAATTTAAAAGGGGAATGACGTAAATGTGAAATGTAGAATCTGCCATTGAGAATGAATGGGGAAAAATTTGTCGTAAATTCGCGAATTTTGCGAAATCGGAAAATTTTCGGAACGAGAAAAATGGAAGCGCTCATCTCGTGAATATTTGGAATACGTCAAAAGTGGAACGGAGTGAATCGGATGAATTATGTGGAAGAAGAAGCGGGACAAAAAAGTGTGGAGAATAAAATATAATAATAATAATAATAATAATAATAATAGAGAATGGTGTAGAATAACATATGTGTGAAGGCCATCGCCTTCACACAACTAGAAAATGCAATTTCTGGAGAAATTGCGTGTGAAGGCGAAGACTTTGAATCACTTCTTGGGGAATGATGCCGAATGATGTTGAAATGAGTTGAATTTCTTGAGAAAATAGAAGTGTAATACTAAATTTTGGAGAATTTGGTTGAATTTCAAATTTGAAAGTTTGGAATTTTTGGTAAGTAGAAAGTTGTGGAATAGGTAGAAAAATGATGAACAGTTGAAAGTTGGAATGGGTAGAATCGGTTGAAAAATGTAGAAATTAGAGTAGAAAGACGAAATTTAGAAAAATTTGGTTGAATTTCAAATTTGGAATTTTTGGCAAATGGGAAGTTGTGGAATAGGTTGGCAAAAGATGAACAGTTGAAAGTTGGAATGAGTTGAATAAGTTGAAAAATGTAGAAATTAGAGTCGAAAAACGAAAATTTGGAGAATTTGGTTGAATTTCAAATTTGGAATTTTTGATCAGTGGGAAGTTGTGGAATAGGTAGGCAAAAGATGAACAGTTGAAAGTTGGAATGGGTAGAATTGGTTGAAAAATGTAGAAATTAGAGTAGAAAAACGAAATTTTGAAAAATTTGGTTGAATTTCAAATTTGGAATTTTTGGTAAACGGGAAGTTGTGGAATAGGTAGGCAAAAGATGAACAGTTGAAAGTTGGAATGGGTTAAATCGGTTGAACAATGTAGAAATTAGAGTAGAAAAATGAAATTTTGGGTAATTTGGTTGAATTTCAAATTTGGAATTTTTGGTAGGTGGGACGTTGTGCAATAGGTAGGCAAAAGATGAACAGTTGAAAGTTGGAATGGGTAGAATCGGTTGAAAAATGTAGAAATTAGAGTAGAAAAACGAAATTTAGAAAAATTTGGTTGAATTTCAAATTTGGAATTTTTGGCAAATGGGAAGTTGTGGAATAGGTTGGCAAAAGATGAACAGTTGAAAGTTGGAATGAGTTGAATCGGTTGAAAAATGTAGAAGTTAGAGTAGAAGAACGAAATTTTGGAGAATTTGGTTGAATTTCAAATTTAAAAATATTGAGTTTTTGGTAGGTGAGAAGTTGTGGAATAGGCAGGCAAAAGATGAACAGTTGAAAGTTGGAATGGGTTGAATCGGTTGAAAAACGTAGAAGTCAGAGTAAAAAAACAAAATTTTGTAGAATTTGGTTGAATTTCAAATTTGAAAATTTTGAATATTTGGTATGTGAGAAGTTGTGGAATAGGCAGGCAAAAGATGAACAGTTGAAAGTTGGAATGGGTTGAATCGGTTGAAAAATGTAGAAATTAGAGTAGAAAAATGAAATTACGAAGAATTTGGTTGAATTTCAAATTTGAAAATTTGGAATTTTTTTGTAAGTGGGAAGTTGTGGAATAGGTAGGCAAAAGACGAACAGTTGGAAGTTGGAATGGGTTGAATCGGTCGAAAAATGTAGAAATTAGAGGTGAAAAACGAAATTTCGTGAAATTTTGTCGGAATTTTTAACGTGAAAACGTGAAATTTTTGAATTTGGGAATTTTGGGAATGTCGAGAATCATTCCGAATGTGGTTTGAATGTGCTGAATGAGGTGAATTTAAAAGGGGAATGACGTAAATGTGAAATGTCGAATCTGCCATTGAGAATGAATGGGGAAAAATTTGTCGTAAATTCGCGAATTTTGCGAAATCGGAAAATTTTCGGAACGAGAAAAATGGAAGCGCTCATCTCGTGAATATTTGGAATACGTCAAAAGTGGAACGGAGTGAATCGGATGAATTATGTGGAAGAAGAAGCGGGACAAAAAAGTGGCGGGAATAAAATAGAAGAATAATAATAATAATAGAGAATGGTGTAGAATAACATATGTGTGAAGGCCATCGCCTTCACACAACTAGAAAATGCAATTTCTGGAGAAATTGCGTGTGAAGGCGAAGACTTTGAATCGCTTCTTTGGGAATGATGCCGAATGATGTTGAAATGAGTTGAATTTCTTGAGAAATGTGGAAAATAGAAGTGTAATACTAAATTTTGGAGAATGTGGTTGAATTTCAAATTTGAATTTAGGAATTTTTGGTAAGTGGGAGGTTGTGGAATAGGTAGGCAAAAGATGAACAGTTGAAAGTTGGAACGGGTTGAAACGGTTAAAAAATGTAGAAGTTAGAGCAAATCTTGAATCCCCATAGAGAATGACTGGGAATTAAAAGAAAAAGCAATTGCGCCAAAATATTTTGAAATTTGGAACAAAAGGACAACAAACGGCGTCAGGAGGTTCCCTTTTGGGGTTAAAATGTTGAAACGGGTTTAATCGGACAAAAATTGCAAAAGTTAGCTAAAATGTAGCTAATTAGGGCACTTAATGTTGAAATAAGATCACTTCCGGTTTGATTTGGGTCACTTCCGGTTTGATTAGAGGCACTTCCGGTCCAGCTGAGGTTACTTCCGGTTTATTTGGGGTCACTTCCGGTTTAAAAAGGTCACTTCCGGTTTAAAAAGGTCACTTCCGGTTTGATTTGGGGTCACTTCCGGTTTACCTAAGGTCACTTCCTGTTTACGTAAGGTCACTTGCGGTTTGATATGGGGCACTTCCCGTACATTCTGGGTTCATTGGGGGCACTTCCGGGTCAATCCAAGATGGCCGCCACACTGGAAGTGTGGGTGAAGGAGGTGAATATGGTAAGCATAAGATAAACAAAGTGAATAAAGTTGGAATGGGTTGAATCGGTTGAAAAATGTCGAAAAAAGAGTAGAAAAACGAAATTGTAGAGAATTTTTGGTAAGTGGAAAGTTGTGGAATAGGCAGGCAAAGGATGAACAGTTGAATGTTGGAACGGGTTGAATCGGTTAAAAAATGTAGATGTGAGAGCAAATGTTGAATCCCTATAGAGAATGAATGGGAATTAAAAGAAAAAGCAATTGCGCCAAAATATTTTTAAATTTGGAACAAAACGTAAAAAAACAGCTTCAGGAGGTTCACTTTTGGGGTTAAAATGTTGAAACGGGTTCAATCGGACAAAAAAAGCAAAAGTTAGCGCCTAATGTAGCTATTTAGGGCAGTTAATGTTGAAATAAGGTCACTTCCGGGTTGATTTGGGTCACTTCCGGTCTATTTGGGTCACTTCCGGTTTGAATAGAGGCACTTCCGGTCTAGCTGAGGTCACTTCCGGTTTATTTGGGGTCACTTCCCGTTTTAAAAGGTCAGTTCCGGTTTAAAAAGGTCACTTCCGGTTTGATTTGGGGTCACTTCCGGTTTACTTGAGGTCACTTCCTGTTTACCTAAGGTCACTTCCGGATTGATTTGGGGCACTTCCGGTTCATTCTAGGTTCATTGGGAGCACTTCAGAGCAAATCTTCAATCCCCATAGAGAATGAATGGGAATTAAAAGAAAAAGCAATTGCGCCAAAATTTTTTGAAATTTGGAACAAAAGGAAGAAAACGGCTTCAGGAGGTTCACTTTTGGGGTTAAAATGTTGAAATGGGTTCAATCGGACAAAAAATCCAAAAGTTAGCGACTAATGTAGCTATTAAGGGCAGTTAATGTTGAAATAAGGTCACTTCCGGGGTGATTTGGGTCACTTCCGGTCTATTTGGGGCACTTCCGGTTTGATTAGAGGCACTTCCGGTCTAGCTGAGGTCACTTCCGGTTTATTTGGGGTCACTTCCGGTTTAAAAAGGTCACTTCCGGTTTAAAAAGGTCACTTCCGGTTTGATTTGGGGTCACTTCCGGTTTACCTAAGGTCACTTCCTGTTTACCTAAGGTCACTTCTGGTTCGATTTGGGGCACTTCCGGTTCATTCTAGGGTCATTGGGAGCACTTCAGGGTCAATCCAAGATGGCCGCCACACTGGAAGTGGGGGTCAAGGGTTGAATAGTGTAAGCATAGTGGAAGTGGGGGTGAAGGGGGTGAATATGGTAACGATGAGGTGACCAAAGTGAATAAAGTTGGAATGGGTTGAATCGGTTGAAAAATGTAGAAATTAGAGTAGAAAAACCAAATTTTGTAGAATTTGGTTGAATTTCAAAATTGAAAATTTGGAAATTTTGGTAAGTGGGAAGGTGTGGAATAGGTAGGCAAAAGATGAACAGTTGAAAGTTGGAATGGGTTGAATCGGTTGAAAAACGTAGAAGTTAGAGTAGAAAAACGAAATTTTGGAGAATTTGGTTGAATTTCAAATTTGAAATTTTGGAATTTTTGGTAGGTGAGAAGTTGTGGAATAGGCAGGCAAAAGATGAACAGTTGAAAATTGGAATGGGTTGAATCGGTTGAAAAATGTAGAAACTAGAGGTGAAAAACGAAATTTCGTGAAATTTTGTCGGAATTTTTAACGTGAAAACGTGAAATTTTTGAATTTGGGAATTTTGGGAATGTCGAGAATCATTCCGAATGTGGTTTGAATGTGCTGAATGAGGTGAATTTAAAAGGGGAATGACGTAAATGTGAAATGTAGAATCTGCCATTGAGAATGAATGGGGAAAAATTTGTCGTAAATTCGCGAATTTTGCGAAATCGGAAAATTTTCGGAACGAGAAAAATGGAAGCGCTCATCTCGTGAATATTTGGAATACGTCAAAAGTGGAACGGAGTGAATCGGATGAATTATGTGGAAGAAGAAGCGGGACAAAAAAGTGTGGAGAATAAAATATAATAATAATAACTAGAAAATGCAATTTCTGGAGAAATTGCGTGTGAAGGCGAAGACTTTGAATCACTTCTTGGGGAATGCTGGCGAATTATGCTGAAACGAGTTGAATTACTTGAGAAATGTAGAAAATAGAGGTGAAAAACGGAATTTTGGAGAATTTGGTGGAATTTCAGAATTTTGGAGAATTTATTTGAGTTTAAAATGTTAAAATGTGGAATTTTTGGCAAGTGGAAATTTGGGGAATCGGTAGGAAAAAGATGAAGAGTTGAAAGTTGGAATGGGTTGAATCGGTTGAACAATGTGAAAATTAGAGTAGAAAAACAAATTTTTGGAGAATTTAGTTGAATTTCAAATTTCAAAATTTGGAATTTTTTGTAAGGGGAAGTTCTGGAATAGGTAAGCAAAAGATGAAGAGTTGAAAGTTGGAATGGGTTGAATCGGTAGAGAAATGTAGAAATGAGAGTAGAAAAACGAAATTTTGGAGAATTTGGTTGAATTTCAAATTTGGGATTTTTGGTAAGTGGGAAGTTGTGTAATACGTAGGCAAAAGATGAAGAGTTGAAAGTTGGAATGGGTTGAATCGGTTGAAAAATGTACAAATTAGAGTTGAAAAATGAAATTTTGCAGAATTTGGTTGAATTTCAAATTTGGAATTTTTGGTAAGTGGGAAGTTTTGAAATAGGTAAGCAAAAGATGAAAAGTTGAAAGTTGGAATGGATTGAATCGGTTGCACAATGTAAAGATTAGAGTAGAAAAACAAAATGTTTGAGAATTTGGTTGAATTTCAAATTTGGAATTTTTAATTTTTGGTAAGTGGGAAGTTGTGGAATAGGTAGGCAAAAGATGAAGAGTTGAAAGTTGGAATGGGTTGAATCGGTTGAACAATGTAGAATTTACAGTAGAAAAACGAAATTTTGGAGATTTTGGTTGAATTTCAAATTTGGAATTTTTGGTAAGTCGGAAGTTGTGGAATAGGTAGGCAAAAGATGAAGAGTTGAAAGTTGGAATGGGTTGAATCGGTTGAACAATGTAGAAATTAGAGTAGAAAAACAAAATGTTGGAGAATTTGGTTGAATTTCAAATATGGAATTTTTGGTAAGTGGGAAGTTGTGGAATAGGTAGGCAAAAGATGAAGAGTAGAAAGTTGGAATGGGTTGAATCGGTTGAACAATGTAGAAATTAGATTAGAAAAACGAAATTTTGGAGAATTTGGTTGAATTTCAAATTTGGAATTTTTGGTAAACGGGAAGTTGTGGAATAGGTAGGCAAAACATGAACAGTTGAAAGTTGGAATGTGTTGAATCGGTTAAAAAATGTAGAAATTAGAGTAGAAAAACAAAATTTTTGAGAATTTGGTTGAATTCCAAATTTGGAATTTTTGGTAAGTCGGAAGTTGTGGAATAGGTAGGCAAAAGATGAACAGTTGAAAGTTGGAATGGGTTGAATCGGTTGAAAAAGGTAGAAGTTAGAGTAGAAAAACGAAATTTTGGAGAATTTGGTTGAATTTCAAATTTGAAATTTTGGAATTTTTGGTAGGTGAGAAGTTGTGGAATAGGCAGGCAAAAGATGAACAGTTGAAAGTTGGAATGGGTTGAATCGGTTGAAAAATGTAGAAGTTAGAGTAGAAAAACGAAATTACGAAGAATTTGGTTGAATTTCAAATTTGAAAATTTGGAATTTTTTTGTAAGTGGGAAGTTGTGGAATAGGTAGGCAAAAGATGAACAGTTGGAAGTTGGAACGGGTTGAATCGGTCGAAAAATGTAGAAATTAGAGGTGAAAAACGAAATTTCGTGAAATTTTGTCGGAATTTTTAACGAGAAAATGTGAAATTTTTGAATTTGGGAATTTTGGGAATGTCGAGAATCATTCCGAATGTGGTTTGAATGTGCTGAATGAGGTGAATGTAAAAGGGGAATGACGTAAATGTGAAATGTCGAATCTGCCATTGAGAATGAATGGGGAAAAATTTGTCGTAAATTCGCGAATTTTGCGAAATCGGAAAATTTTCGGAACGAGAAAAATGGAAGCGCTCATCTCGTGAATATTTGGAATACGTCAAAAGTGGAACGGAGTGAATCGGATGAATTATGTGGAAGAAGAAGCGGGACAAAAAAGTGGCGGGAATAAAATAGAATAATAATAATAACTAGAAAATGCAATTTCTGGAGAAATTGCGTGTGAAGGCGAAGACTTTGAATCACTTCTTGGGGAATGATGCCGAATGATGTTGAAATGAGTTGAATTTCTTGAGAAATGTGGAAAATAGAAGTGTAATACTAAATTTTGGAGAATTTGGTTGAATTTCAAATTTGAAGTTTGGAATTTGTGGTAAGTGGGAGGTTGTGGAATAGGTAGGCAAAATGAACAGTTGAATGTTGGAACGGGTTGAATCGGTTAAAAAATGTAGACGTGAGAGCAAATGTTGAATCTCCATAGAGAATGAATGGGAATTAAAAGAAAAAGCAATTGCGCCAAAATATTTTGAAATTTGGAACAAAACGAAAATAAATAGCTTCAGGAGGTTCACTTTTGGAGTTAAAATGTTGAAATGGGTTCAATCGGACAAAAAATGCAAAAGTTAGCGACTAATGTAGCTATTTAGGGCAGTTAATGTTGAAATAAGGTCACTTCCGGGGTGATTTGGGTCACTTCCGGTCTATTTGAGTCACTTCCGGTTTGAATAGAGGCACTTCCGGTCTAGCTGAGGTCACTTCCGGTTTATTCGGGGTCACTTCCGGTTTAAAAAGGTCACTTCCGGTTTAAAAAGGTCACTTCCGGTTTGATTTGAGGTCACTTCCGGTTTACCTAAGGTCACTTCCTGTTTACCTAAGGTCACTTCCGGTTCGATTTGGGGCACTTCCGGTTCATTCTAGGGTTATTGGGAGCACTTCAGGGTCAATCCAAGATGGCCGCCACACTGGAAGTGGGGGTCAAGGGTTGAATTGTGTAAGCATAGTGGAAGTGGGGGTGAAGGGGGTGAATATGGTAAGGATGAGGTGACCAAAGTGAATAAAGTTGGAATGGGTTGAATCGGTTGAAAAATGTAGAAATTAGAGTAGAAAAACCAAATTTTGTAGAATTTGGTTGAATTTCAAAATTGAAAATTTGGAAATTTTGGTAAGTGGGAAGGTGCTGAATAGGTAGGCAAAAGATGAACAGTTGAAAGTTGGAATGGGTTGAATCGGTTGAAAAACGTAGAAGTTAGAGTAGAAAAACGAAATTTTGGAGAATTTGGTTGAATTTCAAATTTGAAATTTTGGAATTTTTGGTAGGTGAGAAGTTGTGGAATAGGCAGGCAAAAGATGAACAGTTGAAAATTGGAATGGGTTGAATCGGTTGAAAAATGTAGAAACTAGAGGTGAAAAACGAAATTTCGTGAAATTTTGTCGGAATTTTTAACGTGAAAACGTGAAATTTTTGAATTTGGGAATTTTGGGAATGTCGAGAATCATTCCGAATGTGGTTTGAATGTGCTGAATGAGGTGAATTTAAAAGGGGAATGACGTAAATGTGAAATGTAGAATCTGCCATTGAGAATGAATGGGGAAAAATTTGTCGTAAATTCGCGAATTTTGCGAAATCGGAAAATTTTCGGAACGAGAAAAATGGAAGCGCTCATCTCGTGAATATTTGGAATACGTCAAAAGTGGAACGGAGTGAATCGGATGAATTATGTGGAAGAAGAAGCGGGACAAAAAAGTGTGGAGAATAAAATAGAATAATAATAATAACTAGAAAATGCAATTTCTGGAGAAATTGCGTGTGAAGGCGAAGACTTTGAATCACTTCTTAGGGAATGATGCCGAATGATGCTGAAATGAGTTGAATTTCTTGAGAAATGTGGAAAATAGAAGTATAATACTAAATTTTGGAGAATTTGGTTGAATTTCAAATTTGAAGTTTGGAATTTTATGTAAGTGGGAGGTTGTGGAATAGGTAGGCAAAAGATGAAAAGTTGAATGTTGGAACGGGTAGAATCGGTTAAAAAATGTAGAAGTTAGAACAAATGTTGAATCCCCATAGAGAATGAATGGGAATTAAAAGAAAAAATAATTGCGCCAAAATATTTTGAAATTTGGAACTAAACGAAAAAAAACAGCTTCAGGAGGTTCACTTTTGGGGTTAAAATGTTGAAACGGGTTCAATCGGACAAAAAATGCAAAAGTTAGCGACTAATGTAGCTATTTAGGGCAGTTAATGTTGAAATAAGGTCACTTCCGGGGTGATTTGGGTCACTTCCGGTCTATTTGGGTCACTTCCGGTTTGAATAGAGGCACGTCCGGTCTAGCTGAAGTCACTTCCGGTTTATTTGGGGTCACTTCCGGTTTAAAAAGGTCACTTCCGGTTTAAAAAGGTCACTTCCGGTTTGATTTGGGGTCACTTCCGGTTTACCTGGGGTCACTTCCGGTTCATTTGGGGTCACTTCCGGTTTGATTTGGGTCACTTCCGGTCTATTTGAGTCACTTCCGGTTTGAATAGAGGCACTTCCGGTCTAGCTGAGGTCACTTCCGGTTTATTTGGGGTCACTTCCGGTTTAAAAAGGTCACTTCCGGTTTAAAAAGGTCACTTCCGGTTTGATTTGGGGTCACTTCCGGTTCACTTGAGGTCACTTCCGGTTCATTTGGGGTCACTTCCGGTTTGATTTGGGTCACTTCCGGTCTATTTGGGTCACTTCCGGTTTGATTAGAGGCACTTCCGGACTAGCTGAGGTCACTTCCGGTTTATTTGGGGTCACTTCCGGTTTAAAAAGGTCACTTCCGGTTTAAAAAGGTCACTTCCGGTTTGATTTGGGGTCACTTCCGGTTTACCTAAGGTCACTTCCTGTTTACCTAAGGTCACTTCCGGTTCGATTTGGGGCACTTCCGGTTCATTCTAGGGTCATTGGGAGCACTTCAGGGTCAATCCAAGATGGCCGCCACACTGGAAGTGGGGGTCAAGGGTTGAATTGTGTAAGCATAGTGGAAGTGGGGGTGAAGGGGGTGAATATGGTAAGGATGAGGTGACCAAAGTGAATAAAGTTGGAATGGGTTGAATCGGTTGAAAAATGTAGAAATTAGAGTAGAAAAACCAAATTTTGTAGAATTTGGTTGAATTTCAAAATTGAAAATTTGGAAATTTTGGTAAGTGGGAAGGTGTGGAATAGGTAGGCAAAAGATGAACAGTTGAAAGTTGGAATGGGTTGAATCGGTTGAAAAACGTAGAAGTTAGAGTAGAAAAACGAAATTTTGGAGAATTTGGTTGAATTTCAAATTTGAAATTTTGGAATTTTTGGTAGGTGAGAAGTTGTGGAATAGGCAGGCAAAAGATGAACAGTTGAAAGTTGGAATGGGTTGAATCGGTTGAAAAATGTAGAAGTTAGAGTAGAAAAACGAAATTACGAAGAATTTGGTTGAATTTCAAATTTGAAAATTTGGAATTTTTTTGTAAGTGGGAAGTTGTGGAATAGGTAGGCAAAAGATGAACAGTTGGAAGTTGGAACGGGTTGAATCGGTCGAAAAATGTAGAAATTAGAGGTGAAAAACGAAATTTCGTGAAATTTTGTCGGAATTTTTAACGAGAAAACGTGAAATTTTTGAATTTGGGAATTTTGGGAATGTCGAGAATCATTCCGAATGTGGTTTGAATGTGCTGAATGAGGTGAATTTAAAAGGGGAATGACGTAAATGTGAAATGTCGAATCTGCCATTGAGAATGAATGGGGAAAAATTTGTCGTAAATTCGCGAATTTTGCGAAATCGGAAAATTTTCGGAACGAGAAAAATGGAAGCGCTCATCTCGTGAATATTTGGAATACGTCAAAAGTGGAACGGAGTGAATCGGATGAATTATGTGGAAGAAGAAGCGGGACAAAAAAGTGGCGGGAATAAAATAGAAGAATAATAATAACTGGAGAAATTGCGTGTGAAGGCGAAGACTTTGAATCACTTCTCGGGGAATGATGCCGAATGATGTTGAAATGAGTTGAATTTCTTGAGAAATGTGGAAAATAGAAGTGTAATACAAAATTTTGGAGAATTTGGTTGAATTTCAAATTTGAAGTTTGGAATTTTTGGTAAGTGGGAGGTCGTGGAATAGGCAGGCAAAAGATGAACAGTTGAAAGTTGGAACGGGTTGAAACGGTTAAAAAATGTAGAAGTTAGAGCAAATCTTGAATCCCCATAGAGAATGAATGGGAATTAAAAGAAAAAGCAATTGCGCCAAAATATATTGAAATTTGGAACAAAAGGACAAAAAACGGCTTCAGGAGGTTCACTTTTGGGGTTAAAATGTTGAAACGGGTTCAATCGGAAGAAAAATGCAAAAGTTAGCGACTAATGTAGCTATTTAGGGCAGTTAATGTTGAAATAAGTTCACTTCTGGGTTGATTTGGGTCACTTCCGGTCTATTTGGGTCACTTCCGGTTTGATTAGAGGCACTTCCGGTCTAGCTGAGGTCACTTCCGGTTTATTTGGGGTCACTTCCGGTTTAAAAAGGTCACTTCCGGTTTAAAAAGGTCACTTCCGGTTTGATTTTGGGGTCACTTCCGGTTTACCTAAGGTCACTTCCTGTTTACCTAAGGTCACTTCCGGTTCGATTTGGGGCACTTCCGGTTCATTCTAGGTTCATTGGGAGCACTTCAGGGTCAATCCAAGATGGCCGCCACACTGGAAGTGGGGGTCAAGGGTTGAATTTTGTAAGCATAGTGGAAGTGGGGGTGAAGGTGGTGAATATGGTAAGGATGAGGTGACCAAAGTGAATAAAGTTGGAATGGGTTGAATCGGTTGAAAAATGTAGAAATTAGAGTAGAAAAACCAAATTTTGTAGAATTTGGTTGAATTTCAAAATTGAAAATTTGGAAATTTTGGTAAGTGGGAAGGTGTGGAATAGGTAGGCAAAAGATGAACAGTTGAAAGTTGGAATGGGTTGAATCGGTTGAAAAACGTAGAAGTTAGAGTAGAAAAACGAAATTTTGGAGAATTTGGTTGAATTTCAAATTTGAAATTTTGGAATTTTTGGTAGGTGAGAAGTTGTGGAATAGGCAGGCAAAAGATGAACAGTTGAAAGTTGGAATGGGTTGAATCGGTTGAAAAATGTAGAAGTTAGAGTAGAAAAACGAAATTACGAAGAATTTGGTTGAATTTCAAATTTGAAAATTTGGAATTTTTTTGTAAGTGGGAAGTTGTGGAATAGGTAGGCAAAAGATGAACAGTTGGAAGTTGGAACGGGTTGAATCGGTCGAAAAATGTAGAAATTAGAGGTGAAAAACGAAATTTCGTGAAATTTTGTCGGAATTTTTAACGAGAAAACGTGAAATTTTTGAATTTGGGAATTTTGGGAATGTCGAGAATCATTCCGAATGTGGTTTGAATGTGCTGAATGAGGTGAATTTAAAAGGGGAATGACGTAAATGTGAAATGTCGAATCTGCCATTGAGAATGAATGGGGAAAATTTTGTCGTAAATTCGCGAATTTTGCGAAATCGGAAAATTTTCGGAACGAGAAAAATGGAAGCGCTCATCTCGTGAATATTTGGAATACGTCAAAAGTGGAACGGAGTGAATCGGATGAATTATGTGGAAGAAGAAGCGGGACAAAAAAGTGTGGAGAATAAAATAGAAGAATAATAATAATAATAATAATAATAGAGAATGGTGTAGAATAACATATGTGTGAAGGCCATCGCCTTCACACAACTAGAAAATGCAATTTCTGGAGAAATTGCGTGTGAAGGCGAAGACTTTGAATCACTTCTTGGGGAATGATGCCGAATGATGTTGAAATGAGTTGAATTTCTTGAGAAAATAGAAGTGTAATACTAAATTTTGGAGAATTTGGTTGAATTTCAAATTTGAAAGTTTGGAATTTTTGGTAAGTAGAAAGTTGTGGAATAGGTAGAAAAATGATGAACAGTTGAAAGTTGGAATGGGTAGAATCGGTTGAAAAATGTAGAAATTAGAGTAGAAAGACGAAATTTAGAAAAATTTGGTTGAATTTCAAATTTGGAATTTTTGGCAAATGGGAAGTTGTGGAATAGGTTGGCAAAAGATGAACAGTTGAAAGTTGGAATGAGTTGAATAAGTTGAAAAATGTAGAAATTAGAGTCGAAAAACGAAAATTTGGAGAATTTGGTTGAATTTCAAATTTGGAATTTTTGATCAGTGGGAAGTTGTGGAATAGGTAGGCAAAAGATGAACAGTTGAAAGTTGGAATGGGTAGAATTGGTTGAAAAATGTAGAAATTAGAGTAGAAAAACGAAATTTTGAAAAATTTGGTTGAATTTCAAATTTGGAATTTTTGGTAAACGGGAAGTTGTGGAATAGGTAGGCAAAAGATGAACAGTTGAAAGTTGGAATGGGTTAAATCGGTTGAACAATGTAGAAATTAGAGTAGAAAAATGAAATTTTGGGTAATTTGGTTGAATTTCAAATTTGGAATTTTTGGTAGGTGGGACGTTGTGCAATAGGTAGGCAAAAGATGAACAGTTGAAAGTTGGAATGGGTAGAATCGGTTGAAAAATGTAGAAATTAGAGTAGAAAAACGAAATTTAGAAAAATTTGGTTGAATTTCAAATTTGGAATTTTTGGCAAATGGGAAGTTGTGGAATAGGTTGGCAAAAGATGAACAGTTGAAAGTTGGAATGAGTTGAATCGGTTGAAAAATGTAGAAGTTAGAGTAGAAGAACGAAATTTTGGAGAATTTGGTTGAATTTCAAATTTAAAAATATTGAGTTTTTGGTAGGTGAGAAGTTGTGGAATAGGCAGGCAAAAGATGAACAGTTGAAAGTTGGAATGGGTTGAATCGGTTGAAAAACGTAGAAGTCAGAGTAAAAAAACAAAATTTTGTAGAATTTGGTTGAATTTCAAATTTGAAAATTTTTAATATTTGGTATGTGAGAAGTTGTGGAATAGGCAGGCAAAAGATGAACAGTTGAAAGTTGGAATGGGTTGAATCGGTTGAAAAATGTAGAAATTAGAGTAGAAAAATGAAATTACGAAGAATTTGGTTGAATTTCAAATTTGAAAATTTGGAATTTTTTTGTAAGTGGGAAGTTGTGGAATAGGTAGGCAAAAGACGAACAGTTGGAAGTTGGAATGGGTTGAATCGGTCGAAAAATGTAGAAATTAGAGGTGAAAAACGAAATTTCGTGAAATTTTGTCGGAATTTTTAACGTGAAAACGTGAAATTTTTGAATTTGGGAATTTTGGGAATGTCGAGAATCATTCCGAATGTGGTTTGAATGTGCTGAATGAGGTGAATTTAAAAGGGGAATGACGTAAATGTGAAATGTCGAATCTGCCATTGAGAATGAATGGGGAAAAATTTGTCGTAAATTCGCGAATTTTGCGAAATCGGAAAATTTTCGGAACGAGAAAAATGGAAGCGCTCATCTCGTGAATATTTGGAATACGTCAAAAGTGGAACGGAGTGAATCGGATGAATTATGTGGAAGAAGAAGCGGGACAAAAAAGTGGCGGGAATAAAATAGAAGAATAATAATAACTAGAAAATGCAATTTCTGGAGAAATTGCGTGTGAAGGCGAAGACTTTGAATCACTTCTTGGGGAATGATGCCGAATGATGTTGAAATGAGTTGAATTTCTTGAGAAATGTGGAAAATAGAAGTGTAATACTAAATTTTTGAGAATATGGTTGAATTTCAAATTTGATTTTTGGAATTTTTGGTAAGTGGAAAGTTGTGGAATAGGCAGGCAAAGGATGAACAGTTGAATGTTGGAACGGGTTGAATCGGTTAAAAAATGTAGAAGTGAGAGCAAATGTTGAATCCCCATAGAGAATGAATGGGAATTAAAAGAAAAAGCAATTGCGCCAAAATATTTTGAAATTTGGAACAAAACGTAAAAAAACAGCTTCAGGAGGTTCACTTTTGGGGTTAAAATGTTGAAACGGGTTCAATCGGACAAAAAATGCAAAAGTTAGCGCCTAATGTAGCTATTTATGGCAGTTAATGTTGAAATAAGTTCACTTCCGGGTTGATTTGGGTCACTTCCGGTCTATTTGGGTCACTTCCGGTCTGATTAGAGGCACTTCCGGTCCAGCTGAGGTCACTTCCGGTTTATTTGGGGTCACTTCCGGTTTAAAAAGGTCACTTCCGGTTTGATTTGGGGTCACTTCCGGTTTACCTAAGGTCACTTCCTGTTTACCTAAGGTCACTTCCGGTTCGATTTGGGGCACTTCCGGTTCATTCTAGGGTCATTGGGAGCACTTCAGGGTTAATCCAAGATGGCCGCCACACTGGAAGTGGGGGTCAAGGGTTGAATTGTGTAAGCATAGTGGAAGTGGGGGTGAAGGGGGTGAATATGGTAAGGATGAGGTGACCAAAGTGAATAAAGTTGGAATGGGTTGAATCGGTTGAAAAATGTAGAAATTAGAGTAGAAAAACCAAATTTTGTAGAATTTGGTTGAATTCCAAAATTGAAAATTTGGAAATTTTGGTAAGTGGGAAGGTGTGGAATAGGTAGGCAAAAGATGAACAGTTGAAAGTTGGAATGGGTTGAATCGGTTGAAAAACGTAGAAGTTAGAGTAGAAAAACGAAATTTTGGAGAATTTGGTTGAATTTCAAATTTGAAATTTTGGAATTTTTGGTAGGTGAGAAGTTGTGGAATAGGCAGGCAAAAGATGAACAGTTGAAAATTGGAATGGGTTGAATCGGTTGAAAAATGTAGAAACTAGAGGTGAAAAACGAAATTTCGTGAAATTTTGTCGGAATTTTTAACGTGAAAACGTGAAATTTTTGAATTTGGGAATTTTGGGAATGTCGAGAATCATTCCGAATGTGGATTGAATGTGCTGAATGAGGTGAATTTAAACGGGGAATGACGTAAATGTGAAATGTAGAATCTGCCATTGAGAATGAATGGGGAAAAATTTGTCGTAAATTCGCGAATTTTGCGAAATCGGAAAATTTTCGGAACGAGAAAAATGGAAGCGCTCATCTCGTGAATATTTGGAATACGTGAAAAGTGGAACGGAGTGAATCGGATGAATTATGTGGAAGAAGAAGCGGGACAAAAAAGTGTGGAGAATAAAATAGAAGAATAATAATAACTAGAAAATGCAATTTCTGGAGAAATTGCGTGTGAAGGCGAAGACTTTGAATCACTTCTTGGGGAATGATGGCGAATGATGTTGAAATGAGTTGAATTTCTTGAGAAATGTGGAAAATAGAAGTGTAATACTAAATTTTGGAGAATTTGGTTGAATTTCAAATTTGAAGTTTGGAATTTGTGGTAAGTGGGAGGTTGTGGAATAGGTAGGCAAAAGATGAACAGTTGAATGTTGGAACGGGTTGAATCGGTTAAAAAATGTAGACGTGAGAGCAAATGTTGAATCTCCATAGAGAATGAATGGGAATTAAAAGAAAAAGCAATTGCGCCAAAATATTTTGAAATTTGGAACAAAACGAAAATAAATAGCTTCAGGAGGTTCACTTTTGGAGTTAAAATGTTGAAATGGGTTCAATCGGACAAAAAATGCAAAAGTTAGCGACTAATGTAGCTATTTAGGGCAGTTAATGTTGAAATAAGGTCACTTCCGGGGTGATTTGGGTCACTTCCGGTCTATTTGGGTCACTTCCGGTTTGAGTAGAGGCACTTCCGGTCTAGCCGAGGTCACTTCCGGTTTATTTGGGGTCACTTCCGGTTTAAAAAGGTCACTTCCGGTTTAAAAAGGTCACTTCCGGTTTGATTTGGGGTCACTTCCGGTTTACCTGGGGTCACTTCCGGTTCATTTGGGGTCACTTCCGGTTTGATTTGGGTCACTTCCGGTCTATTTGGGTCACTTCCGGTTTGATTAGAGGCACTTCCGGTCTAGCTGAGGTCACTTCCGGTTTATTTGGGGTCACTTCCGGTTTAAAAAGGTCACTTCCGGTTTGATTTGGGGTCACTTCCGGTTTGATTTGGGGTCACTTCCGGTTTACCTGAGGTCACTTCCGGTTCATTTGGGGTCAATTCCGGTTTGATATGGGGCACTTCCGGTACATTCTGGGTTCATTGGGGGCACTTCCGGGTCAATCCAAGATGGCCGCCACACTGGAAGTGTGGGTGAAGGAGGTGAATATGGTAAGCATAAGGTAAACAAAGTGAATAAAGTTGGAATGGGTTGAATCGGTTGAAAAATGTGGAAAAAAGAGTAGAAAAACGAAATTGTAGAGAATTTTTGGTAAGTGGAAAGTTGTGGAATAGGCAGGCAAAGGATGAACAGTTGAATGTTGGAACGGGTTGAATCGGTTAAAAAATGTAGAAGTGAGAGCAAATGTTGAATCCCCATAGAGAATGAATGGGAATTAAAAGAAAAAGCAATTGCGCCAAAATATTTTGAAATTTGGAACAAAACGTAAAAAAACAACTTCAGGAGGTTCACTTTTGGGGTTAAAATGTTGAAACGGGTTCAATCGGACAAAAAATGCAAAAGTTAGCGCCTAATGTAGCTATTTATGGCAGTTAATGTTGAAATAAGTTTACTTCCGGGTTGATTTGGGTCACTTCCGGTCTATTTGGGTCACTTCCGGTCTGATTAGAGGCACTTCCGGTCCAGCTGAGGTCACTTCCGGTTTATTTGGGGTCACTTCCGGTTTAAAAAGGTCACTTCCGGTTTAAAAAGGTCACTTCCGGTTTGATTTGGGGTCACTTCCGGTTTACCTAAGGTCACTTCCTGTTTACCTAAGGTCACTTGCGGTTTGATATGGGGCACTTCCGGTACATTCTGGGTTCATTGGGGGCACGTCCGGGTCAATCCAAGATGGCCGCCACACTGGAAGTGTGGGTGAAGCAGGTGAATATGGTAAGCATAAGGTAAACAAAGTGAATAAAGTTGGAATGGGTTGAATCGGTTGAAAAATGTGGAAAAAAGAGTAGAAAAACGAAATTGTAGAGAATTTTTGGTAAGTGGAAAGTTGTGGAATAGGCAGGCAAAGGATGAACAGTTGAATGTTGGAACGGGTTGAATCAGTTAAAAAATGTAGAAGCGAGAGCAAATGTTCAATCCCCATAGAGAATGAATTGGAATTAAAAGAAAAAGCAATTGCGCCAAAATATTTTGAAATTTGGAACAAAACGTAAAAAAACAGCTTCAGGAGGTTCACTTTTGGGGTTAAAATGTTGAAACGGGTTCTATCGGACAAAAAATGCAAAAGTTAGCGCCTAATGTAGCTATTTAGGGCAGTTAATGTTGAAATAAGTTCACTTCCGGGTTGATTTGGGTCACTTCCGGTCTATTTGGGTCACTTCCGGTTTGAATAGAGGCACTTCCGGTCTAGCTGAGGTCACTTCCGGTTTATTTGGGGTCACTTCCGGTTTAAAAAGGTCACTTCCGGTTTAAACAGGTCACTTCCGGTTTGATTTGGGGTCACTTCCGGTTTACCTGAGGTCACTTCCTGTTTACCTAAGGTCACTTCCGGTTCGATTTGGGGCACTTCCGGTTCATTCTAGGTTCATTGGGAGCACTTCAGGGTCAATCCAAGATGGCCGCCACACTGGAAGTGGGGGTCAAGGGTTGAATTGTGTAAGCATAGTGGAAGTGGGGGTGAATATGGTAAGGATGAGGTGACCAAAGTGAATAGAGTTGGAATGGGTTGAATCGGTTGAAAAATGTAGAAATTAGAGTAGAAAAACCAAATTTTGTAGAATTTGGTTGAATTTCAAAATTGAAAATTTGGAAATTTTGGTAAGTGGGAAGGTGTGGAATAGGTAGGCAAAAGATGAACAGTTGAAAGTTGGAATGGGTTGAATCGGTTGAAAAACGTAGAAGTTAGAGTAGAAAAACGAAATTTTGGAGAATTTGGTTGAATTTCAAATTTGAAATTTTGGAATTTTTGATAGGTGAGAAGTTGTGGAATAGGCAGGCAAAAGATGAACAGTTGAAAGTTGGAATGGGTTGAATCGGTTGAAAAATGTAGAAATTAGAGTAGAAAAACGAAATTACGAAGAATTTGGTTGAATTTCAAATTTGAAAATTTGGAATTTTTTTGTAAGTGGGAAGTTGTGGAATAGGTAGGCAAAAGATGAACAGTTGGAAGTTGGAACGGGTTGAATCGGTCGAAAAATGTAGAAATTAGAGGTGAAAAACGAAATTTCGTGAAATTTTGTCGGAATTTTTAACGTGAAAACGTGAAATTTTTGAATTTGGGAATTTTGGGAATGTCGAGAATCATTCCGAATGTGGTTTGAATGTGCTGAATGAGGTGAATTTAAAAGGGGAATGACGTAAAAGTGAAATGTCGAATCTGCCATTGAGAATGAATGGGGAAAAATTTGTCGTAAATTCGCGAATTTTGCGAAATCGGAAAATTTTCGGAACGAGAAAAATGGAAGCGCTCATCTCGTGAATATTTGGAATACGTCAAAAGTGGAACGGAGTGAATCGGATGAATTATGTGGAAGAAGAAGCGGGACAAAAAAGTGGCGGGAATAAAATAGAAGAATAATAATAATAATAGAGAATGGTGTAGAATAACATATGTGTGAAGGCCATCGCCTTCACACAACTAGAAAATGCAATTTCTGGAGAAATTGCGTGTGAAGGCGAAGACTTTGAATCACTTCTTGGGGAATGATGCCGAATGATGTTGAAATGAGTTGAATTTCTTGAGAAATGTGGAAAATAGAAGTGTAATACAAAATTTTGGAGAATTTGGTTGAATTTCAAATTTGAAGTTTGGAATTTTTGGTAAGTGGGAGGTCGTGGAATAGGCAGGCAAAAGATGAACAGTTGAAAGTTGGAACGGGTTGAATCGGTTAAAAAATGTAGATGTGAGAGCAAATGTTGAATCTCCATAGAGAATGAATGTGAATTAAAAGAAAAAAGAATTGCACCAAAATATTTTGAAATTTGGAACAAACGGACAAAAAACGGCTTCAGGAGGTTCCCTTTTGGGGTTAAAATGTTGAAATGGGTTTAATCAGACAAAAAATGCAAAAGTTAGCGACTAATGTAGCTATTTAGGGCAGTTAATGTTGAAATAAGGTCACTTCCGGGGTGATTTGGGTCACTTCCGGTTTGATTAGAGGCACTTCCGGTCTAGCTGAGGTCACTTCCGGTTTATTTGGGGTCACTTCCGGTTTAAAAAGGTCACTTCCGGTTTAAAAAGGTCACTTCCGGTTTGATTTGGGGTCACTTCCGGTTTACCTAAGGTCACTTCCTGTTTACCTAAGGTCACTTCCGGTTCCATTTGGGGCACTTCCGGTTCATTCTAGGGTCATTGGGAGCACTTCAGGGTCAATCCAAGATGGCCGCCACACTGGAAGTGGGGGTCAAGGGTTGAATTGTGTAAGCATAGTGGAAGTGGGGGTGAAGGGGGTGAATATGGTAAGGATGAGGTGACCAAAGTGAATAAAGTTGGAATGGGTTGAATCGGTTGAAAAATGTAGAAATTAGAGTAGAAAAACCAAATTTTGTAGAATTTGGTTGAATTTCAAAATTGAAAATTTGGAAATTTTGGTAAGTGGGAAGGTGTGGAATAGGTAGGCAAAAGATGAACAGTTGAAAGTTGGAATGGGTTGAATCGGTTGAAAAACGTAGAAGTTAGAGTAGAAAAACGAAATTTTGGAGAATTTGGTTGAATTTCAAATTTGAAATTTTGGAATTTTTGGTAGGTGAGAAGTTGTGGAATAGGCAGGCAAAAGATGAACAGTTGAAAATTGGAATGGGTTGAATCGGTTGAAAAATGTAGAAACTAGAGGTGAAAAACGAAATTTCGTGAAATTTTGTCGGAATTTTTAACGTGAAAACGTGAAATTTTTGAATTTGGGAATTTTGGGAATGTCGAGAATCATTCCGAATGTGGTTTGAATGTGCTGAATGAGGTGAATTTAAAAGGGGAATGACGTAAATGTGAAATGTAGAATCTGCCATTGAGAATGAATGGGGAAAAATTTGTCGTAAATTCGCGAATTTTGCGAAATCGGAAAATTTTCGGAACGAGAAAAATGGAAGCGCTCATCTCGTGAATATTTGGAATACGTCAAAAGTGGAACGGAGTGAATCGGATGAATTATGTGGAAGAAGAAGCGGGACAAAAAAGTGTGGAGAATAAAATATAATAATAATAATAATAATAATAATAATAGAGAATGGTGTAGAATAACATATGTGTGAAGGCCATCGCCTTCACACAATAACTAGAAAATGCAATTTCTGGAGAAATTGCGTGTGAAGGCGAAGACTTTGAATCACTTCTTGGGGAATGATGCCGAATGATGTTGAAATGAGTTGAATTTCTTGAGAAATGTGGAAAATAGAAGTGTAATACTAAATTTTTGAGAATATGGTTGAATTTCAAATTTGATTTTTGGAATTTTTGGTAAGTGGAAAGTTGTGGAATAGGCAGGCAAAGGATGAACAGTTGAATGTTGGAACGGGTTGAATCGGTTAAAAAATGTAGAAGTGAGAGCAAATGTTGAATCCCCATAGAGAATGAATGGGAATTAAAAGAAAAAGCAATTGCGCCAAAATATTTTGAAATTTGGAACAAAACGTAAAAAAACAGCTTCAGGAGGTTCACTTTTGGGGTTAAAAAGTTGAAACGGGTTCAATCGGACAAAAAATGCAAAAGTTAGCGCCTAATGTAGCTATTTATGACAGTTAATGTTGAAATAAGTTCACTTCCGGGTTGATTTGGGTCACTTCCGGTCTATTTGGGTCACTTCCGGTCTGATTAGAGGCACTTCCGGTCCAGCAGAGGTCACTTCCGGTTTATTTGGGGTCACTTCCGGTTTGAAAAGGTCACTTCCGGCTTAAAAAGGTCACTTCCGGTTTGATTTGGGGTCACTTCCGGTTTACCTAAGGTCACTTCCTGTTTACCTAAGGTCAATTCCGGTTCGATTCGGGGCACTTCCGGTTCATTCTAGGGTCATTGGGAGCACTTCAGGGTCAATCCAAGATGGCCGCCACACTGGAAGTGGGGGTCAAGGGTTGAATTGTGTAAGCATAGTGGAAGTGGGGGTGAAGGGGGTGAATATGGTAAGGATGAGGTGACCAAAGTGAATAAAGTTGGAATGGGTTGAATCGGTTGAAAAATGTAGAAATTAGAGTAGAAAAACCAAATTTTGTAGAATTTGGTTGAATTTCAAAATTGAAAATTTGGAAATTTTGGTAAGTGGGAAGGTGTGGAATAGGTAGGCAAAAGATGAACAGTTGAAAGTTGGAATGGGTTGAATCGGTTGAAAAACTTAGACGTTAGAGTAGAAAAACGAAATTTTGGAGAATTTGGTTGAATTTCAAATTTGAAATTTTGGAATTTTTGGTAGGTGAGAAGTTGTGGAATAGGCAGGCAAAAGATGAACAGTTGAAAATTGGAATGGGTTGAATCGGTTGAAAAATGTAGAAACTAGAGGTGAAAAACGAAATTTCGTGAAATTTTGTCGGAATTTTTAACGTGAAAACGTGAAATTTTTGAATTTGGGAATTTTGAGAATGTCGAGAATCATTCCGAATGTGGTTTGAATGTGCTGAATGAGGTGAATTTAAAAGGGGAATGACGTAAATGTGAAATGTAGAATCTGCCATTGAGAATGAATGGGGAAAAATTTGTCGTAAATTCGCGAATTTTGCGAAATCGGAAAATTTTCGGAACGAGAAAAATGGAAGCGCTCATCTCGTGAATATTTGGAATACGTGAAAAGTGGAACGGAGTGAATCGGATGAATTATGTGGAAGAAGAAGCGGGACAAAAAAGTGTGGAGAATAAAATAGAAGAATAATAATAATAATAATAATAGAGAATGGTGTAGAATAACATATGTGTGAAGGCCATCGCCTTCACACAATAATAGAGAATGGTGTAGAATAACATATGTGTGAAGGCCATCGCCTTCACACAATAATAATAATAATAGAGAATGGTGTAGAATAACATATGTGTGAAGGCCATCGCCTTCACACAACTAGAAAATGCAATTTCTGGAGAAATTGCGTGTGAAGGCGAAGACTTTGAATCACTTCTTGGGGAATTATGCCGAATGATTAGCTAAAATGTAGCTATTTAGGGCACTTAATGTTGAAATAAGGTCACTTCCGGTCTATTTGGGTCACTTCCGGTTTGAATAGAGGCACTTCCGGTCTAGCTGAGGTCACTTCCGGTTTATTTGGGGTCACTTCCGGTTTAAAAAGGTCACTTCCGGTTTAAAAAGGTCACTTCCGGTTTGATTTGGGGTCACTTCCGGTTTACTTGAGGTCACTTCCGGTTCATTTGGGGTCACTTCCGGTTTGTTTTGGGTCACTTCCGGTCTATTTGGGTCACTTCCGGTTTGATTAGAGGCACTTCCGGGCTAGCTGAGGTCACTTCCGGTTTATTTGGGGTCACTTCCGGTTTAAAAAGGTCACTTCCGGTTTAAAAATGTCACTTCCGGTTTGATTTGGGGTCACTTCCGGTTTACTTGAGGTCACTTCCGGTTCATTTGGGGTCACTTCCGGTTTGATTTGAGTCACTTCCGGTCTATTTGGGTCACTTCCGGTTTGATTAGAGGCACTTCCGGTGTAGCTGAGGTCACTTCCGGTTTATTTGGGGTCACTTCCGGTTTAAAAAGGTCACTTCCGGTTTAAAAAGGTCACTTCCGGTTTGATTTGGGGTCACTTCCGGTTTACCTAAGGTCACTTCCTGTTTACCTAAGGTCACTTCCGGTTCGATTTGGGGCACTTCCGGTTCATTCTAGGGTCATTGGGAGCACTTCAGGGTCAATCCAAGATGGCCGCCACACTGGAAGTGGGGGTCAAGGGTTGAATTGTGTAAGCATAGTGGAAGTGGGGGTGAAGGGGGTGAATATGGTAAGGATGAGGTGACCAAAGTGAATAAAGTTGGAATGGGTTGAATCGGTTGAAAAATGTAGAAATTAGAGTAGAAAAACCAAATTTTGTAGAATTTGGTTGAATTTCAAAATTGAAAATTTGGAAATTTTGGTAAGTGGGAAGGTGTGGAATAGGTAGGCAAAAGATGAACAGTTGAAAGTTGGAATGGGTTGAATCGGTTGAAAAACGTAGAAGTTAGAGTAGAAAAACGAAATTTTGGAGAATTTGGTTGAATTTCAAATTTGAAATTTTGGAATTTTTGGTAGGTGAGAAGTTGTGGAATAGGCAGGCAAAAGATGAACAGTTGAAAATTGGAATGGGTTGAATCGGTTGAAAAATGTAGAAACTAGAGGTGAAAAACGAAATTTCGTGAAATTTTGTCGGAATTCTTAACGTGAAAACGTGAAATTTTTGAATTTGGGAATTTTGGGAATGTCGAGAATCATTCCGAATGTGGTTTGAATGTGCTGAATGAGGTGAATTTAAAAGGGGAATGACGTAAATGTGAAATGTAGAATCTGCCATTGAGAATGAATGGGGAAAAATTTGTCGTAAATTCGCGAATTTTGCGAAATCGGAAAATTTTCGGAACGAGAAAAATGGAAGCGCTCATCTCGTGAATATTTGGAATACGTCAAAAGTGGAACGGAGTGAATCGGATGAAGTATGTGGAAGAAGAAGCGGGACAAAAAAGTGTGGAGAATAAAATATAATAATAATAATAACTAGAAAATGCAATTTCTAGAGAAATTGCGTGTGAAGGCGAAGACTTTGAATCACTTCTTGGGGAATGATGCCGAATGATGTTGAAATGAGTTAAATTTCTTGAGAAATGTGGAAAATAGAAGTGTAATACTAAATTTTGGAGAATTCGGTTGAATTTCAAATTTGAAGTTTGGAATATTTGGTAAGTGGGAGGTTGTGGAATAGGTAGGCAAAAGATGAACAGTTGAATGTTGGAGCGGGTATAATTGGTTAAAAAATGTAGAAGTTAGAGCAAATGTTGAATCCCCATAGAGAATGAATGGGAATTAAAAGAAAAAGCAATTGCGCCAAAATATTTAGAAATTTGGAACAAAACGAAAAAAAACAGCTTCAGGAGGTTCACTTTTGGGGTTAAAATGTTGAAACGGGTTCAATCGGACAAAAAATGCAAAAGTTAGCTACTATTGTAGCTATTTAAGGCAGTTAATGTTGAAATAAGGTCACTTCTGGGGTGATTTGGGTCACTTCCGGTCTATTTGGGTCACTTCCGGTTTGATTAGAGGCACTTCCGGTCTAGCCGACGTCACTTCCGGTTTATTTTGGGTCACTTCCGGTTTAAAAAGGTCACTTCCGGTTTAAAAAGGTCACTTCCGTTTGATTTGGGGTCACTTCCGGTTTACCTCAGGTCACTTCCGGTTCATTTGGGGTCACTTCCGGTTTGATTTGGGTCACTTCCGGTTTGAATAGAGGCACTTCCGGTCTAGCTGAGGTCACTTCCGGTTTATTTGGAGTCATTTCCGGTTTAAAAAGGTCACTTCCGGTTTAAAAAGATCACTTCCGGTTTGATTTGGGGTCACTTCCGGTTTACCTGAGATCACTTCCGGTTCATTTGGGGTCACTTCCGGTTTGATTTGGGTCACTTCCGGTCTATTTGGGTCACTTCCGCTTTGAATAGAGGCACTTCCGGTCTAGCTGAGGTCACTTCCGGTTTATTTGGGGTCACTTCCGGTTTAAAAAGGTCACTTCCGGTTTAAAAAGGTCACTTCCGGTTTGATTTTGGGTCACTTCCGGTTTACCTGAGGTCACTTCCGGTTCATTTGGGGTCACTTCCGGTTTGATTTGGGTCACTTCCGGTCTATTTGTGTCACTTCCGGTTTGAATAGAGGCACTTCCGGTCTAGCTGAGGTCACTTCCGGTTTATATGGGGTCACTTCCGGTTTAAAGTGGTCACTTCCGGTTTAAAAAGGTCACTTCCGGTTTGATTTGGGGTCACTTCCGGTTTACCTGAGGTCACTTCCGGTTCATTTGGGGTCACTTCCGGTTTGATTTGGGTCACTTCCGGTCTATTTGGGTCACTTCTGGTCTGATTAGAGGCACTTCCGGTCTAGCTGAGGTCACTTCCGGTTTATTTGGGGTCACTTCCGGTTTAAAAAGGTCACTTCCGGTTTAAAAAGGTCACTTCCGGTTTGATTTGGGGTCACTTCCAGTTTACCTGAGGTCACTTCCTGTTTACCTAAGGTCACTTCCGGTTTTATTTGGGGCACTTCCGGTTCATTCTAGGTTCATTGGGAGCACTTCAGGGTCAATCCAAGATGGCCGCCATACTGGAAGTGGGGGTCAAGGGTTGAATTGTGTAAGCATAGTGGAAGTGGGGGTGAAGGGGTGAATATGGTAAGGATGAGGTGACCAAAGTGAATAAAGTTGGAATGGGTTGAATCGGTTGAAAAATGTAGAAATTAGAGTGGAAAAACGAAATTTTGTAGAATTTGGTGTGAATTTCAAAATTGAAAATTTGGAAATTTTGGTAAGTGGGAAGGTGTGGAATAGGTAGGAAAAAGATGAACAGTTGAAAGTTGGAATGGGTTGAATCGGTCAAAAATTGTAGAAATTAGAGGTGAAAAACGGAATTTTGTGAAATTTTGTCGAAATTTTTAACGTGAAAACGTGAAATTTTTGAATTTGGGAATTTTGGGAATGTCGAGAATCATTCCGAATGTGGTTTGAATGTGCTGAATGAGGTGAATTTAAAAGGGGAATGACGTAAATGTGAAATGTCGAATCTGCCATTGAGAATGAATGGGGAAAAATTTGTCGTAAATTCGCGAATTTTGCGAAATCGGAAAATTTTCGGAACGAGAAAAATGGAAGCGCTCATCTCGTGAATATTTGGAATACGTCAAAAGTGGAACGGAGTGAATCGGATGAAGTATGTGGAAGAAGAAGCGGGACAAAAAAGTGTGGAGAATAAAATATAATAATAATAATAATAACTAGAAAATGCAATTTCTGGAGAAATTGCGTGTGAAGGCGAAGACTTTGAATCACTTCTTGGGGAATGATGGCGAATGATGTTGAAATGAGTTGAATTTCTTGAGAAATGTGGAAAATAGAAGTGTAATACTAAATTTTGGAGAATTTGGTTGAATCTCAAATTTGAAAGTTTGGGATTTTTGGTAAGTGGGAGGTTGTGGAATAGGTAGGCAAAAGATGAACAGTTGAAAGTTGGAACAGGTTGAAACGGTTAAAAAATGTAGAAGTTAGAGCAAATCTTGAATCCCCATAGAGAATGAATGGGAATTAAAAGAAAAAGCAATTGCGCCAAAATTTTTTGAAATTTGGAACAAAAGGAAGAAAACGGCTTCAGGAGGTTCACTTTTGGGGTTAAAATGTTGAAATGGGTTCAATCGGACAAAAAATGCAAAAGTTAGCGACTAATGTAGCTATTTAGGGCAGTTAATGTTGAAATAAGGTCGCTTCCGGGGTGATTTGGGTAACTTCCGGTGTATTTGGGTCACTTCCGGTTTCATTAGAGGCACTTCCGGTCTAGCAGAGGTCACTTCCGGTTTATTTGGGGTCACTTCCGGTTTAAGAAGGTCACTTCCGGTTTAAAAAGGTCACTTCCGGTTTGATTTGGGGTCACTTCCGGTTTACTTGAGGTCACTTCCGGTTCATTTGGGGTCACTTCCGGTTTGATTTGGGTCACTTCCGGTCTATTTGGGTCACTTCCGGTTTGATTAGAGGCACTTCCGGTCTAGCTGAGGTCACTTCTGGTTTATTTGGGGTCACTTCCGGTTTAAAAAGGTCACTTCCGGTTTAAAAAGGTCACTTCCGGTTTGATTTGGGGTCACTTCCGGTTTACCTAAGGTCACTTCCTGTTTACCTAAGGTCACTTCCGGTTCGATTTGGGGCACTTCCGGTTCATTCTAGGGTCATTGGGAGCACTTCAGGGTCAATCCAAGATGGCCGCCACACTGGAAGTGGGGGTCAAGGGTTGAATTGTGTAAGCATAGTGGAAGTGGGGGTGAAGGGGGTGAATATGGTAAGGATGAGGTGACCAAAGTGAATAAAGTTGGAATGGGTTGAATCGGTTGAAAAATGTAGAAATTAGAGTAGAAAAACCAAATTTTGTAGAATTTGGTTGAATTTCAAAATTGAAAATTTGGAAATTTTGGTAAGTGGGAAGGTGTGGAATAGGTAGGCAAAAGATGAACAGTTGAAAGTTCGAATGGGTTGAATCGGTTGAAAAACGTAGAAGTTAGAGTAGAAAAACGAAACTTTGGAGAATTTGGTTGAATTTCAAATTTGAAATTTTGGAATTTTTGGTAGGTGAGAAGTTGTGGAATAGGCAGGCAAAAGATGAACAGTTGAAAATTGGAATGGATTGAATCGGTTGAAAAATGTAGAAACTAGAGGTGAAAAACGAAATTTCGGGAAATTTTGTCGGAATTTTTAACGTGAAAACGTGAAATTTTTGAATTTGGGAATTTTGGGAATGTCGAGAATCATTCCGAATGTGGTTTGAATGTGCTGAATGAGGTGAATTTAAAAGGGGAATGACGTAAATGTGAAATGTAGAATCTGCCATTGAGAATGAATGGGGAAAAATTTGTCGTAAATTCGCGAATTTTGCGAAATCGGAAAATTTTCGGAACGAGAAAAATGGAAGTGCTCATCTCGTGAATATTTGGAATACGTCAAAAGTGGAACGGAGTGAATCGGATGAATTATGTGGAAGAAGAAGCGGGACAAAAAAGTGTGGAGAATAAAATATAATAATAATAATAACTAGAATTTGCAATTCCTGAAGAAATTGCGTGTGAAGGTGAAGAGGTTGAATAAATACTTGGGGAATGTTGCAGAATGATGTTGAAAAGAGTTGAATCGGCTGAAAAATGTAGAAATTACAAGGGAAAAAGGAAATTTGGGAAAATTGGGTGTGAATTTCAAAATTGAAAATTTGGAATTTTGGGTAAGTGGGAAGTTGTGGAATAGGTAGGAAAATGATGAACAGTTGAAAGGTGGAATGGGTTGAATAAGTTGAAAATGTAGAAATTAGAGTAGAAAAACAAAATTGTAGAGAATTTTTGGTAAGTGGGAAGTTGTGGAATAGGAAGGCAAAAGAGGAACAGTTGAAAGTTGGAACGAGTTGAATCGGTTAAAAAATGTAGAAGTTAGAGCAAATCTTGAATCCTAATAGAGAATGAATGGGAATCAAAAGAAAAAAAAATTGCACCAAAAGTTTCTGAAATTTGGAACAAAAGGAAAGAAACGGCTTCAGGAGGTTCACTTTTGGGGTTAAAATGTTGAAATGGGTTTAATCGGGCAAAATTTGCAAAAGTTAGCGCAAATGTAGGTATTTAGGGCACTTAATGTTGAAATATGGTCATTTCCGGTTTGATTTGGGTCACTTCCGGTTTGATTAGAGGCACTTCCGGTCTATTTAGGTCACTTCCGGTTTGATTAGAGGCACTTCCGGTCTAGCTGAGGTCACGTCCGGTTTATTTGGGGTCACTTCCGGTTTAAAAAGGTCACTTCCGGTTTGATTTGGGGTCACTTCCGGTTTGATTTGGGGTCACTTCCGGTTTACCTGAGGTCACTTCCGGTTCATTTGGGGTCAATTCCGGTTTGATTTGGGGCACTTCCAGTTCATTCCGGCTTCATTGGGGCACTTCAGGGTCAATCCAAGATGGCCGCCACTCTGGAAGTGGGGGTCAAGGGTTGAATTGTGGAAGTGGGGGTGAAGGGGGTGAATATGGTAAGCATAAGGTGAACAAAGTGAATAAAGTTGGAATGGGTTGAATCGGTTGAAAAATGTAGAAATTAGAAGGGAAAAACTAAATTTTGGGAAAATTTGGTGTGAATTTCAAAATTGAAAATTTGGAAATTTTGCTAAGTGGGAAGGTGTGGAATAGGTAGGCAAAAGATGAACAGTTGAAAGTTGGAACGAGTTGAATCGGTGGAAAAATGTAGAAACTAGAAGTGAAAAACTAAATTTTGTGAAATTTTGCAAAATTTTGTGCAAATTTTAAAAGTGAAAACGTGAAATTTTTGAATTTGGCAAGTTTGGGAATGTCCCCAATGTGATTTGAATGTGTTGAAATAAGTGAATTTCAAACTGGAACAACAAAAATGTGAAATGTTGAATCTGCCATTAAGAATGAATGGGGAAAAAAATGCCACAAAATCGTGAATTTTGTGAAAACGGAAAATTTTTCGAACAAAAAAAATGTAAGCAGCCGTGTCATGAATATTTGGAATAAGTGAAAAGTGGAACGGAGTGAATCGGTTGAAGTATGTGGAAGGAGTTAAGCGTCAAAAAAGTGAGCGGAATAAGTAGAATAATAATAATAAAGGACAGCAATAACAATAGTGTGAAGGTCTTCACCTTCACACTAATAATAGAGAATGGTGTAGAATAACATATGTGTGAAGGCCATCGCCTTCACACAACTAGAAAATGCAATTTCTGGAGAAATTGCGTGTGAAGGCGAAGACTTTGAATCACTTCTTTGGGAATGCTGGCGAATTATGCTGAAACGAGTTGAATTACTTGAGAAATGTAGAAAATAGAGGTGAAAAACGGAATTTTGGAGAATTTGGTGGAATTTCAGAATTTTGGAGAATTTGGTTGAGTTTAAAATCTTAAAATGTGGAATTTATGGCAAGTGGAAATTTGGGGAATAGGTAGGAAAAAGATGAAGAGTTGAAAGTTGGAATGGGTTGAATTGGTTGAACAATGTGAAAATTAGAGTAGAAAAACACATTTTTGGAGAATTTGATTGAATTTCAAAATTTGGAATTTTTTGTAAGGGGAAGTTGTGGAATAGGTAAGCAAAAGATGAAGAGTTGAAAGTTGGAATGGGTTGAATCGGTAGAGAAATGTAGAAATGAGAGTAGAAAAACGAAATTTTGGAGAATTTGGTTGAATTTCAAATTTGGGATTTTTGGTAAGTGGGAAGTTGTGTAATACGTAGGCAAAAGATGAAGAGTTGAAAGTTGGAATGGGTTGAATCGGTTGAAAAATGTACAAATTAGAGTCGAAAAACGAAATTTTGCAGAATTTGGTTGAATTTCAAATTTGGAATTTTTGGTAAGTGGGAAGTTGTGAAATAGGTAAGCAAAAGATGAAAAGTTGAAAGTTGGAATGGAGTGAATCGGTTGCACAATGTAAAGATTAGAGTAGAAAAACAAAATGTTTGAGAATTTGGTTGAATTTCAAATTTTTAATTTTTGATTTTTGGTAAGTGGGAAGTTGTGGAATAGGTAGGCAAAAGATGAAGAGTTGAAAGTTGGAATGGGTTGAATCGGTTGAACAATGTAGAAATTACAGTAGAAAAACGAAATTTTGGAGATTTTGGTTGAATTTCAAATTTGGAATTTTTGGTAAGTCGGAAGTTGTGGAATAGGTAGGCAAAAGATGAAGAGTTGAAAGTTGGAATGGGTTGAATCGGTTGAACAATGTAGAAATTAGAGTAGAAAAACAAAATGTTGGAGAATTTGGTTGAATTTCAAATATGGAATTTTTGGTAAGTGGGAAGTTGTGGAATAGGTTGGCAAAAGATGAAAAGTTGAAAGTTGGAATGGGTTGAATCGGTTGAACAATGTAGAAATTAGATTAGAAAAACGAAATTTTGGAGAATTTGGTTGAATTTCAAATTTGGAATTTTTGGTAAACGGGAAGTTGTGGAATAGGTAGGCAAAACATGAACAGTTGAAAGTTGGAATGAGTTGAATCGGTTAAAAAATGTGGAAATTAGAGTAGAAAAACAAAATTTTTGAGAATTTGGTTGAATTTCAAATTTGGAATTTTTGGTAAGTCGGAAGTTGTGGAATAGGTAGGCAAAAGATGAAGAGTTGAAAGTTGGAATGGGTTGAATCGGTTGAACAATGTAGAAATTAGAGTAGAAAAACAAAATGTTGGAGAATTTGGTTGAATTTCAAATATGGAATTTTTGGTAAATGGGAAGTTGTGGAATAGGTAGGCAAAAGATGAAGAGTTGAAAGTTGGAATGGGTTGAATCGGCTGAACAATGTAGAAATTAGATTAGAAAAACGAAATTTTGGAGAATTTGGTTGAATTTCAAATTTGGAATTTTTGGTAAACGGGAAGTTGTGGAATAGGTAGGCAAAACATGAACAGTTGAAAGTTGGAATGAGTTGAATCGGTTAAAAAATGTAGAAATTAGAGTAGAAAAACAAAATTTTTGAGAATTTGGTTGAATTTCAAATTTGGAATTTTTGGTAAGTTGGAAGTTGTGGAATAGGTAGGCAAAAGATGAAGAGTTGAAAGTTGGAATGGGTTGAATCGGTTGAACAATGTAGAAATTAGAGTAGAAAAACAAAATGTTGGAGAATTTGGTTGAATTTCAAATATGGAATTTTTGGTAAGTGGGAAGTTGTGGAAAAGGTAGGCAAAAGATGAAGAATTGAAAGTTGGAATGGGTTGAATCGGTTGAACAATGTAGAAATTAGATTAGAAAAACGAAATTTTGGAGAATTTGGTTGAATTTCAAATTTGGAATTTTTGGTAAACGGGAAGTTGTGGAATAGGTAGGCAAAACATGAACAGTTGAAAGTTGGAATGAGAATAATCGGTTAAAAAATGTAGAAATTAGAGTAGAAAAACAAAATTTTTGAGAATTTGGTTGAATTCCAAATTTGGAATTTTTGATAAGTGGGAAGTTGTGAAATAGGTAAGCAAAAGATGAAAAGTTGAAAGTTGGAATGGATTGAATCGGTTGCACAATGTAAAGATTAGAGAAGAAAAACAAAATGTTTGAGAATTTGGTTGAATTTCAAATTTTGAATTTTTGGTAAGTGGGAAGTTGTGGAATAGGTAGGCAAAAGATGAAGAGTTGAAAGTTGGAACGGGTTGAATCGGTTGAACAATGTAGAAATTAGAGTAGAAAAACGAAATTTTGGAGATTTTGGTTGAATTTCAAATTTGGAATTTTTGGTAAGTCGGAAGTTGTGGAATAGGTAGGCAAAAGATGAAGAGTTGAAAGTTGGAATGGGTTGAATCGGTTGAACAATGTAGAAATTAGAGTAGAAAAACAAAATGTTGGAGAATTTGGTTGAATTTCAAATATGGAATTTTTGGTAAGTGGGAAGTTGTGGAATAGATAGGCAAAAGATGAACAGTTGAAAGTTGGAATGAGTTGAATTGGTTGAACAATGTAGAAATTAGAGTAGAAAAACGAAATTTAGAAAGATTTGGTTGAATTTCAAATTTGGAATTTTTGGTAAACGGGAAGTTGTGGAATAGGTAGGCAAAACATGAACAGTTGAAAGTTCGAATGAGTTGAATCGGTTGAAAAATGTAGAAATTAGAGTAGAAAAACAAAATTTTTGAGAATTTGGTTGAATTCCAAATTTGAAAATTTGGAATTTTTCATAAGTTGGAAGTTGTGGAATAGTTAGAAAAAGATGAACAGTTGAAAGTTGGAATGGGTTGAATCGGTTGAAAAACGTAAAAGTTAGAGTGGAAAAACGAAATTTTGGAGAATTTGGTTGAATTTCAAATTTGGAATTTTTGGTAAGTGGGAAGTTGTGGAATAGGTAGGCAAAAGATGAACAGTTGAAAGTTGGAATGAGTTGAATCGGTTGAACAATGTAGAAAAAAGTGGAATGATGTAAATGTGAAATGTCGAATCTGCCATTAAGAATGAATGGGGAAAAATTTGTCGTAAGTTCGCGAATTTTGCGAAATCGGAAAATTTTCGGAACGAGAAAAATGGAAGCGCTCATCTCGTGAATATTTGGAACACGTCAAAAGTGGAACGGAGTGAATCGGATGAACTATGCGGAAGAAGAAGCGGGACAAAAAAGTGTGGAGAATAAAATATAATAATAATAACTAGAAAATGCAATTTCTGGAGAAATTGCGTGTGAAGGCGAAGACTTTGAATCACTTCTTGGGGAATGATGCCGAATGATGTTGAAATGAGTTGAATTTCTTGAGAAATGTGGAAAATAGAAGTGTAATACAAAATTTTGGAGAATTTGGTTGAATTTCAAATTTGAAGTTTGGAATTTTTGGTAAGTGGGAGGTCGTGGAATAGGCAGGCAAAAGATGAACAGTTGAAAGTTGGAACGGGTTGAATCGGTTAAAAAATGTAGATGTGAGAGCAAATGTTGAATCTCCATAGAGAATGAATGTGAATTAAAAGAAAAAAGAATTGCACCAAAATATTTTGAAATTTGGAACAAACGGACAAAAAACGGCTTCAGGAGGTTCCCTTTTGGGGTTAAAATGTTGAAATGGGTTTAATCAGACAAAAAATGCAAAAGTTAGCGACTAATGTAGCTATTTAGGGCAGTTAATGTTGAAATAAGGTCACTTCCGGGGTGATTTGGGTCACTTCCGGTTCGATTAGAGGCACTTCCGGTCTAGCTGAGGTCACTTCCGGTTTATTTGGGGTCACTTCCGGTTTAAAAAGGTCACTTCCGGTTTAAAAAGGTCACTTCCGGTTTGATTTGGGGTCACTTCCGGTTTACCTAAGGTCACTTCCTGTTTACCTAAGGTCACTTCCGGTTCCATTTGGGGCACTTCCGGTTCATTCTAGGGTCATTGGGAGCACTTCAGGGTCAATCCAAGATGGCCGCCACACTGGAAGTGGGGGTCAAGGGTTGAATTGTGTAAGCATAGTGGAAGTGGGGGTGAAGGGGGTGAATATGGTAAGGATGAGGTGACCAAAGTGAATAAAGTTGGAATGGGTTGAATCGGTTGAAAAATGTAGAAATTAGAGTAGAAAAACCAAATTTTGTAGAATTTGGTTGAATTTCAAAATTGAAAATTTGGAAATTTTGGTAAGTGGGAAGGTGTGGAATAGGTAGGCAAAAGATGAACAGTTGAAAGTTGGAATGGGTTGAATCGGTTGAAAAACGTAGAAGTTAGAGTAGAAAAACGAAATTTTGGAGAATTTGGTTGAATTTCAAATTTGAAATTTTGGAATTTTTGGTAGGTGAGAAGTTGTGGAATAGGCAGGCAAAAGATGAACAGTTGAAAATTGGAATGGGTTGAATCGGTTGAAAAATGTAGAAACTAGAGGTGAAAAACGAAATTTCGTGAAATTTTGTCGGAATTTTTAACGTGAAAACGTGAAATTTTTGAATTTGGGAATTTTGGGAATGTCGAGAATCATTCCGAATGTGGTTTGAATGTGCTGAATGAGGTGAATTTAAAAGGGGAATGACGTAAATGTGAAATGTAGAATCTGCCATTGAGAATGAATGGGGAAAAATTTGTCGTAAATTCGCGAATTTTGCGAAATCGGAAAATTTTCGGAACGAGAAAAATGGAAGCGCTCATCTCGTGAATATTTGGAATACGTCAAAAGTGGAACGGAGTGAATCGGATGAATTATGTGGAAGAAGAAGCGGGACAAAAAAGTGTGGAGAATAAAATATAATAATAATAATAATAATAATAATAATAGAGAATGGTGTAGAATAACATATGTGTGAAGGCCATCGCCTTCACACAATAATAGAGAATGGTGTAGAATAACATATGTGTGAAGGCCATCGCCTTCACACAATAATAGAGAATGGTGTAGAATAACATATGTGTGAAGGCCATCGCCTTCACACAATAATAATAATAGAGAATGGTGTAGAATAACATATGTGTGAAGGCCATCGCCTTCACACAATAATAATAATAATAGAGAATGGTGTAGAATAACATATGTGTGAAGGCCATCGCCTTCACACAATAATAATAATAATAGAGAATGGTGTAGAATAACATATGTGTGAAGGCCATCGCCTTCACACAACTAGAATTTGCAATTCCTGAAGAAATTGCGTGTGAAGGTGAAGAGGTTGAATAAATACTTGGGGAATGTTGCAGAATGATGTTGAAAAGGGTTGAATCGGTTGAAAAATGTAGAAATTACAAGGGAAAAAGGAAATTTGGGAAAATTGGGTGTGAGTTACAAAATTGAAAATTTGGAATTTTGGGTAAGTGGGAAGTTGTGGAATAGGTAGGAAAATGATGAACAGTTGAAAGGTCGAATGGGTTGAATAAGTTGAAAAATGTAGAAATTAGATTAGAAAAACAAAATTGTAGAGAATTTTTGGTAAGTGGGTAGTTGTGGAATAGGAAGGCAAAAGAAGAACAGTTCAAAGTTGGAACAAGTTGAATCGGTTAAAAAATGTAGAAGTTAGAGCAAATCTTGAATCCTAATAGAGAATGAATGGGAATTAAAAGAAAAAAAATTGCACCAAAATGTTTTGAAATTTGGAACAAAAGGAAAAAAAACAGCTTTAGGAGGTTCACTTTTGGGGTTAAAATGTTGAAATGGGTTTAATCGGGCAAAATTTGCAAAAGTTAGCGCAAATGTAGGTATTTAGGGCACTTAATGTTGAAATATGGTCACTTCCGGTTTGATTTGGGTCACTTCCGGTCTATTTGGGTCACTTCCGGTTTGATTAGAGGCACTTCCGGTCTAGCTGAGGTCACTTCTGGTTTATTTGGGGTTACTTCCGGTTTAAAAAGGTCACTTCCGGTTTGATTTGGGGTCACTTCTTGTTTACCTACGTTCACTTCCGGTTTGATTTGGGGCACTTCCGGTTCATTGTGGGTTCATTGGGGCACTTCAGGGTCAATCCAAGCTGGCCGCCACACTGGAAGTGGGGGTCAAGGGGGTGAATATTGTAAGCATAAGGTGAACAAAGTGAATAAAGTTGGAATGGGTTGAATTGGTTCAAAAATGTAGAAATTAGAGTAGAAAAACAAAATTGTAGAGAATTTTTGGTAAGTGGGAAGTTGTGGAATAGGAAGGCAAAAGATGAACAGTTGAAAGTTGGAATGAGTTGAATCGGTAAAAAATGTAGACGTTAGAGCAAATCTTGAATCCTAATAGAGAATTAATGGGAATTAAAAGAAAAAAAAATGCGCCAAAATTTCGTGAAATTTGGAACAAAAGGAAAAAAAAACGGCTTCAGGAGGTTCACTTTTGGGGTTAAAATGTTGAAAAGGGTTTAATCGGGCAAAATTTGCAAAAGTTAGCGCAAATGTAGGTATTTAGGGCAATTCATGTTGAAATATGGTCACCGCCGGTTTGATTTGGGTCACTTCCGGTTTGAGGGTCATTTCCGGTTTGATGAAAGGCACTTCTGGTCTAGCTGAGGTCACTTCCGGTTTATTTAAGGTCACTTCCGGTTTACCTAAGGTCACTTCCGGTTTGATTTGAGATACTTCTGGTTCATTCTGGGTTCATTGGGGGCACTTCAGGGTCAATCCAAGATGGCCGCCACACTGGAAGTGGGGGTCAAGGGGGTGAATATGGTAAGCATAAGGTGAACAAAGTGAATAAAGTTGGAATGGGTTGAATCGGTTCAAAAATGTAGAAATTAGAGTAGAAAAACAAAATTGCAGAGAATTTTTGGTAAGTGGGAAGTTGTGGAATAGGAAGGCAAAAGATGAACAGTTGAAAGTTGGAATGAATTGAATCGGTTAAAAAATGTAGAAGTTAGAGCAAATGTTGAATCCTAATAGAGAATGAATGGGAATTAAAAGAAAAAAAAATTGCACCAAAATTTTTTGAAATTTGGAACAAAAGGAAAAAAAACGGCTTCAGGAGGTTCACTTTTGGGGTTAAAATGTTGAAACGGGTTTAATCGGGCAAAATTTGCAAAAGTTAGTGCAAATGTATGTATTTAGGGCACTTAATGTTGAAATATGGTCACTTCCGGTCTATTTGGGGCACTTCCGGTCTAGCTGAGGTTACTTCCGGTTTCTTTGGGGTCACTTCCGGTTTAAAAAGGTAACTTCCGGTTTAAAAAGGTCACTTCCGGTTTGATTTGGGGTCACTTCCGGTTTTATTTGGGTCACTTTCGGTTTGATAAGAGGCACTTCCTGTCTAGCTGAGGTCACTTCCGGTTTAAAAAGGTCACTTCCGGTTTGATTTGGGGTCACTTCCGGTTTACCTAAGGTCACTTCTGGTTTACCTAAGGTCACTTCCGGTTTGATTTGAGATACTTCTGGTTCATTCTGGGTTCATTGGGGGCACTTCAAGGTCAATCCAAGATGGTCGCCACACTGGAAGTGGGAGTCAAGGGGGTGAATATGGTAAGCATAAGGTGAACAAAGTGAATAAAGTTGGAATGGGTTGAATCGGTTCAAAAATGTAGAAATTACAGTAGAAAAACTAAATTGCAGAGAATTTTTGGTAAGTGGGAAGTTGTGGAATAGGAAGGCAAAAGATGAACAGTTGAAAGTTGGAACGAGTTGAATTGGTTAAAAAATGTAGAAGTTTGAGCAAATCTTGAATCCTAATAGAGAATGAATGGGAATTAAAAGAAAAAAAAAATGCGCCAAAATTTTTTGAAATTTGGGACAAAAGGAAAAAAAAGGCTTCAGGAGGTTCACTTTTGGGGTTAAAATGTTGAAACGGGTTTAATCGGCCAAACTTTGTAAGTTAGCCCAAATGTAGGTATTTAAGGCACCTAATGTTGAAATATGGTCACTTCCGGTTAGATTTGGGTCACTTCCGGTCTATTTGGGTCACTTCCGGTTTGATTAGAGGCACTTCCGGTCTATCTGAGGTCACTTCCGGTTTATTTGGGGTCACTTCCAGTTTAAAAAGGTCACTTCCGGTTTGATTTGGGGTCACTTCCGGTTTGATTTGGGGTCACTTCCGGTTTACCTGAGGTCACTTCCGGTTCATTTTGGGTCAATTCCGGTTTGATTTGGGGCACTTCCGGTTCATTCCGAGTTCATTGGGGCACTTCAGGGTCAATCCAAGATGGCCGCCACTCTGGAAGTGGGTGTTAGGGTTTTCCAGGTTATCTTTATCGTAGGATTATGTTGGAATGTAGACTGTAATGATTAAATCAATCTTGTCTTGCCCTCACAATGCAATGATTAAATCAATCACGTCTTGCCCTCACAATGCAGAGTAAGATGAAGTGGTTGCTTCCTCTGCTTGATTGACCAGCTGCAGGGGAAGCAATCAAAGTTGTTCTGTTTCCCACAACAGTGTAAAACACCCCCTGCTCTGATCTTATCAGAGGCCGGGGGTTCACCAAACCTGTCCACTCCCACCCCCACTCTGTTCCTCTTAATAAATATGCCCTTGCAGGGAGGAGACTTTTAGACTTCATTCGATAATCGCTGTTCAGACAGCGACGAGTGAACTCTCCACCTGCAGGTGTCTAAAAGAACTTGCTTGTCTCATGTTTCGTTCTTGCAAAATAAGTTGGAGTGAGCAAATCTCTAACATTTTGGTGCCGAAACCCGGGACCCTCATACCCATCATCTGGCTGACGGAGGACGACGCGCTGTACACCGTCGACGGGCCAGCGTCCACTAGCCGGACCTGGTAAAGAAAGACCTGGGAAGGAAATTCTTCGCTGGGCCAGCATCTTAGGTCTGCCTTCGTCTGACAGAGGTGGATTGACGGGACCCGGCAGTGCAACGAACCAGGGGACAAGTAAGTTTTTGAAATTGTGTTGTGTTGTTAAACGCGTAACACATAGAGGTGCACGGGAGATAGCTTGGGTTCAAGTCCCAGTGGAAGAAACAGGCTAAGAAAGGCAGAGCTTCTTTTTCGTTCATCGAAGAAGTGTGTAGACTCTTCTTTGTCTGTTTTTCCGAGCTGAGGGATCTGGCTTGGGTTAAAGTCCCAGTGGAAGGAACGTGCTAAGAAACACGGAGCTTCTTTTTTGTTAATCAAAGAAGGGCGTAGATTTTTCTTTGTATGTTTTTCCAAGCCAAAGAATAGCTTGGGTTCAAGTCCCAGTGGAAGAAACGGGCTAAGAAAAACAGAGCTTCTTTTTCTTAATTGAAGAAGGGCGTAGATTTTTTCTTTTGTCCGTTTTTCCAAAGCTGTTTGGGAGGGTTTTACACCCATCCCTGGATAGGCCTAAAAAAGCGCTGGAGTTTGTGTGATTGAGTGTGTGACTGGTAGGATAAATTGACAAAAAAGCAGTTCTAGCATTGATCCACGGCAATAATACAGGCTAGTAATTTGTTGAAAGGTCAATTTAAACCTGCATTGAGGATCCTCAAAGCAATAGTTAAATAAATAAATAAGTAATAATAGTAATAATAATAATAATAATATTTTTGAGACAAAGAGATTGTATAACCTAAAACTACTAGAATTAATATGGGAAATAAAAACGGTAAATCTCTTGCTCTGCTCTTCTTTAAAACGAGAAGTTCATGGCAAGTAGATTTCTTAATTGTATGCAATATATGCCGAAGTGGAAGAGAAAGTATGGAGTAGAAAGGAAGTTGAGAGTTCAAGTGGTAAAGAAATGCAACTTGCTTCTAGAAGATAAATAAATAAAATTAGAATGTGCTGTCCTCGTGTGCATGGGAGGGACCAGCTCATGATCGACCACAGGAAATGGCCAGCCTGTGACGAATCATTGGTGCTGGGAACTACCTTTTGCGTGCGAGAGCTGTGCATGTGTGTGCGTGTGTTAAAATGATGAACATTGGCTAAAGTTTTAGTATAAAAAATTTTTTTGCTAGACTGTGGTCTATCCAATTTGCACCGCAGAACACAAATGATTTTGAAAGAAAAAAAAATGGAGAACCAGTAACACATGTGGAAGATGTGTGAACTGAGAAATTAAGAAGCGTTTTGGAAAGAAAGTCAAACTAAATGATGATGAAATCATATGTAGTACTACAAAACTTTACTACATATGGATTCTCTAAATCATACAATTGAGTAAAATAAAACATACGTTTTGATTTGTATTCAAATTTCTAAGATTCTTGTGATAAACAATGAGAAAACGATTGAAAAGTAACTAAAGAAACTACAACAAAGTGAAAATGTCTAATCATTTGCTAGCTGAGTCGCTCCCCATTCGGGGAGGCCATCCATTTACTTGCTAAGCTAGTTGTCAAAACAGTCCAATTGCCACGAAAAGTAGCTATGTGCACGTGTGCAGTACACACACACACGACATGATTAGAGAATGGCATCTATAAATGACCTACCCTACCAAAGAACCTATGCAAATGGGCTGCAATATTGAGCCATGGTGCGCGTCACATGGCTCAAGAGGAGGGATAGTGGGGCAGGTCAGTCAGCTTTATACAACATATGGATTTGATTCATATTCAAAACATTTTCAAAACAAAACAAACATTTTTTTTTTGTAGAGCTTGTTTAAAAAAAAAAAAAAAAAAAAAAAAAAACTCCTATTTGCCAGTTAAATGGGCACTACAATTGACTACGAGAGTTGCAAGCAACAGATGAAGAGCAGTCCTGGGCAGATTATCTAATCAGGACGCTCAAACTGAAAGATGTGTCCAATGCAAATTTAGTGCCGCCTGATCTCTCCCCCTCACAGGTGGACAACCCTCAGGTTCACTGTGAGAGCTCACACACAGGAGGCGTGCTATGTGTGTTCGAAACTCCCCCCTTCCTCCACGCAAGTTCGCTTGGAGGCCAGAGCAATGAATGTCACTGAAGCGAAACACGGTGCCTATGATGAACACTTCTGGGCAAATCTCAATGTGACTGTTAAAGGACGAACAATACCACAAGTGGCCTACACAGAGAGACCAGCTGGAGTGAATTACACATGTTACATCCAAGGTGGTTTATCCGATGCTGCCCGCCAACTGGACAGGAGTGTGTGCACCAGTGTGGGTGACAGACCACACCTACAGGATATGACATCATCAGCTGACAGGAGCACACAACTCTTCTGGACTCGACGCAGAGCAGTTGCAACCTTTGACCCTCATGACCCTGTCTGGGGTGCGAACGTTCCAGATGACCATAAAGTATGGTCCGTCGGAGACAAAGTTGTCCTTGCGCTCTTCCCTCAGATGTACTGTTTCTGTGTTTTTCTTTTTGTTTTTATTGATAGCATTCTGGTCGCCTGTGGCACAGGGGCCGTGTAAGAATTTTCCTGCTAATAACATCTGGCCAGCAGGTTTTTCGCTTACACAATAAGTTTGATCTGGGGTATTGAGGTAATGCCTCATCTTCACTGGAAAGTGTTGCTATCATTGTTTGTTGTTTTTATTTTTACTATTCTTCTTTCTTCATTATACATATATATATGTTTTTTCTTACTTGTCTTTGTTGTTTGGGGTGACATAATCATATGATAAAACAGGAGGGAGATGTTAGGGTTTTCCAGGTTATCTTTATCGTAGGATTATGTTGGAATGTAGACTGTAATGATTAAATCAATCTTGTCTTGCCCTCACAATGCAATGATTAAATCAATCACGTCTTGCCCTCACAATGCAGAGTAAGATGAAGTGGTTGCTTCCTCTGCTTGATTGACCAGCTGCAGGGGAAGCAATCAAAGTTGTTCTGTTTCCCACAACAGTGTAAAACACCCCCTGCTCTGATCTTATCAGAGGCCGGGGGTTCACCAAACCTGTCCACTCCCACCCCCACTCTGTTCCTCTTAATAAATATGCCCTTGCAGGGAGGAGACTTTTAGACTTCATTCGATAATCGCTGTTCAGACAGCGACGAGTGAACTCTCCACCTGCAGGTGTCTAAAAGAACTTGCTTGTCTCATGTTTCGTTCTTGCAAAATAAGTTGGAGTGAGCAAATCTCTAACAGTGGGGGTCAAGGGTTGAATTGTGGAAGTGGGGGTGAAGGGGGTGAATATGGTAAGCATAAGGTGAACAAAGTGAATAAAGTTGGAATGGGTTGAATCGGTTGAAAAATGTAGAAATTAGAAGGGAAAAACTAAATTTTTGGAAAATTTGGTGTGAATTTCAAAATTGAAAATTTGGAAATTTTGGTAAGTGGGAAGGTGTGGAATAGGTAGGCAAAAGATGAACAGTTGAAAGTTGGAACGAGTTGAATCGGTGGAAAAATGTAGAAATTAGAAGTGAAAAACTAAATTTTGTGAAATTTTGCAAAATTTTGTGCAAATTTTAAAAGTGAAAACGTGAAATTTTCTAATTTGGCAAGTTTGGGAATGTCCCCAATGTGATTTGAATGTGTTGAATTAAGTGAATTTCAAACTGGAGCAACGTAAATGTGAAATGTTGAATCTGCCATTAAGAATGAATGGGGAAGAATTTGCCGGAATTTTGTGAATTTTGCGAAAACGGAAATTTTTTTGAACGAAAAAAATGTAAGCACCCGTGTCATGAATATTTGGAATCAGTGAAAAGTGGAATGGAGTGAATCGGTTGAAGTATGTGGAAGTAGTTAACGGACAAAAAAGTGAGCGGAATAAGTAGAATAATAATAATAATAATAATAAAGGACAGCAATAACAATAGTGTGAAGGTCTTCACCTTCACACTAACTAGAAAATGCAATTTCTGGAGAAATTGCGTGTGAAGGCGAAGACTTTGAATCACTTCTTGGGGAATGATGCCGAATGATGTTGAAATGAGTTGAATTTCTTGAGAAATGTGGAAAATAGAAGTGTAATACTAAATTTTTGAGAATATGGTTGAATTTCAAATTTGATTTTTGGAATTTTTGGTAAGTGGAAAGTTGTGGAATAGGCAGGCAAAGGATGAACAGTTGAATGTTGGAACGGGTTGAATCGGTTAAAAAATGTAGAAGTGAGAGCAAATGTTGAATCCCCATAGAGAATGAATGGGAATTAAAAGAAAAAGCAATTGCGCCAAAATATTTTGAAATTTGGAACAAAACGTAAAAAAACAGCTTCAGGAGGTTCACTTTTGGGGTTAAAATGTTGAAATGTGTTTAATCGGGCAAAATTTGCAAAAGTTAGCGCAAATGTAGGTATTTAGGGCACTTAATGTTGAAATATGGTCACTTCCGGTTTGATTTGGGTCACTTCCGGTCTATTTGGGTCACTTCCGGTTTGACTAGAGGCACTTCCGGTCTAGCTGAGGTCACTTCCGGTTAATTTGGGGTCACTTCCGGTTTAAAAAGGTCACTTCCGGTTTAAAAAGGTCACTTCCGGTTTGATTTGGGGTCACTTCCGGTTTACCTGAGGTCACTTCCTGTTTACCTAAGGTCACTTCCGGTTCGATTTGGGGCACTTCCGGTTCATTCTAGGTTCATTGGGAGCACTTCAGGGTCAATCCAAGATGGCCGCCACACTGGAAGTGGGGGTCAAGGGTTGAATTTTGTAAGCATAGTGGAAGTGGGGGTGAAGGTGGTGAATATGGTAAGGATGAGGTGACCAAAGTGAATAAAGTTGGAATGGGTTGAATCGGTTGAAAAATGTAGAAATTAGAGTAGAAAAACCAAATTTTGTAGAATTTGGTTGAATTTCAAAATTGAAAATTTGGAAATTTTGGTAAGTGGGAAGGTGTGGAATAGGTAGGCAAAAGATGAACAGTTGAAAGTTGGAATGGGTTGAATCGGTTGAAAAACGTAGAAGTTAGAGTAGAAAAACGAAATTTTGGAGAATTTGGTTGAATTTCAAATTTGAAATTTTGGAATTTTTGGTAGGTGAGAAGTTGTGGAATAGGCAGGCAAAAGATGAACAGTTGAAAGTTGGAATGGGTTGAATCGGTTGAAAAATGTAGAAGTTAGAGTAGAAAAACGAAATTACGAAGAATTTGGTTGAATTTCAAATTTGAAAATTTGGAATTTTTTTGTAAGTGGGAAGTTGTGGAATAGGTAGGCAAAAGATGAACAGTTGGAAGTTGGAACGGGTTGAATCGGTCGAAAAATGTAGAAATTAGAGGTGAAAAACGAAATTTCGTGAAATTTTGTCGGAATTTTTAACGAGAAAACGTGAAATTTTTGAATTTGGGAATTTTGGGAATGTCGAGAATCATTCCGAATGTGGTTTGAATGTGCTGAATGAGGTGAATTTAAAAGGGGAATGACGTAAATGTGAAATGTCGAATCTGCCATTGAGAATGAATGGGGAAAAATTTGTCGTAAATTCGCGAATTTTGCGAAATCGGAAAATTTTCGGAACGAGAAAAATGGAAGCGCTCATCTCGTGAATATTTGGAATACGTCAAAAGTGGAACGGAGTGAATCGGATGAATTATGTGGAAGAAGAAGCGGGACAAAAAAGTGGCGGGAATAAAATAGAAGAATAATAATAATAACTAGAATTTGCAATTCCTGAAGAAATTGCGTGTGAAGGTGAAGAGGTTGAATAAATACTTGGGGGAATGCTGCAGAATGATGTTGAAAAGAGTTGAATCGGTTGAAAAATGTAGAAATTACAAGGGAAAAAGGAAATTTGGGAAAATTGGGTGTGAATTTCAAAATTGAAAATTTGGAATTTTGGGTAAGTGGGAAGTTGTGGAATAGGTAGGAAAATGATGAACAGTTGAAAGGTGGAATGGCTTGAATAAGTTGAAAAATGTAGAAATTAGAGTAGAAAAACAAAATTGCAGAGAATTTTTGGTAAGTGGGAAATTGTGGAATAGGAAGGCAAAAGATGAACAGTTGAAAGTTGGAACGAATTGAATCGGTTAAAAAATGTAGAAGTTAGAGCAAAACTTGAATCCTAATAGAGAATGAATGGGAATTAAAAGAAAAAAAAATTGCACCAAAATTTTTTGAAATTTGGGACAAAAGGAAAAAAAAGGCTTCAGGAGGTTCACTTTTGGGGTTAAAATGTTGAAACGGGTTTAATCGGGCAAAATTTGCGAAAGTTAGTGCAAATGTATGTATTTAGGGCACTTAATGTTGAAATATGGTCACTTCCGGTTTTATTTGGGTCACTTCCGGTCTATTTGGGTCACTTCCGGTTTGATTAGAGGCACTTCCGGTCTAGCTGAGGTCACTTCCGGTTTATTTGGGGTCACTTCCGGTTTAAAAAGGTCACTTCCGGTTTAAAAAAGTCACTTCCGGTTTGATTTGGGGTCACTTCCGGTTTACCTAAGGTCACTTCCTGTTTACCTAAGGTCACTTCCGGTTCGATTTGGGGTCACTTCCGGTTTACCTAGGGTCACTTCCGGTTCATTTGGGGTCACTTCCGGTTTGATTTGGGTCAATTCTGGTGTATTTGGGTCACTTCCGGTTTGAATAGAGGCACTTCCGGTCTAGCTGAGGTCACTTCCGGTTTATTTGGGGTCACTTCCGGTTTAAAAAGGTCACTTCCGGTTTAAAAAGGTCACTTCCGGTTTGATTTGGGGTCACTTCCGGTTTACCTGTGGTCACTTCCGGTTCATTTGGGGTCACTTCCGGTTTGATTTGGGTCACTTCTGGTCTATTTGGGTCACTTCCGGTTTGAATAGAGGCACTTCCGGTCTAGCTGAGGTCACTTCCGGTTTATTTGGGGTCACTTCCGGTTTAAAAAGGTCACTTCCGGTTTAAAAAGGTCACTTCCGGTTTGATTTGGGGTCACTTCCGGTTTACCTGGGGTCACTTCCGGTTCATTTGGGGTCACTTCCGGTTTGATTTGGGTCACTTCCGGTCTATTTGAGTCACTTCCGGTTTGAATAGAGGCACTTCCGGTCTAGCTGAGGTCACTTCCGGTTTATTTGGGGTCACTTCCAGTTTAAAAAGGTCACTTCCGGTTTAAAAAGGTCACTTCCGGTTTGATTTGGGGTCACTTCCGGTTTACTTTTGGTCACTTCCGGTTCATTTGGGGTCACTTCCGGTTTGATTTGGGTCACTTCCGGTCTATTTGGGACACTTCCGGTTTGATTCGAGGCACTTCCGGTCTAGCTGAGGTCACTTCCGGTTTATTTGGGGTCACTTCCGGTTTAAAAAGGTCACTTCCGGTTTGATTTGGGGTCACTTCCGGTTTGATTTGGGGTCACTTCCGGTTTACCTGAGGTCACTTCCGGTTCATTTGGGGTCAATTCCGGTTTGATTTGGGGCACTTCCAGTTCATTCCGGGTTCATTGGGGCACTTCAGGGTCAATCCAAGATGGCCGCCACTCTGGAAGTGGGGGTCAAGGGTTGAATTGTGGAAGTGGGGGTGAAGGGGGTGAATATGGTAAGCATAAGGTGAACAAAGTGAATAAAGTTGGAATGGGTTGAATCGGTTGAAAAATGTAGAAATTAGAAGGGAAAAACTAAATTTTGGGAAAATTTGGTGTGAATTTCAAAATTGAAAATTTGGAAATTTTGCTAAGTGGGAAGGTGTGGAATAGGTAGGCAAAAGATGAACAGTTGAAAGTTGGAATGAGTTGAATCGGTGGAAAAATGTAGAAACTAGAAGTGAAAAACTAAATTTTGTGAAATTTTGCAAAATTTTGTGCAAATTTTAAAAGTGAAAACGTGAAATTTTTGAATTTGGCAAGTTTGGGAATGTCCCCAATGTGATTTGAATGTGTTGAAATAAGTGAATTTCAAACTGGAACAACAAAAATGTGAAATGTTGAATCTGCCATTAAGAATGAATGGGGAAAAAAATGCCACAAAATCGTGAATTTTGTGAAAACGGAAAATTTTTCGAACAAAAAAAATGTAAGCAGCCGTGTCATGAATATTTGGAATAAGTGAAAAGTGGAACGGAGTGAATCGGTTGAAGTATGTGGAAGGAGTTAAGCGTCAAAAAAGTGAGCGGAATAAGTAGAATAATAATAATAATAATAATAAAGGACAGCAATAACAATAGTGTGAAGGTCTTCACCTTCACACTAACTAGAAAATGCAATTTCTGGAGAAATTGCGTGTGAAGGCGAAGACTTTGAATCACTTCTTGGGGAATGATGCCGAATGATGTTGAAATGAGTTGAATTTCTTGAGAAATGTGGAAAATAGAAGTGTAATACAAAATTTTGGAGAATTTGGTTGAATTTCAAATTTGAAGTTTGGAATTTTTGGTAAGTGGGAGGTCGTGGAATAGGCAGGCAAAAGATGAACAGTTGAAAGTTGGAACGGGTTGAATCGGTTAAAAAATGTAGATGTGAGAGCAAATGTTGAATCTCCATAGAGAATGAATGTGAATTAAAAGAAAAAAGAACTGCACCAAAATATTTTGAAATTTGGAACAAACGGACAAAAAACGGCTTCAGGAGGTTCCCTTTTGGGGTTAAAATGTTGAAATGGGTTTAATCAGACAAAAAATGCAAAAGTTAGCGACTAATGTAGCTATTTAGGGCAGTTAATGTTGAAATAAGGTCACTTCCGGGGTGATTTGGGTCACTTCCGGTTTGATTAGAGGCACTTCCGGTCTAGCTGAGGTCACTTCCGGTTTATTTGGGGTCACTTCCGGTTTAAAAAGGTCACTTCCGGTTTAAAAAGGTCACTTCCGGTTTGATTTGGGGTGACTTCCGGTTTACCTAAGGTCACTTCCGGTTCATTTGGGGTCACTTCCGGTTTGATTTGGGTCACTTCCGGTCTATTTGAGTCACTTCCGGTTTGAATAGAGGCACTTCCGGTCTAGCTGAGGTCACTTCCGGTTTATTTGGGGTCACTTCCGGTTTAAAAAGGTCACTTCCGGTTTAAAAAGGTCACTTCCGGTTTGATTCGGGGTCACTTCCGGTTTACCTAAGGTCACTTCTTGTTTACCTAAGGTCACTTCCGGTTCGATTTGGGGCACTTCCGGTTCATTCTAGGGTCATTGGGAGCACTTCAGGGTCAATCCAAGATGGCCGCCACACTGGAAGTGGGGGTCAAGGGTTGAATTGTGTAAGCATAGTGGAAGTGGGGGTGAAGGGGGTGAATATGGTAAGGATGAGGTGACCAAAGTGAATAAAGTTGGAATGGGTTGAATCGGTTGAAAAATGTAGAAATTAGAGTAGAAAAACCAAATTTTGTAGAATTTGGTTGAATTTCAAAATTGAAAATTTGGAAATTTTGGTAAGTGGGAAGGTGTGGAATAGGTAGGCAAAAGATGAACAGTTGAAAGTTGGAATGGGTTGAATCGGTTGAAAAACGTAGAAGTTAGAGTAGAAAAACGAAATGTTGGAGAATTTGGTTGAATTTCAAATTTGAAATTTTGGAATTTTTGGTAGGTGAGAAGTTGTGGAATAGGCAGGCAAAAGATGAACAGTTGAAAATTGGAATGGGTTGAATCGGTTGAAAAATGTAGAAACTAGAGGTGAAAAACGAAATTTCGTGAAATTTTGTCGGAATTTTTAACGTGAAAACGTGAAATTTTTGAATTTGGGAATTTTGGGAATGTCGAGAATCATTCCGAATGTGGTTTGAATGTGCTGAATGAGGTGAATTTAAAAGGGGAATGACGTAAATGTGAAATGTAGAATCTGCCATTGAGAATGAATGGGGAAAAATTTGTCGTAAATTCGCGAATTTTGCGAAATCGGAAAATTTTCGGAACGAGAAAAATGGAAGCGCTCATGTCGTGAATATTTGGAATACGTCAAAAGTGGAACGGAGTGAATCGGATGAATTATGTGGAAGAAGAAGCGGGACAAAAAAGTGTGGAGAATAAAATATAATAATAATAATAACTAGAAAATGCAATTTCTGGAGAAATTGCGTGTGAAGGCGAAGACTTTGAATCACTTCTTGGGGAATGCTGGCGAATTATGCTGAAACGAGTTGAATTACTTGAGAAATGTAGAAAATAGAGGTGAAAAACGGAATTTTGGAGAATTTGGTGGAATTTCAGAATTTTGGAGAATTTGGTTGAGTTTAAAATCCTAAAATGTGGAATTTATGGCAAGTGGAAATTTGGGGAATAGGTAGGAAAAAGATGAAGAGTTGAAAGTTGGAATGGGTTGAATCAGTTGAACAATGTGAAAATTAGAGTAGAAAAACACATTTTTGGAGAATTTGGTAAGGGGAAGTTGTGGAATAGGTAAGCAAAAGATGTAGAGTTGAAAGTTGGAATGGGTTGAATCGGTAGAGAAATGTAGAAATGAGAGTAGAAAAACGAAATTTTTGAGAATTTGGTTGAATTTCAAATTTGGGATTTTTGGTAAATGGGAAGTTGTGTAATACGTAGGCAAAAGATGAAAAGTTGAAAGTTGGAATGGGTTGAATCGGTTGAAAAATGTACAAATTAGAGTCGAAAAACGAAATTTTGCAGAACTTGGTTGAATTTCAAATTTGGAATTTTTGGTAAGTGGGAAGTTGTGAAATAGGTAAGCAAAAGATGAAAAGTTGAAAGTTGGAATGGATTGAATCGGTTGCACAATGTAAAGATTAGAGTAGAAAAACAAAATGTTTAAGAATTTGGTTGAATTTCAAATTTTTAATTTTTGGTAAGTGGGAAGTTGTGGAATAGGTAGGCAAAAGATGAAGAGTTGAAAGTTGGAATGGGTTGAATCGGTAGAGAAATGTAGAAATGAGAGTAGAAAAACGAAATTTTGGAGAATTTGGTTGAATTTCAAATTTGGGATTTTTGGTAAGTGGGAAGTTGTGTAATACGTAGGCAAAAGATGAAGAGTTGAAAGTTGGAATGGGTTGAATCGGTTGAAAAATTTACAAATTAGAGTCGAAAAACGAAATTTTGCAGAATTTGGTTGAATTTCAAATTTGGAATTTTTGGTAAGTGGGAAGTTGTGAAATAGGTAAGCAAAAGATGAAAAGTTGAAAGTTGGAATGGATTGAATCGGTTGCACAATGTAAAGATTAGAGTAGAAAAACAAAATGTTTGAGAATTTGGTTGAATTTCAAATTTTTAATTTTTAATTTTTGGTAAGTGGGAAGTTGTGGAATAGGTAGGCAAAAGATGAAGAGTTGAAAGTTGGAATGGGTTGAATCGGTTGAACAATGTAGAAATTACAGTAGAAAAACGAAATTTTGGAGATTTTGGTTGAATTTCAAATTTGGAATTTTTGGTAAGTGGGAAGTTGTGGAATAGGTAGGCAAAAGATGAAGAGTTGAAAGTTGGAATGGGTTGAATCGGTTGAACAATGTAGAAATTAGAGTAGAAAAACAAAATGTTGGAGAATTTGGTTGAATTTCAAATATGGAATTTTTGTTAAGTGGGAAGTTGTGGAATAGGTAGGCAAAACATGAAGAGTTGAAAGTTGGAATGGGTTGAATCGGTTGAACAATGTAGAAATTAGATTAGAAAAACGAAATTTTGGAGAATTTGGTTGAATTTCAAATTTGGAATTTTTGGTAAACGGGAAGTTGTGGAATAGGTAGGCAAAACATGAACAGTTGAAAGTTGGAATGAGTTGAATCGGTTAAAAAATGTAGAAATTAGAGTAGAAAAACAACATTTTTGAGAATTTGGTTGAATTCCAAATTTGGAATTTTTGGTAAGCGGGAAGTTGTGAAATAGGTAAGCAAAAGATGAAAAGTTGAAAGTTGGAATGGATTGAATCGGTTTCACAATGTAAAGATTAGAGAAGAAAAACAAAATGTTTGAGAATTTGGTTGAATTTCAAATTTGGAATTTTTGGTAAGTGGGAAGTTGTGGAATAGGTAGGCAAAAGATGAAGAGTTGAAAGTTGGAACGGGTTGAATCGGTTGAACAATGTAGAAATTAGAGTAGAAAAACGAAATTTTGGAGATTTTGGTTGAATTTCAAATTTGGAATTTTTGGTAAGTCGGAAGTTGTGGAATAGGTAGGCAAAAGATGAAGAGTTGAAAGTTGGAATGGGTTGAATCGGTTGAACAATGTAGAAATTAGAGTAGAAAAACAAAATGTTGGAGAATTTGGTTGAATTTCAAATATGGAATTTTTGGTAAGTGGGAAGTTGTGGAATAGATAGGCAAAAGATGAACAGTTGAAAGTTGGAATGAGTTGAATCGGTTGAACAATGTAGAAATTAGAGTAGAAAAACGAAATTTAGAAAGATTTGGTTGAATTTCAAATTTGGAATTTTTGGTAAACGGGAAGTTGTGGAATAGGTAGGCAAAACATGAACAGTTGAAAGTTGGAATGAGTTGAATCGGTTGAAAAATGTAGAAATTAGAGTAGAAAAACAAAATGTTGGAGAATTTGGTTGAATTTCAAATATGGAATTTTTGGTAAGTGGGAAGTTGTGGAATAGGTAGGCAAAACATGAACAGTTGAAAGTTGGAATGAGTTGAATCGGTTGAAAAATGTAGAAATTAGAGTAGAAAAACAAAATTTTTGAGAATTTGGTTGAATTCCAAATTTGAAAATTTGGAATTTTTCATAAGTTGGAAGTTGTGGAATAGTTAGAAAAAGATGAACAGTTGAAAGTTGGAATGGGTTGAATCGGTTGAAAAACGTAAAAGTTAGAGTGGAAAAACGAAATTTTGGAGAATTTGGTTGAATTTCAAATTTGGAATTTTTGGTAAGTGGGAAGTTGTGGAATAGGTAGGCAAAAGATGAACAGTTGAAAGTTGGAATGAGTTGAATCGGTTGAACAATGTAGAAAAAAGTGGAATGATGTAAATGTGAAATGTCAAATCTGCCATTAAGAATGAATGGGGAAAAATTTGTCGTAAATTCGCGAATTTTGCGAAATCGGAAAATTTTCGGAACAAGAAAAATGGAAGCGCTCATCTCGTGAATATTTGGAACACGTCAAAAGTGGAACGGAGTGAATCGGATGAACTATGTGGAAGAAGAAGCGGGACAAAAAAGTGTGGAGAATAAAATATAATAATAATAATAATAATAATAATAGAGAATGGTGTAGAATAACATATGTGTGAAGGCCATCGCCTTCACACAATAATAATAGAGAATGGTGTAGAATAACATATGTGTGAAGGCCATCGCCTTCACACAATAATAATAATAATAATAATAATAGAGAATGGTGTAGAATAACATATGTGTGAAGGCCATCGCCTTCACACAATAATAATAATAGACAATGGTGTAGAATAACATATGTGTGAAGGCCATCGCCTTCACACAATAATAATAATAGAGAATGGTGTAGAATAACATATGTGTGAAGGCCATCGCCTTCACACAATAATAGAGAATGGTGTAGAATAACATATGTGTGAAGGCCATCGCCTTCACACAATAATAATAATAATAATAATAATAGAGAATGGTGTAGAATAACATATGTGTGAAGGCCATCGCCTTCACACAATAATAGAGAATGGTGTAGAATAACATATGTGTGAAGGCCATCGCCTTCACACAATAAAGGACAGCAATAACAATAGTGTGAAGGTCTTCACCTTCACACTAATAACTAGAATTTGCAATTCCTGAAGAAATTGCGTGTGAAGGTGAAGAGGTTGAATAAATACTTGGGGAATGCTGCAGAATGATGTTGAAAAGAGTTGAATCGGTTGAAAAATGTAGAAATTACAAGGGAAAAGGGAAATTTGGGAAAATTGGGTGTGAATTTCAAAATTGAAAATTTGGAATTTTGGGTGTGGGAAGTTGTGGAATAGGTAGGAAAATGATGAACAGTTGAAAGGTGGAATGGGTTGAATAAGTTGAATGGGTTGAATAAGTTGAAAAAAGTAGAAATTAGAGTAGAAAACCAAAATTGAACAGTTGAAAGTTGGAACGAGTTGAATCGGTTAAAAAATGTAGAAGTTAGAGCAAATCTTGAATCCTAATAAAGAATGAATGGGAATTAAAAGAAAAAAAAATGCGCCAAAATCTTTTGAAATTTGGAACAAAAGGAAAAAAAACGGCTTCAGGAGGTTCACTTTTGGGGTTAAAATGTAGAAACGGGTTTAATCGGTCAAAATTTGTAAAAGTTAGCGCAAATGTAGGTATTTTGGGCACTTAATGTTGAAATATGGTCACTTCCGGTTTGATTTGGGTCACTTCCGGTCTATTTGGGTCACTTCCGGTTTGATTAGAGGCACTTCCGGTCCAGCTGAGGTCACTTCCGGCTTATTTGGGGTCACTTCCGGTTTAAAAAGGTCACTTCCGGTTTGATTTGGGGTCACTTCCGGTTTGATTTGGGGTCACTTCCGGTTTACCTGAGGTCACTTCCGGTTCATTTTGGGTCAATTCCGGTTTGATTTGGGGCACTTCCGGTTCATTCCGAGTTCATTGGGGCACTTCAGGGTCAATCCAAGATGGCCGCCACTCTGGAAGTGGGGGTCAAGGGTTGAATTGTGGAAGTGGGGGTGAAGGGGGTGAATATGGTAAGCATAAGGTGAACAAAGTGAATAAAGTTGGAATGGGTTGAATCGGTTGAAAAATGTAGAAATTAGAAGGGAAAAACTAAATTTTTGGAAAATTTGGTGTGAATTTCAAAATTGAAAATTTGGAAATTTTGGTAAGTGGGAAGGTGTGGAATAGGTAGGCAAAAGATGAACAGTTGAAAGTTGGAACGAGTTGAATCGGTGGAAAAATGTAGAAATTAGAAGTGAAAAACTAAATTTTGTGAAATTTTGCAAAATTTTGTGCAAATTTTAAAAGTGAAAACGTGAAATTTTCTAATTTGGCAAGTTTGGGAATGTCCCCAATGTGATTTGAATGTGTTGAATTAAGTGAATTTCAAACTGGAGCAACGTAAATGTGAAATGTTGAATCTGCCATTAAGAATGAATGGGGAAGAATTTGCCGGAATTTTGTGAATTTTGCGAAAACGGAAAATTTTTTGAACGAAAAAAATGTAAGCACCCGTGTCATGAATATTTGGAATCAGTGAAAAGTGGAATGGAGTGAATCGGTTGAAGTATGTGGAAGTAGTTAACGGACAAAAAAGTGAGCGGAATAAGTATAAAAATAATAATAACTAGAATTTGCAATTCCTGAAGAAATTGCGTGTGAAGGTGAAGAGGTTGAATAAATACTTGGGGAATGTTGCAGAATGATGTTGAAAAGAGTTGAATCGGTTGAAAAATGTAGAAATTACAAGGGAAAAAGGAAATTTGGGAAAATTGGGTGTGAATTTCAAAATTGAAAATTTGGAATTTTGGGTAAGTGGGAAGTTGTGGAATAGGTAGGAAAATGATGAACAGTTGAAAGGTGGAATGGGTTGAATAAGTTGAAAATGTAGAAATTAGAGTAGAAAAACAAAATTGTAGAGAATTTTTGGTAAGTGGGAAGTTGTGGAATAGGAAGGCAAAAGAGGAACAGTTGAAAGTTGGAACGAGTTGAATCGGTTAAAAAATGTAGAAGTTAGAGCAAATCTTGAATCCTAATAGAGAATGAATGGGAATTAAAAGAAAAAAAAATTGCACCAAAAGTTTCTGAAATTTGGAACAAAAGGAAAGAAACGGCTTCAGGAGGTTCACTTTTGGGGTTAAAATGTTGAAATGGGTTTAATCGGGCAAAATTTGCAAAAGTTAGCGCAAATGTAGGTATTTAGGGCACTTAATGTTGAAATATGGTCATTTCCGGTTTGATTTGGGTCACTTCCGGTTTGATTAGAGGCACTTCCGGTCCAGCTGAGGTCACTTCCGGTTTATTTGGGGTCACTTCCGGTTGAAAAAGGTCACTTCCGGTTTAAAAAGGTCACTTCCGGTTTGATTTGGGGTCACTTCCGGTTTACCTGAGGTCACTTCCGGTTCATTTGGGGTCACCTCCGGTTTGATTTGGGTCACTTCCGGTCTATTAAGGTCACTTCCGGTTTGATTAGAGGCACTTCCGGTCTATTTAGGTCACTTCCGGTTTGATTAGAGGCACTTCCGGTCTAGCTGAGGTCACTTCCGGTTTATTTGGGGTCACTTCCGGTTTAAAAAGGTCACTTCCGGTTTGATTTGGGGTCACTTCCGGTTTGATTTGGGGTCACTTCCGGTTTACCTGAGGTCACTTCCGGTTCATTTGGGGTCAATTCCGGTTTGATTTGGGGCACTTCCAGTTCATTCCGGGTTCATTGGGGCACTTCAGGGTCAATCCAAGATGGCCGCCACTCTGGAAGTGGGGGTCAAGGGTTGAATTGTGGAAGTGGGGGTGAAGGGGGTGAATATGGTAAGCATAAGGTGAACAAAGTGAATAAAGTTGGAATGGGTTGAATCGGTTGAAAAATGTAGAAATTAGAAGGGAAAAACTAAATTTTGGGAAAATTTGGTGTGAATTTCAAAATTGAAAATTTGGAAATTTTGCTAAGTGGGAAGGTGTGGAATAGGTAGGCAAAAGATGAACAGTTGAAAGTTGGAACGAGTTGAATCGGTGGAAAAATGTAGAAACTAGAAGTGAAAACTTAAATTTTGTGAAATTTTGCAAAATTTTGTGCAAATTTTAAAAGTGAAAACGTGAAATTTTTGAATTTGGCAAGTTTGGGAATGTCCCCAATGTGATTTGAATGTGTTGAAATAAGTGAATTTCAAACTGGAACAACAAAAATGTGAAATGTTGAATCTGCCATTAAGAATGAATGGGGAAAAAAATGCCACAAAATCGTGAATTTTGTGAAAACGGAAAATTTTTCGAACAAAAAAAATGTAAGCAGCCGTGTCATGAATATTTGGAATAAGTGAAAAGTGGAACGGAGTGAATCGGTTGAAGTATGTGGAAGGAGTTAAGCGTCAAAAAAGTGAGCGGAATAAGTAGAATAATAATAATAACTAGAATTGCAATTTCTGGAGAAATTGCGTGTGAAGGCGAAGACCTTCGCACTATTGTTATTCTACTTTAAGCGGGAAGAATAAAAAGGAAATTAAATTATTATGAAATAAATGGGAAAATGACAAAAGTTACAAATGATAAATGATAAAAATGATAAGCGGGAAGAATAAAAAGAAAATTAAATTATTATAAAATAAATGGGAAAATGACAAAAGTTACAAATGATAAATGATAAAAATGATAAGCGGGAAGAATATAAAGGAAATAAAATTATTTACACAATAAATGGGAAAATGACGAGAGTTACAAATGATAAGCGGGAAGAATAAAAAGGTTATTATTAAAATAAATGGTAAAATGACAAGTTACAAATCATAAGCGTAAAAAATAAGAAGCAGTGAATAAAAAGGAAAAAAAACAGTACCCACAGTTGGAATCGAACTCACACAGGGACATGTCTAGAGTTAAGAAGTGCCCACGTTACCACCTGAGCTAATTGGTTTTCTCTTTTAAGGTGGTGGAATTCGCTTAATGTGATAAATGTTCATGTTGAATACGCCATTAAGAATGAATGTGTAATTTTGCACCACAAATGTACTAATTATGCAAAAACGATAAATGTTTATGACGAAAAAAACTGCAGCCAGTGTCGTGTGAGTTTGTGTAATGGTGAGACGCCCAATGTGACACATGTAAAATTCGAACCCACGCAGGGAAATGGCTCGTGTTGAAACTGCCATTAAGAATGAATGGGGAATTATAAGTCACAAATTTGCTAATTACACAAAAACGGTAAACGTTAAGAACAAAAAAAATGGTAGCAAGCATGACATGAATTTTTGGAATGTGTGAAAGTTTGAACGGGGTGAATCGGTTGAAGCATGTAGGACTAGTTAGGTGCCAAAAAAGTGGGCGGAATAAGTTGTTTAATAATAATAATAATAATAATAATAAAGTAGAATAACAATGTGTGAAGGCCTTCGCCTTCACACAACTAGAATTTGCAATTCCTGAAGAAATTGCGTGTGAAGGTGAAGAGGTTGAATAAATACTTGGGGAATGCTGCAGAATGATGTTGAAAAGAGTTGAATCGGTTGAAAAATGTAGAAATTACAAGGGAAAAAGGAAATTTGGGAAAATTGGGTGTGAGTTACAAAATTGAAAATTTGGAATTTTGGGTAAGTGGGAAGTTGTGGAATAGGTAGGAAAATGATGAACAGTTGAAAGGTCGAATGGGTTGAATAAGTTGAAAAATGTAGAAATTAGATTAGAAAAACAAAATTGTAGAGAATTTTTGGTAAGTGGGTAGTTGTGGAATAGGAAGGCAAAAGAAGAACAGTTCAAAGTTGGAACAAGTTGAATCGGTTAAAAAATGTAGAAGTTAGAGCAAATCTTGAATCCTAATAGAGAATGAATGGGAATTAAAAGAAAAAAAATTGCACCAAAATTTTTTGAAATTTGGAACAAAAGGAAAAAAACAGCTTTAGGAGGTTCACTTTTGGGGTTAAAATGTTGAAATGGGTTTAATCGGGCAAAATTTGCAAAAGTTAGCGCAAATGTAGGTATTTAGGGCACTTAATGTTGAAATATGGTCACTTCCGGTTTGATTTGGGTCACTTCCGGTCTATTTGGGTCACTTCCGGTTTGATTTGGGTCACTTCCGGTCTAGCTGAGGTCACTTCCGGTTTATTTGGGGTCACTTCCGGTTTAAAAAGGTCACTTCCGGTTTGATTTGGGGTCACTTCCGGTTTGATTTGGGGTCACTTCCGGTTTACCTGAGGTCACTTCCGGTTCATTTGGGGTCAATTCCGGTTTGATTTGGGGCACTTCCAGTTCATTCCGGGTTCATTGGGGCACTTCAGGGTCAATCCAAGATGGCCGCCACTCTGGAAGTGGGGGTCAAGGGTTGAATTGTGGAAGTGGGGGTGAAGGGGGTGAATATGGTAAGCATAAGGTGAACAAAGTGAATAAAGTTGGAATGGGTTGAATCGGTTGAAAAATGTAGAAATTAGAAGGGAAAAACTAAATTTTGGGAAAATTTGGTGTGAATTTCAAAATTGAAAATTTGGAAATTTTGCTAAGTGGGAAGGTGTGGAATAGGTAGGCAAAAGATGAACAGTTGAAAGTTGGAACGAGTTGAATCGGTGGAAAAATGTAGAAACTAGAAGTGAAAAACTAAATTTTGTGAAATTTTGCAAAATTTTGTGCAAATTTTAAAAGTGAAAACGTGAAATTTTTGAATTTGGCAAGTTTGGGAATGTCCCCAATGTGATTTGAATGTGTTGAAATAAGTGAATTTCAAACTGGAACAACAAAAATGTGAAATGTTGAATCTGCCATTAAGAATGAATGGGGAAAAAAATGCCACAAAATCGTGAATTTTGTGAAAACGGAAAATTTTTCGAACAAAAAAAATGTAAGCAGCCGTGTCATGAATATTTGGAATAAGTGAAAAGTGGAACGGAGTGAATCGGTTGAAGTATGTGGAAGGAGTTAGGCGTCAAAAAAGTGAGCGGAATAAGTAGAATAATAATAATAATAACTAGAATTTGCAATTCCTGAAGAAATTGCGTGTGAAGGTGAAGAGGTTGAATAAATACTTGGGGAATGTTGCAGAATGATGTTGAAAAGAGTTGAATCGGTTGAAAAATGTAGAAATTACAAGGGAAAAAGGAAATTTGGGAAAATTGGGTGTGAATTTCAAAATTGAAAATTTGGAATTTTGGGTAAGTGGGAAGTTGTGGAATAGGTAGGAAAATGATGAACAGTTGAAAGGTGGAATGGGTTGAATAAGTTGAAAATGTAGAAATTAGAGTAGAAAAACAAAATTGTAGAGAATTTTTGGTAAGTGGGAAGTTGTGGAATAGGAAGGCAAAAGAGGAACAGTTGAAAGTTGGAACGAGTTGAATCGGTTAAAAAATGTAGAAGTTAGGTCAAATCTTGAATCCTAATAGAGAATGAATGGGAATTAAAAGAAAAAAAAATGCATCAAAAGTTTCTGAAATTTGGAACTAAAGGAAAGAAACGGCTTCAGGAGGTTCACTTTTGGGGTTAAAATGTTGAAATGGGTTTAATCGGGCAAAATTTGCAAAAGTTAGCGCAAATGTAGGTATTTAGGGCACTTAATGTTGAAATATGGTCATTTCCGGTTTGATTTGGGTCACTTCCGGTTTGATTAGAGGCACTTCCGGTCTAGCTGAGGTCACTTCCGGTTTATTTGAGGTCACTTCCGGTTTAAAAAGGTCACTTCCGGTTTAAAAAGGTCACTTCCGGTTTGATTTGGGGTCACTTCCGGTTTGATTTGGGGTCACTTCCGGTTTACCTGAGGTCACTTCCGGTTCATTTGGGGTCAATCTCGGTTTGATTTGGGGCACTTCCAGTTCATTCCGCGTACATTGGGGCACTTCAGGGTCATTCCAAGATGGCCGCCACTCTGGAAGTGGGGGTCAAGGGTTGAATTGTGGAAGTGGGGGTGAAGGGGGTGAATATGGTAAGCATAAGGTGAACAAAGTGAATAAAGTTGGAATGGGTTGAATCGGTCGAAAAATGTAGAAATTAGAAGGGAAAAACTAAATTTTGGGAAAATTTGGTGTGAATTTCAAAATTGAAAATTTGCAAATTTTGCTAAGTGGGAAGGTGTGGAATAGGTAGGCAAAAGATGAACAGTTGAAAGTTGGAACGAGTTGAATCGGTGGAAAAATGTAGAAACTAGAAGTGAAAAACTAAATTTTGTGAAATTTTGCAAAATTTTGTGCAAATTTTAAAAGTGAAAACGTGAAATTTTTGAATTTGGCAAGTTTGGGAATGTCCCCAATGTGATTTGAATGTGTTGAAATAAGTGAATTTCAAACTGGAACAACAAAAATGTGAAATGTTGAATCTGCCATTAAGAATGAATGGGGAAAAAAATGCCACAAAATCGTGAATTTTGTGAAAACGGAAAATTTTTCGAACAAAAAAAATGTAAGCAGCCGTGTCATGAATATTTGGAATAAGTGAAAAGTGGAACGGAGTGAATCGGTTGAAGTATGTGGAAGGAGTTAAGCGTCAAAAAAGTGAGCGGAATAAGTAGAATAATAATAATAACTAGAATTTGCAATTCCTGAAGAAATTGCGTGTGAAGGTGAAGAGGTTGAATAAATACTTGGGGAATGTTGCAGAATGATGTTGAAAAGAGTTGAATCGGTTGAAAAATGTAGAAATTACAAGGGAAAAAGGAAATTTGGGAAAATTGGGTGTGAATTTCAAAATTGAAAATTTGGAATTTTGGGTAAGTGGGAAGTTGTGGAATAGGTAGGAAAATGATGAACAGTTGAAAGGTGGAATGGGTTGAATAAGTTGAAAATGTAGAAATTAGAGTAGAAAAACAAAATTGTAGAGAATTTTTGGTAAGTGGGAAGTTGTGGAATAGGAAGGCAAAAGAGGAACAGTTGAAAGTTGGAACGAGTTGAATCGGTTAAAAAATGTAGAAGTTAGAGCAAATCTTGAATCCTAATAGAGAATGAATGGGAATTAAAAGAAAAAAAAATTGCACCAAAAGTTTCTGAAATTTGGAACAAAAGGAAAGAAACGGCTTCAGGAGGTTCACTTTTGGGGTTAAAATGTTGAAATGGGTTTAATCGGGCAAAATTTGCAAAAGTTAGCGCAAATGTAGGTATTTAGGGCACTTAATGTTGAAATATGGTCATTTCCGGTTTGATTTGGGTCACTTCCGGTTTGATTAGAGGCACTTCCGGTCTAGCTGAGGTCACTTCCGGTTTATTTGGGGTCACTTCCGGTTTAAAAGGTCACTTCCGGTTTGATTCGGGGTCACTTCCGGTTTGATTTGGGGTCACTTCCGGTTTACCTGAGGTCACTTCCGGTTCATTTGGGGTCAATCCTGGTTTGATTTGGGGCACTTCCAGTTCATTCCGGGTTCATTGGGGCACTTCAGGGTCAATCCAAGATGGCCGCCACTCTGGAAGTGGGGGTCAAGGGTTGAATTGTGGAAGTGGGGGTGAAGGTTGGTGAATATGGTAAGCATAAGGTGAACAAAGTGAATAAAGTTGGAATGGGTTGAATCGGTTGAAAAATGTAGAAATTAGAAGGGAAAAACTAAATTTTGGGAAAATTTGGTGTGAATTTCAAAATTGAAAATTTGGAAATTTTGCTAAGTGGGAAGGTGTGGAATAGGTAGGCAAAAGATGAACAGTTGAAAGTTGGAACGAGTTGAATCGGTGGAAAAATGTAGAAACTAGAAGTGAAAAACTAAATTTTGTGAAATTTTGCAAAATTTTGTGCAAATTTTAAAAGTGAAAACGTGAAATTTTTGAATTTGGCAAGATTGGGAATGTCCCCAATGTGATTTGAATGTGTTGAAATAAGTGAATTTCAAACTGGAACAACAAAAATGTGAAATGTTGAATCTGCCATTAAGAATGAATGGGGAAAAAAATGCCACAAAATCGTGAATTTTGTGAAAACGGAAAATTTTTCGAACAAAAAAAATGTAAGCAGCCGTGTCATGAATATTTGGAATAAGTGAAAAGTGGAATGGAGTGAATCGGTTGAAGTATGTGGAAGGAGTTAAGCGTCAAAAAAGTGAGCGGAATAAGTAGAATAATAATAATAAAGGACAGCAATAACAATAGTGTGAAGGTCTTCACCTTCACACTAATAATAATAAAGGACAGCAATAACAATAGTGTGAAGGTCTTCACCTTCACACTAATAATAAAGGACAGCAATAACAATAGTGTGAAGGTCTTCACCTTCACACTAATAATAAAGGACAGCAATAACAATAGTGTGAAGGTCTTCACCTTCACACTAATAATAATAGACAGCAATAACAATAGTGTGAAGGTCTTCACCTTCACACTAATAATAGAGAATGGTGTAGAATAACATATGTGTGAAGGCCATCGCCTTCACACAATAATAGAGAATGGTGTAGAATAACATATGTGTGAAGGCCATCGCCTTCACACAATAATAATAATAGAGAATGGTGTAGAATAACATATGTGTGAAGGCCATCGCCTTCACACAACTAGAATTTGCAATTCCTGAAGAAATTGCGTGTGAAGGTGAAGATGTTGAATAAATACTTGGGGAATGTTGCAGAATGATGTTGAAAAGAGTTGAATCGGTTGAAAAATGTAGAAATTACAAGGGAAAAAGGAAATTTGGGAAAATTGGGTGTGAATTACAAAATTGAAAATTTGGAATTTTGGGTAAGTGGGAAGTTGTGGAATAGGTAGGAAAATGATGAACAGTTGAAAGGTCGAATGGGTTGAATAAGTTGAAAAATGTAGAAATTAGATTAGAAAAACAAAATTGTAGAGAATTTTTGGTAAGTGGGTAGTTGTGGAATAGGAAGCCAAAAGAAGAACAGTTCAAAGTTGGAACAAGTTGAATCGGTTAAAAAATGTAGAAGTTAGAGCAAATCTTGAATCCTAATAGAGAATGAATGGGAATTAAAAGAAAAAAATTGCACCAAAATCTTTTGAAATTTGGAACAAAAGGAAAAAAAACAGCTTTAGGAGGTTCACTTTTGGGGTTAAAATGTTGAAATGGGTTTAATCGGGCAAAATTTGCAAAAGTTAGCGCAAATGTAGGTATTTAGGGCACTTAATGTTGAAATATGGTCACTTCCGGTTTGATTTGGGTCACTTCCGGTCTATTTGGGTCACTTCCGGTTTGATTAGAGACACTTCCGGTCTAGCTGAGGTCACTTCCGGTTTATTTGGGGTCACTTCCGGTTTTAAAAGGTCACTTCCGGTTTGATTTTGGGTCACTTCCGGTTTGATTTGGGGTCACTTCCGGTTTACCTGAGGTCACTTCCGGTTCATTCGGGGTCAATTCCGGTTTGATTTGGGGCACTTCCGGTTCATTCCGAGTTCATTGGGGCACTTCAGGGTCAATCCAAGATGGCCGCCACTCTGGAAGTGGGGGTCAAGGGTTGAATTGTGGAAGTGGGGGTGAAGGGGGTGAATATGGTAAGCATAAGGTGAACAAAGTGAATAAAGTTGGAATGGGTTGAATCGGTTGAAAAATGTAGAAATTAGAAGGGAAAAACTAAATTTTTGGAAAATTTGGTGTCAATTTCAAAATTGAAAATTTGGAAATTTTGCTAAGTGGGAAGGTGTGGAATAGGTAGGCAAAAGATGAACAGTTGAAAGTTGGAACGAGTTGAATCGGTGGAAAAATGTAGAAATTAGAAGTGAAACAAAATTTTGTGAAATTTGGCAAAATTTTTTGCAAATTTTAAAAGTGAAAATGTGAAATTTTTGACTGTGGCAAGTTTGGGAATGTCCCCAATGTGATTTGAATGTGTTGAAATAAGTGAATTTCAAACTGGAACAACAAAAATGTGAAATGTTGAATCTGCCATTAAGAATGAATGGGGAAAAATTTGCCATAAAATCGTGAATTTTGAACGAAAAAAATGTAAGCACCCGTGTCATGAATATTTGGAATAAGTGAAAAGTGGAACGGAGTGAATCGGTTGAAGTATGTGGAAGTAGTTAACGGACAAAAAAGTGAGCGGAATAAGTAGAATAATAATAATAAAGGACAGCAATAACAATAGTGTGAAGGTCTTCACCTTCACACTAATAAAGGACAGCAATAACAATAGTGTGAAGGTCTTAACCTTCACACTAATAAAGGACAGCAATAACAATAGTGTGAAGGTCTTCACCTTCACACTAATAATAATAATAATAATAAAGGACAGCAATAACAATAGTGTGAAGGTCTTCACCTTCACACTAATAATAATAATAGAGAATGGTGTAGAATAACATATGTGTGAAGGCCATCGCCTTCACACAATAATAATAATAATAATAGAGAATGGTGTAGAATAACATATGTGTGAAGGCCATTGCCTTCACACAAATAATAATAGAGAATGGTGTAGAATAACATATGTGTGAAGGCCATCGCCTTCACACAATAATAATAGAGAATGGTGTAGAATAACATATGTGTGAAGGCCATCGCCTTCACACAATAATAATAATAGAGAATGGTGTAGAATAACATATGTGTGAAGGCCATCGCCTTCACACAATAATAATAATAATAGAGAATGGTGTAGAATAACATATGTGTGAAGGCCATCGCCTTCACACAATAATAGAGAATGGTGTAGAATAACATATGAGTGAAGGCCATCGCCTTCACACAATAATAGAGAATGGTGTAGAATAACATATGTGTGAAGGCCATTGCCTTCACACAATAATAATAGAGAATGGTGTAGAATAACATATGTGTGAAGGCCATCGCCTTCACACAATAATAGAGAATGGTGTAGAATAACATATGTGTGAAGGCCATCGCCTTCACACAATAATAATAATAGAGAATGGTGTACAATAACATATGTGTGAAGGCCATCGCCTTCACACAATAATAATAATAGAGAATGGTGTAGAATAACATATGTGTGAAGGCCATCACCTTCACACAATAATAATAGAGAATGGTGTAGAATAACATATGTGTGAAGGCCATCGCCTTCACACAATAACTAGAAAATGCAATTTCTGGAGAAATTGCGTGTGAAGGCGAAGACTTTGAATCACTTCTTGGGGAATGCTGGCGAATTATGCTGAAACGAGTTGAATTACTTGAGAAATGTAGAAAATAGAGGTGAAAAACGGAATTTTGGAGAATTTGGTGGAATTTCAGAATTTTGGAGAATTTGGTTGAGTTTAAAATCTTAAAATGTGGAATTTATGGCAAGTGGAAATTTGGGGAATAGGTAGGAAAAAGATGAAGAGTTGAAAGTTGGAATGGGTTGAATCGGTTGAACAATGTGAAAATTAGAGTGTGAAAAACAAATTTTTGGAGAATTTGTTTGAATTTCAAATTTAAAAATTTGGAATTTTTTTTAAGGGGAAGTTGTGGAATAGGTAAGGAAAAGATGAAGAGTTAAAAGTTGGAATGGGTTGAATCGGTAGAGAAATGTAGAAATGAGAGTAGAAAAACGAAATTTTGGAGAATTTGGTTGAATTTCAAATTTGGGATTTTTGGTAAGTGGGAAGTTGTGTAATACGTAGGCAAAAGATGAAGAGTTGAAAGTTGGAATGGGCTTAATCGGTTGAAAAAATGTACAAATTAGAGTCGAAAAACGAAATTTTGCAGAATTTGGTTGAATTTCAAATTTGGAATTTTTGGTAAGTGGGAAGTTGTGAAATAGGTAAGCAAAAGATGAAAAGTTGAAAGTTGGAATGGATTGAATCGGTTGCACAATGTAAAGATTAGAGTAGAAAAACAAAATGTTTGAGAATTTGGTAGAATTTCAAATTTTGAATGTGAATTTTTGGTAAGTGGGAAGTTGTGGAATAGGTAGGCAAAAGATGAGGAGTTGAAAGTTGGAATGGGTTGAATCGGTTGAACAATGTAGAAATTACCGTAGAAAAACGAAATTTTGGAGATTTTGGTTGAATTTCAAATTTGGAATTTTTGGTAAGTCGGAAGTTGTGGAATAGGTAGGCAAAAGATGAAGAGTTGAAAGTTGGAATGGGTTGAATCGGTTGAACAATGTAGAAATTAGAGTAGAAAAACAAAATGTTGGAGAATTTGGTTGAATTTCAAATATGGAATTTTTGGTAAGTGGGAAGTTGTGGAATAGGTAGGCAAAAGATGAAGAGTTGAAAGTCGGAATGGGTTGAATCGGTTGAACAATGTAGAAATTAGATTAGAAAAACGAAATTTTGGAGAATTTGGTTGAATTTCAAATTTGGAATTTTTGGTAAACGGGAAGTTGTGGAATAGGTAGGCAAAACATGAACAGTTGAAAGTTGGAATGAGTTGAATCGGTTGAAAAATGTATAAATTAGAGTAGAAAAACAAAATTTTTGAGAATTTGGTTGAATTCCAAATTTGGCAATTTTGAAGTTTTCGTAAGTTGGAAGTTGTGGAATAGTTAGAAAAAAGATGAACAGTTGAAAGTTGGAATGGGTTGAATCGGTTGAAAAACGTAAAAGTTAGTGTGGAAAAACGAAATTTTGGAGAATTTGGTTGAATTTGGTTGAATTTCAAATTTGGAACTTTTGGTAAGTGGAAAATTGTGGAATAGGTAGGCAAAAGATGAACAGTTGAAAGTTGGAATGAGTTGAATCGGTTGAACAATGTAGAAATTAGAGTAGAAAAACGAAATTTAGAAAAAAATGGTTGAATTTCAAATTTGGAATTTTTGGTAAATGGGAAGTTGTGGAATAGGTAGGCAAAAGATGAACAGTTGAAAGTTGGAATGAGTTGAATCGGTTGAACAATGTAGAAATTAGAGTAGAAAAACGAAATTTAGAAAAAATTGGTTGAATTTCAAATTTGGAATTTTTAGTAAATGGGAAGTTGTAGAATAGGTTGGCAAAAGATGAACAGTTGAAAGTTGGAATGGGTTGAATTAGTTTAAAAACGTAGAAGTTAGAGTACAAAAACGAAATTTTGGAGAATTTGGTTGAATTTCAAATTTAAAAATTTTGAATATTTGGTATGTAAGAAGTTGTGGAATAGGCAGGCAAAAGATGAACAGTTGAAAGTTGGAATGGGTTGAATCGGTTGAAAAATGTAGAAATTAGAGGTGAAAAACGAAATTTAGTGAAATTTTGTCGAAATTTTTAACGTGAAAACGTGAAATTTTTGAATTTGGCAATTTTGGGAATGTCGAGAATCATTCCGAATGTGGTTTGAATGTGGCCATCGCCTTCACACAATAATAATAACAATAATAATAATAGAGTGGTGTAGAATAACATATGTGTGAAGGCCATCGCCTTCACACAATAATAATAATAATAGAGAATGGTGTAGAATAACATGTGTGAAGGCCATCGCCTTCACACAATAATAGAAAATGGTGTAGAATAACATATGTGTGAAGGCCATCGCCTTCACACAATAATATATTTGTTGCGGGGACCTGCGCGCCCCAGAGCGAGCCACAGAAATGAAACGCGTCCTAACGGGAACGCCCGCATGAGCCAGCGCTCATGATCGGTTGCGAGCGTGTCTCCTCCGTCACTTCCCAGTTCACGCGCACACAAGTGTCCGTTTGCAAGATAATCAGTGACACAGACACTTCCTCATTCAAATGTCCACACACCAAGGACTAAGGTGATGCTAAAATAGGAGACGCTGCAAGTGACAGGCAAAACAAACAACAAAAAAACACGGACGACGACTACTGGTGAGAGTTGTCTACTTCGTACTAGCTCTACACATTACTGCGCGTCCGCGCCGCCTACTCACAGAGATCGTAAACAACAAAAAGACTGGATCATTATTTTGTGATCATGAAGTAATTTTTGTGTATGAAGTTGAAATAAAAAAAATGGAGAATGATTTAATGTCGATTAAAAACCCTGCGAGCATTTTGACATCTAATAGACGTCTATTAGACGGCTATGTGCTACCCAGACGTCTCGACTAAAACACGTCTAAAAATGGTCTGAAAGTGTAATAAATATAGTGTAGTGCAGGGGTCACCAACACGGTGCCCGCGGGCACCAGGTCGCCCATGAGGACCGCATGAGTCGCCCGCAGGACTGTTAAAAAATTAGCTCGAATAGCGGCACTTGTCAGTGAGCTGTATCTATTTATTTTACAGTCAAACCTCGGTTTTCGAACGTCCTGGTTCTTGAACAAATCGGAATTCGAACAAAAAATTCGGGATTTTTTCTCTTCGGTTGACAGTGAGCGCCCGGCGCGCTACGGTTGCGCGATGGGACCAAATTAAGCTCCCTGCTCACTGAGGTCCATTAAAATTTTGGAAAGTACATCAGGACTTTAAAATATTTTCCAAATTCTAGCGACGGCTCTGTCACAATAATGCGACCAGCGCGGTGCAGTTGCGCAGTCGGCGAAGCGCTACTGTTGCGCGTTCGGCCGTGCGCTGCAGTTGCGCGATCGGACAAAATTAAGCTCCCTGCGCACTTAGGTCCACTTAAATTTAGGAAAGTTCATCAGGACTTTAAAAATATTTTCTAAATTTCAGCAACGGCTCTGTCACAACAATGCAACCAGCGCGATGCAGTTGCGCGATGGGCGACGCGCTACGGTCGCGCGTTCGGCGGTGCCATGCAGTTGCGCGATCAGACAAATATGCGCAAATGAAACAATGCTTAAAAAAGGCGAGGGGGGGGGGGGCGGGTGTCTTGAAACGGATTGAATGTTTTTCCACTATTTGTAATGGGAAAAATAGATTCGGAATTCGACCGATTCGCTTCTCGAACCGCCTTCTGAAACGGATTGTGGTCAAAAACCAAGGTTTGGCTGTATTTTTGCTATTCTTGTTAAAATTACACTTACATGTTAACTGCAAATGACAATAATAACACATAATGAAAGCCAAATTGAGCAAATTGGCTATTTCAGAAGTGTATGTCAAATTGGTAGTCCTTTGCCTTAATCAGTACCCAGGAAGTAGCTCTCGGTTTAAGAAAGGTTGGTGACCCCTGGTGTAGTGTTTCAATGTTTCAACGTCGTGTTTGGTAACTGGCTCTTTATTCCACACAACAAAGTCCTCAACATCTCTCCTGAGCTGACCCCAATAAAAACTTTGCCGGAGTCGGCGGAGGGTTTTTGAGACGCCAAAGTGCCCTGCTCCGGGAGGCCCATGGCAGGCTTTCAACACAGCCTCTCTCAGAGCCTTGGGGACAACCACCTGCCACCGCTCTTTCCCAGTAGCTCTCTGGAGTACTCCATCCCTCACCCGGAGCATCTCCATCTTGGCGTATAGTCCCTTCGTGGCAGGCGAGTGCCCAGCGACCTCTCCCCACTTTGGTGTTTGGCCCTGTTCCACCCATTGCATAATGGATTGCAGACCCACATCCTGTTGCTGCTGTTTCCTCCGTTCGGGTGCATTCACAACTTGCATCTCTGTGCAAACGTGTTGGCCGAGATCAGGCGTAGGATCCTGCTCTTCACCGCGCAACTCTTTCTCTCTGCCTTCTATTCGCTCACAGAAGCGGCAGCCAGCAAGTGCAAAAGGGCGTCGAGACATAGCGTCCACGTTGGTATGGCGAGGCCCAGCTCTGTGCTCCACTCGGAAGGTATATGGTGCCAGTTCTTCAAGCCAGCGTGCAATCTGTCCTTCGGGTTCCTTAAAAGACATGAGCCACTGGAGTGCAGCATGGTCAGTGCATACCGTGAAGGGCAAACCCGCCAGATAATTGGGCTTATAAGTGGCTTATAGCCCTCACGATAGCCAGCAGTTCCCTACGTGTGACCCAATAGCGTCGCTCCGCCTTGTTGAAGGTTTGGCTAAAGTACGCCACAACTTCTTCTCCCTTTGACCTCACCTGACTCAAGACTGCCCCGTTAGGGTTTTTCAGATTATCCTTATCGTATGATTATGTTGGAATGCAACCGGTAATAAATAAGATAGCTGTGCCGTCCTACACAAGGTCGTAAAACACCCCCTGATATGTTTTGACTAGAGTACAAGGGCTTCCTATTCAGCCTACTCTTCCCCCCAACTCTGTTTCTCTTAATAAATATGTCCTTGCAGTTGGGAGAGTTTAGACCTCCATTCGAACATCGCTGCATGCACAGCGACGAATGGACTCTCCACCTGCAGGTGTCTAAAAGGACTTACTTGTCTCCCGTGTGGTTCTTGCAAAATAAGTTGGAGTGAGCGAATCTCTAACATCTTGGTGCCGAAACCCGGGATCCCTCATACCCGCTATCAGTCTGACGAAGAAGGACGTGCTGCATTGTTGACAAGCCAGCGTCCATTAGGAGGACCTGGAGAAGAAAGTCCTGGGAAGAGAATTCTTCGCTGGGCCAGCATCTTAGGTCTGCCTTCGTCTGACAGAGGTGGATTGACGGGACCCGGCAGTGCAACGAACCAGGGGACAAGTAAGTTAAAGGCCTGAAGTTGTGTGATTGTGTTGTTGTGAAACGCGTAAAAAGCCACAGGTGCACGAGAGATAGGGCTTTGGTTTGTCCGAGCTATGAGATACGGCTTTGGTTTGTCCGAGCTATGAGATACGGCTTTGGTTTGTCCGAGCTATGAGATACGGCTTTGGTTTATCCGAGCTATGAGATACGGCTTTGGTTTGTCCGAGCTATGAGATACGGCTTTGGTTTGTCCGAGCTATGAGATACGGCTTTGGTTTGTCCGAGCTATGAGGCCTAAAAAAGCGCTGGAGTTTGTGTGATTGAGTGTGTGACTGGTAGGATAAATTGACTAAATAGCAGTTCTAGCGTTGATCCACGGCAATAAAACAGGCTAGTAATCTGTTGAAAGGTCAATTTAAACCTGCATTGAGGATCCTCAAAGAAAAAAAAAATTGTAAAACCTTAAACTACTAAAATTAAGATGGGAAATAAGAACGGTAAATCTCTTGCTCTGCTCTTCTTTGAGATGAGAAGTTCATGGCAAGTAGATTTCTTAATTGTATGCAATACATGCTGAAGTGGAAGAAAATGTATGGAGTACAAGGAAATTTGAAATGTGGAAGAAGTGGTAGAAGTGCTAGAGTGTGGTTGAAATCTTCACAAAGAGATGAGAACGAATTCAAGAGACAAAAGCTAGAAAGATAAAAACTGATGAGGTCACAAGTGTTTGTCAGACCAGGAGACAATAAGGCCCCGGTGAGCAGGTGCAAGGCCGCAGCTCAAGCCGCGGCTCAAGCAAAGGGGCAAGAGGAGTTTCCGCTCCTATGCGAATCATGTATCAAAATTTAAAAGATCTGAAACCTCTCCCATATGACAGCAAAACATGTCATTGTCAGGTTATCAAAAATATTTTTAGATTGTTAGAGCTCCTGTCCATACAAGAAGTATGACAATGCTGTTTGTATGCCCAATTACAAATGACTAGAGATCAAATTGTGTTACACTAAAGTTAAAATATGCAAATCAAGTGGTAAAGTGCATGGGAAGGACCAGCTCATGATCGACCACAGGAAATGGCCAGCCTGTGACGAATCATTGGTGCTGGGACCTACCTTCCGCACGCGAGAGCTGTGCATGTGTGTGCGTATGTGTTAAAATGATGAAGATTGGCTAAACTTATAGTATAAAGAAATTTGCTAGACTGTTGTCTATTCAATTTACACAGCAGAACAGAAACAATTTGGACAGATAAAAATGAGAGGAAAAGAGAGAAATCATTTTGCGAGCACAAACTAATCCACACTAGTGCATGTTAAGTGTCGAGCACACATGAGAAATTCAAAGAAAAAAAAAAGAAAAAAACGACGGAACATGCTTTCAGGAATTGGAAGAAGCTAAATTGTGAATTTAAGATTTTGCAATGCTACATTTAATAGGAATAATTGATTGGTTGTGTTATAAGATTATGCAAAATTCTAAATGCAAGCTAAATCTGAGAGATTGAGTTCTTCAAATTTAAAAACAAAGAAAAAATTCAGATTAATTTGCCAGTTGTTTGTTTTAGTTAAGTTTTTTTTTGAATTGGTGGATTGTTCTACCAGGAAACTTGAGTTGAAAATGATGTATGAATGTTGTGTGGTGAGCTTGGATGAAATGGGACCAATGTGATAAGAAGACTCCTTTTTGGAGACTGTGTGAGATGCATATGATGAGCATTGATGAATGATTGCCTGAATGAAAGGTTGAATGGTTGAAGTCGTTGGCGCCTACTATGGAAAATTAGTAGAGCGACTTTGATGAAAGAGTGATTTTGAGCAGGTTGAATGTTAGAAAGATTTTGGATTGATAATTAACTAGAGAAAAAACTGGAGAACCAGTAACACATGCAGAAGATGTGTGAACTGAGAAATTAAGAAGCGTTTTGAAAGTCAAATTAAATGATGATGAAATCATATGTAGTAATACAACACTTTACTACATATGGGTTCTCTAAATCATACAATTGAGTAAAATAAAACATACATTTTGATTTGTATTCAAATTTCTAAGATTCTTGTGATAAACAATGAGAAAACGATTGAAAAGTAACTAAAGAAACTACAAGAAAGTGAAAATGTCTAATCATTTGCTAGCTGAGTCGCTCCCCATTCGGGGAGGCCATCCATTTACTTGCTAAGCTAGTTGTCAAAACAGTCCAATTGCCACGAAAAGTAGCTATGTGCACGTGTGCAGTACACACACACACGAGACTGATAAGGTGTCAAGAGGTAACAAGCTTGCAGACAGAACCACAAAGCTGCAGCGCAAAAGACACTTCAAATTTTATACACACAAGAAGCAGATTAAATCACTGAAACATTTTAAAGATGTGCAGCGACAAAGTCTATAGAGTGAAATTCAATTATGGACGAAAAAAGGGGCAAGATTAGAGAATGGCATCTATAAATGACCTACCCCACCAAAGAACCTATGCAAATGGGCAGCAATATTGAGCCATGATGCGTGTCACATGGCTCAAGAGGAGGGATAGTGGGGCAGGTCAGTCAGCTTTATACAACATATGGATTTGATTCATAGTCAAAACATTTTCAAAACAAAACATTTTTTTTTCTTTTGTAGAGCTTGTTTCAACAAGAACTAAAACACTGAATGCCTTCAATTTAAAAGATCAATTTGACCTTTGCAGGATGATCTGCTGTGTCGGATCTGGACTGCCATGAAAGTATGATGTTTATATGTGTACTTTGTCAACAACCGCTGTAGATGTTAAAGAATGGGATGAATATCTAGAATGAATGTGGATAATGTGTTTCAGGTAACTAACTATAAGAGTAACTGAAAAAAGAAACAATTTATTGCTTATGGCAAAACAAGCTGCAAAGACAGAAAAAACTGTATGTCATATGTATGGATTTGCGACCGATTATTTATGTTCTACCATTGCCATTGACCAAAGATTGTGTGAAATCTGTCACGTCTACTGGATTGTGAAATGTGTGACAGAGCATTCTATATGATATCAATTGAGAGAAAAAAGAAAAGAAAAAAAAAAGAAGCCATTGCTTTCAGAGAATGTAGTCAAACGAAAATGTATATACATCAACATGCCAAGATCTGGGGAAAAAAGCTGGGAGATCTGGGAAAAAAGCTGGGAAAAACCAAAATATCTTTAAATTTGCGAGGCGACGATGATTTGACCGAAATTGATGCAATTGGAGTCCCTAGAGGAGTTCCTGATGAATAAGAATTAAGTGACCAAATTGCAGTGGGATGGGAGTCCTCCATTTGCTGCCGGTGAACGATGAACAAGAACGTAGACAGGATAAATTACATCCATTACAACATGCAGAAATTGGGCAAACGGACACAAGCGGGGCTCGAGGCAATGCATGAACAGCTAGCCACGCCTTCCCTAATGTTGATCCAGAACCACAATGCTCATGATATGTTGTTGTCTGAGAAAGGAAGGGTCTGCGCAATGTTTGGAGAACAATGCTGCACCTTCATCCCCAACAACACCGCCCCTGATGGGAGCCTGACGGAGGCGATTGCAGACCTGTGATCCCTAAAAACGAGAATGAAAGAGCACTACAAGTGGATGACTGCTTTTGGGAAGTATAACGCCATTGTGTCCTCAATTTTACCATCAGTTGCAGTGTTTGCTGCTATGCTCACCTTGTATGGACGTTGCATACCATGTCTTCGTGCTCTCTTTAATCGTCTCGTCACTACAGTAATATCGCCCATGGAGGACAAGATTGCTCAGATATACCTAATGTCTGAGCGGCAACGTGATGATGTTGATGGCAAAATTCCTGCATCTGTGTTACCAGACTTTTCCCAGATCCGTGGGATTCTGAATGATGACATCACAACATTTATCCTTTGGTGTAAACATACCGTATTTGCCGGTGTATTGGTCGACCTTTTTCGATCCAAAATCGACCGAAAAAAATCGACCTCGACTTATACACCGAGTCATAAAATTTAACTTCGTATTCATTGCTTCAAATGTGATGGTAACCAAGGCCGTTTCTCATGCATCTCATTGTGCGTTGCACTTAGAAAATTTGAACCGGGCGGCGTGCGCGAGTGCGCGGCCCGCTGGAAGTCGAATGAGGCTCAGCGATCTCCTCCGCGGTGCTTATAAACAGCCGATCCGCTCGGCGGGGGCTATTTTCGGCCACTCGGCGCGTGCGCACGGCCTCCCGGATGTGCCGGGCGGCGTGCGCGAGTGCGCGGCCCGCTGGAAGTCGAATGAGGCTCAGCGATCTCCTCCGCGGTGCTTATAAACATCCGATCCGCTCGGCGGGGGCTATTTTCGGCCACTTGGCGCGTGCGCACGGCCTCCCGGATGTGCCGGGCGGGTGCGCGAGCTCGCCGGCCGCTGGAAGTCGAATGAGGCTCCGCGATCTCCTCCGCGGTACTTATAAACAGCCGATCCGCTCGGCGGGGGCTATTTTTGGCCACTTGGCGCGTGCGCACGGCCTCCCGGATGTGCCGGGCGGGTGCGCGAGCTCGCCGGCCGCTGGAAGTCGAATGAGGCTCCGCGATCTCCTCCGCGGTGCTTATAAAGTGCCGATCCGCTCGGCTTGGAGCTATTTCCGGACTCCCGTTGGTGCCGGGCGGCGTGCGCGAGCTCGCCGGCCGCTGGAAGTCGAATGAGGCTCCGCGATCTCCTCCGCGGTGCTTATAAACAGCCGCATGCGCGCGGCCTCCCGGAATTTGAACACATTTCGACAATAAATTTTGCATATTGAATTTTGAAGTTTAATATAATGCAACAATTGAGCTCGACTTATACAAAGGATATATCATAAAATCGTAAATTTCCGTCGAATTTTAGGGGGTCGACTTATACACCGAGTCGACCTGTACACCGGCAAATACGGTATTTGTCCTCATGAATGTGATCCGACGACTGAGAGTCGAGAAAAGGGGTTGTTTACGGTGATGTGTGAATTTGAGCAAATATGTGATAAACAGTGGGGAAATGTCAGGATAATTAGTTTTGTAGAAGCGCTGGCCGGCCTGAACCGGAGGTCTCATACCTTCGCTCAAGGCCAACACATCTGCCAGGTTTGAGGGAATTCTTATACTCCCTTCCTTGTCTTATCTGTGAGAGGCCCTCACTAGTTATGAACAGAACACCTTTTGTTAGGTTCAGATTCAGCAAAAGGATCAGCAGACAAACCAGTGAGACAGAATGTTGAGTCTTTTCTCGCGAGGAGTGCATCCAGACTTACAGCAATCCAAAATACACTAAAGGTCTTGTTTACACTCCTCTCTTTTTATTCAGGAATGCCCTACCTACAATGTGAGACAAGCCCCTGATAGGTGGGGGGGAAAGCGTGGGCTTTGTCTCATGAGAGAAGAAACGAGATTCTATGTGAAACTAGAAGTCGCAGACAGGATCCCATGAGAAACGAAAAGTGTGCAAGGATAAAATGTTATGGGAAACAAAGTAGTCATGTGAAAAGAGTGCATAGACAAAATGACATGTGCAGACATCAACAACTTTCTTGGATTGTAGAGGGTCAGGAAGCTCCAGACAGCATCGTTTGACTTGTTGTGGACTGGGTGATGTCTGCAAGAAGAAACAGCAAGCATTCTGCGCAATAACTTTATTAATATGTACTCATTAGGGAACGCATGATAACATATATATACAATTTATCTAACAATTCCCCCCTGTCTTATCATAAGTTCCCGGAGAACAACCCATCACCCATATGGCCACTTCAAAAAGATTTTCAGCCAAGGGATCACATTTCGCAAGAACTAACTTACACTCAGGAGGAAACTGAGTCATAATCGGCAAAGCTAGGGTCAAGAAACAAACCGGACAGGTTTACCACAATAGAGTCGCCGACCGGGTCGTCACTAGAGAAGGAACCCGCGTCGATCGAAAGGTCATCCCTTTGGAGCAACGGGAAAGTCTCAGCTGGTGGAGAGATAGCAGTTGTAATTAGTCTGTTAATTAGGGATCGGAGACAAGGGATGCAACAACATCCACACAAGGTCAAAATGGCAGAGAAAACGGCTATGGAGACCAGGGCAGAGGAAACCAGGGTGCGGTACTTTCCGAACACGTTCAGCCAGTCGGTCCAAACCTCTGTGTTCACCCCACTGTGCTCCTTCATCTTCCCGTTCAAGGCCCGCAGGCCCTCAAGGGCCTGGGACAGGCTTCCGCCGGCTGCAGTATTATTTGGAATAAACGTGCAACATTGCTCACCGAACATGGCGCAGACACCGCCCTCTTTTGAGAGTAGCATGTCAAGGGCCATTCGATTCTGGAAAGCCATGAGGGAAGTAGCGGCCAGTTGGGAGTGGACCGCCTTGAAACCCGCCTCGGACCAGTTTCCAAGCCTCTGCACGTTGTAATGGACGTAGTTAATCCTGTCAACATTTTTGTTAATAGTACACCACCAACACAGGGCGGATTCAAAACCAGCTGCTATCTGATTCACCAGCTTATACTCATCCGGTACTCCTCTAGGAACACCAATGGCGTCTATGTAAATTGGATTAGCCGCGCCCCGCCATTCGGCGTTTTGTTTCGTTCTCGGCCAGAATACGGGAACCACGGACTTAGCAAAAGATGTTAGATCATAAGACGACATCGGTATCAAATGAACAGGTAGCAATAGGGTTACCAAAGCGCAAATTCCGGAGCTGTCGAAAGGCAACCTATCATAAAGTTTGTTACTATTACACCAAAACCAAACATCACTACGAGCAATGGGCAAAAAAGGGGCAGTGACATTGGTCATGGACCCACACCATAGAGGAGGTAGGGCGCCGAGCTTCTCACCGTTACCAGGTAATCTAATACATGTAAAATTACCCTTAGCTACATCGGACGAAAAAAAGGGGTTTATATTTTGTCATAGAGGCAACAGGGTAAACCTTATCCCATTTAAAACAATCATGAGTGGGTGAAATGGATAGGCTTAACATTAAAGTAACAGCACACTTAGGACCTATATTCACAGGTATGATTTTCAAAAGAGGTCTTGGACCCATGCATGCAATGCAACTGGCGCCAGCCATCTTTGCGGCCTGCTCAGCCATAAGAAGCCAGTTGTTGGTATGACCGCTTATCCCTGTGGAGGCCACAAAATAGCTGTCTACATCAGTGAGGAGCGTACTTGTGATTTTTGCTCCTGCTGACAGGGTGTATTTATTTGTAACGGGACGGTCTGCGACCGACATTGTTCTATTAAGGCAAATAGCAATAGGAAAGCGAGGATCGATTCCAGAGGACCAAGCCCACAGTTGAAAACCCCAACAAGAAGTGTCAAACAAGGTGGCATTTGGAGGAAGAATTTGACCATCAGCGAGTGTAAGAGACAAAAGGAGGCTTTTGCCCTGATTTTTCAAAGTCACTCGTTTAGCAAAGAACACAGCCTCTTCACTGGAACCAGAGAGCGGGGTGACCATTTCGAAACCTTTCAAACTCTTCATAGGTAAAATAATAGAAGAAGATGTATTAGGAGCCACAGTAAACATTAATGACTTATTGTAAGTCCAAGACAAAAGCCATGGTACGCAAGTTGGAACACAGACGGTTCCTGGAATACAAACAACCTGATCAAAAGGGGATTTAGTGTCGCGCTTATGTCTAGCAATTTCTCCCCATGAGCCATATCGATTAGAATTAGCGTTAGCAGTCGCCTGAGAGAAGAATGTTCGAGGCTCATGGTACTCTATCCCTCCAAATAAAATAACCCCCGAAAAAAACACAATGGTAACACAAACCAGCAAAAGCAACCAAAAACACATGGCAGACTTAGCGCAGGCCACAGCCTGATTAAAGCACTCACCAAATGACTCTCTAATGCTCATGTTTTTGGATCTCCTCAGAGTCAACACCCTGAGCTTCGGGTTGGTGTCTTGGAATTTGGCTTCTGCTAGCTTTCGTGTCAACCCTGGATCTTGGCACCAGGATCAGGCACTATTACCAGACTTTGCTCACCTTCCGTACTTTAGGTTGGGTCTGCAGAGATCACCTTTTTACAATGAGATAAATGAATCCACGTGTTGCGTTCGGCTATTTTCAAAGCATTAGGTGTCGTGAGTAGTACCAAAAAAGGACCTTCCCACTTGGGTGAATGCCAATTCTTCCTCTTGATACTCTTGATCAAGACCCAGTCTCCCGGTACCACTTTGGGGTCTTCCTGCGGAGAAATGGGTTCATCATCAGTGTTATTGGTTAGATTCTTTTGACGTTCCAACATTTTTTTCATGTAATCAGCTAACGTGGCTTCCTCGGGGATCTCCCACGTGTTCTTGAACTGAGGAAGCCTGTAAGGCCTTCCAAACATTGTTTCATAGGGAGTTAGCCCTGTTGTACTTGTAATATCTATGTACATTTTGACCAGGTCTAAGCACTGAGTCCATGGTCGTTTGGTTTCTTCTTTAATCTGTTTTTTATAGTCGCGTTAGATCTCTCAACAACTGATTGTGGACGATAGGAACAATGGTTCTTTAGATTTATGTGGAACATTCTCCCAATGTGATCTGATTTACAAAATTTGGACCATTGTCGCTGTAAATTTTTCTGGAATACCGTATCTTGGAATGATGTCTTTGCATAACGCTTTTGCCACTGTGAGTGCATCAGCATGTTTGGTAGGAAATGTTTCTACCCATTTAGAAAATGCGTCTATTATGACCAAACAATATTCTTTCCCTTCACATTTATGTAATTGGATATAATCCATATGTATTGTCTGAAATGGATACAATGGAGTCGGGAATTTCCCTCTCTGAGGTCTTAAATTGCCTTGTGGGTTATGTTTAGCACAGATCAAACACGCTCTGCAAAATTGTTGTGAAAAAGCTGCAAAGCCGTATGTTGTATAAATAGCCTCAACTTGTTTCACCATACCCCCCGTCGAGACATGGGTGACCCCATGACTCGAAATAGCAGCCCATTTGAACAAGGCAAGACAGGTTTGCCCAAAGGTCACACAAAAAGACCAACAGTGTTTTTAATTGCACCCCGTTACCCCAAGAGAGCCGTTCCTGGGAGGGGCTCTGAGACTGCATGTCAAGCAACACATCAGGGGAGATGTGTGACATCGAATCATGAGCTGTGAGAGACGAGAGGACACGGAGCAGGCCTTCGCAGCGGCCTTCGCGGATTTGTCAGCAAAAGCATTATCGAGAGAAACAGGATCAGAGCACGCAGTGTGAGCAGCACACTTGCAAACCGCTACCTTTAAAGGTAGCTGGACAGCGTCCAAAAATTGAGTCAGTAATGTGGAATGGGTGACGGGCTTCCCTGCAGAAGTTATCATGCCACGGTTGCTCCACTGCTGAGCAAACACGTGTACTGTAGCAAAAGCATACTGACTATCAGTCCAGATAGTGACGGATTTGTTTACAAACAATTTGCAGGCCCCAGTCAAAGCAATGAGCTCAGCGGCCTGTGCAGAAATATTGGATGGCAGTTTAGCAGCCTCCAAAACCATGTCGGCAGTAACAATGGCATACCCAGTAAGGGTCACACCAGATTCATTTTTCTTAGAAGACCCATCAACAAAAAACACATGACCATCTGGCAGAGGCGTATCTTCCAAATCAGGCCGAGCCTTAGCAACTTGTTGGGCAGCATCGACACAATCATGGAATTCGCCATCGCCAGGAAGGGGAATGAGAGTGGCAGGATTGAGTGTCGTGCATCTTTCAACGGTCAGATGTGGCTGAGACAGCAACGTAGCCATGCAGGAAAGATGACGTGCAGGCGACAGAAAACTCACTCACTCACTCACTCACTCACTCACTCACTCGCTCGCTCGCTCGCTCGCTCGCTCGCTCACTCAACCAATCAACCAATCAACCAATCAACCAATCAACCAATCAATCAATCAATCAATCAATCAATCAATCACACAGGTGTTAATTAAATCGCAATTAAATTGCAAGCAATTTAAACTCTAATGGAATATGTGGATGTCCATATCCGTTTCATCAAATTCCAATCCAACTTTACCTTTGTATAAGGCACAGGTGTCAAATTGTGCTTCATATACATGTGCCATCACTCGAATCGCAAATTATCTTCACTTTTAGTAATATATTAAATTTCAAATATCAGACCAGTTTTTAGCAAGGTACTCGTCAGCCTGTTCCGCAGCCCCCACAATATGAGGCGCTCACACATCTACTCGGGTATGACAGTCATACCGGCCCTCCAAAAGAAGCCATGACCAAACCGCGGCCCGCGAACAAATGAGTTTGACACCCCTGGCACAAGGGATAGCCTTCTCATTGATCAATCGCGTATCTTAAATCATGCTTTTCCTCCTTTGAAGCGACTATGTACTTCAAACCCAAACGGCACCATTTTATAGGGAAAAAAATTGTCGAATTTATTCGTTGTCGACATAATACTGGTCGCAAATTTGCATGTAGAGCATTTTTGAGTTGTTGATCATAGACATCAGTTGAACACTCTTTCTGGTCTGTGTCTAAAGTCTTCAAACAACTTATCTTGTTTTTGTTTAGTCCGGCCAATGTCTGTGTAATTTGCTCTACGTTGAAATATTATTTCTATCCTGCAATAGTTGGTCAATTTGTATTTGTAACGGCACCTCGTTATATTCCAATGGACGGCCCTGGAGATCAAAAGGACTCCAGGTGTCTTTAACGCTTGCCCAATGTTTGGTTAAGGATGCCATGAAAACCTGTTGTACTTCATCACCTCTCAAATTATAGGAAGCAATGAGCTGTTTAATTTGGGGTACAAAGACGGAAAGGATGGTTCGCTTTGCCGTGCCACAACATCTGTCTCTGCAATTTGATCATTTTTCTCATTTTCATTCATCACATTCTCAGCTGCGGTTCTTAAGCGAGCTCGTGCTGACACTGTGTCATCATCTTCCTGTCTGTGCAACAGCAAGTTCTTTTTTTATCTTTTCTTCGTCTTCCTTATCTTTCAATTTCCCTCACATCTGGGAAAATGAGAATGTAATTTTGCTTTTTAATTTTTAATTTTAAGTCTTGCAAAATTTCTATATCCTTACTGCACCGAGATAAACTGTTAAACATATCTTAAAAAATAAACAAACAAAAACAATCTATGCTCTTCAAAATGGGACCCAAATGTCAGATTACAAATCAAACCTCCTCCTTCACTCTCACATTTTGTTGATAGAACAGTCTATTTAGCTAGACACTGTCATATCATACCAAATAATGGCCTGGAAATTAAACATAATGTTGTTGCTGTGGTCCCTCAAAACATGTGACTAGAATTTGGACAATTACTAACCCCCATCAATCGACAAATTATCTCCTCACTAAAGTCCCAGCCTGTTAACCTATCTGCATCAAGAAGACATTTGCAATGCAGGGGATAAGAGAATAACAATAAACAAAATAAACCCAAACCACAATCAAAACCAAATAAACTAGGCCCATGACCTATGTAGACCAACACAGTACTCCAAATATTTCCCCATTAAAATTTAAGCCTTTTTGTGTAGAGCACCATTGATTTCTAATCATTGACCTAATTTTATCCTTAATTCAATCCCAATCACGAATGCCCACTACTTAATACTTTACTTGGTGTTCTTTTGATAAAAAGTGCCCCCCTTGCAATGTTGTTTTTAACTCTAAGTGATTCAAATCTTTGACTTGTCCTTACATGTGTCCTTGTATAGTTTTATGCCATAACGAATCAATAATTTAATTTTATCCAATACTACAATGTATGTTTTCTCCTACTCTCACATTTTTATGAGGGCTGGGCACTCTCCTCGTTGGACGAGTTTCTGACCACAACCCTCAGATTATTCTCTCATTTCTAATTTTTACATTTAACAATGCAAATCTGATAAACCATTGTCTAGCACACCGCTTTCGTGCACCAATTTAACGCAATTCCAATCTTTATAACGAACTGATACACAAAGACAAACATACACAGAAACAAACACACGGGCCCACAACATAGACATGACAATCTTCCCAGCTGATAACAAGGGTGGGGGGAGCAACTGAAGTGCGGAGCCTCGCCACCGCCACGTCGCATAATGCAACCCCCTCTGTCCAAAATATGCATTTGTCAAGATATTTTATATTGTCGGTGCCGACCCCTTGCATTTCAATTCATGTCGGGGTAGCGGCTTTTGTTTGCTATTTGATTTTTCATGGTTTATTTCTCTAAATTTTGGAGTTGGCAATTCGAATGGCACCTACAGTGCCCTAAAGCCAACTTTATTCACCGGACAGTGGTAAAATATTCAATGAGTGGTAAGTCTCCTTTCCTCTGCTTTTACACAAAACCACTGTTTACATAAAGGAGAGCTCAAATGAGATCACTCTCAGTCAAACCATACACACACACACACACACACACAATGCGCATCCTTATCGTCTCACAGGCAAGCAGGGGAGTCCGCCCTCCCGTGGATCTTTACAAAATCTAAACTCTTTAACCTTCCTATAGTGTAAGAAAAACTTATTTTTGCCTTTTTCTCAAAGTAGATATAAAACCTATCTTTTCATGGATAAAGAAGCCAAACCAGCTAAACAAGAGTTAAGAAAACACCACAGATGGCAGCAGAAAGCTAGGAAGGTTAACTAGGAGGCCCACGACACCTCAGCGGAATTTAACTGCTCCAAATTACCTGTACTTCTCTAGAAAACAGATGGGTCCGCTTTCCCATGGAATTTAACTGACTCATCAGTCAGGGGACTCCAACATCCCAGCAGAATTTACTGTTTCTAATTGCACTTGATAGGGTCTAGAATTGTCAAGGTTTTAAGTGACCTCTTGTCACTGCACTTTCATTACTTCAACAGAATCAAGATTCGTACTCACAGTCTGCTGGGCCTTCTCCTCGGATGATCTCGTCAACCACTCCGGTGTCCAACCGACTGATCGAGACAGCCCCGTGAAAAGGGTTTCTCTATCTATATGCCTTGGCCAAGGACTTGTCCTGCGTCGAAAAGTCGGCCGGAACCAGAAATAGTCCTATTGAGATCCCGGAACGAGCCCCCAAAAATCTGTTAGGTTCAGATTCAGCAAAAGGATCAGCAGACAAACCAGTGAGACAGAATGTTGAGTCTTTTCTCGCGAGGAGTGCATCCAGACTTACAGCAATCCAAAATACACTAAAGGTCTTGTTTACACTCCTCTCTTTTTATTCAGGAATGCCCTACCTACAATGTGAGACAAGCCCCTGATAGGTGGGGGGGAAAGCGTGGGCTTTGTCTCATGAGAGAAGAAACGAGATTCTATGTGAAACTAGAAGTCGCAGACAGGATCCCATGAGAAACGAAAATTGTGCAAGGATAAAATGTTATGGGAAACAAAGTAGTCATGTGAAAAGAGTGCATAGACAAAATGACATGTGCAGACATCAACAACTTTCTTGGATTGTAGAGGGTCAGGAAGCTCCAGACAGCATCGTTTGACTTGTTGTGGACTGGGTGATGTCTGCAAGAAGAAACAGCAAGCATTCTGCGCAATAACTTTATTAATATGTACTCATTAGGGAACGCATGATAACATATATATACAATTTATCTAACACCTTTGTTCTTTGTCTAGCTAAAGAGAAGTTCTTTATCTATTATACCTTGTAGTTTCTATTTATGAATTGTTGTTGACCAGGACAGTTTTTAAGTTATCCCATATTTACTCAATGTTTGATTAAGTAGACTTCATGCAAGTTATCTCACATCTGCTTAACGTTTGTTGGAGTGTATGCACGAGAGGTATCTGATGATTTACTCATCATTATTATTGTGTGAAACGTAGCAAGAAAGTCTAGAGCATTGTTTTACAGGGACACAGCATCCAGGAGTTGGATATCAACACCGTGCTGTCACAGTCAAGGATGCCGACCCTTACCGCCCTGGACTTGCAGACGGTGCCTGTGATCAGCTATTCTGGACAAATCTCAATGTGACTGTTAAAGGACGAACAATACCGCAAGTGGCCTACACAGAGAGACCAGCTGGAGTGAATTACACATGTTACATCCAAGGTAACGTGACCCACGTCTGCGTTAACGATGACTGCTCTCCAGGAGGAGACTGGATGGGAGCTTTGGACATCGCCGCTGTGTGCCAGGATGAGAGAGCCGTTTTCAAGGTGTAAGGGCTCTACTACCAACATGGCTGCACCATCGGACGGGACCTACTTCGTCCAGAAGTTCGGAAGCACTGCCTCACCTGCATCCTATTCGTGCCTGTTCAGAACGGATCATGGTTTTGTGGTCACAAGAGTTGTCCGATGCTGCCTGCCAACTGGACACGAGTGTGTGCGCCAGTGTGTGTGACAGACCACACCTACAGACTAGAACATCATCAGCTGACGAAAACACGAGCACATATACAACTTCTTAGACGTGAGAGATGTGATAATGATAATGAGACGTGGATTGCGTAGATGCTGTTCTGTTGAGCATGTTTTACGGAAACTTGTTGATTTGACCATCAAAAATGCTTCGCAAGTGATGGATACAATGATGTACTGTTTCTTTGTTTTTCTTTTTCTTTTATTTTTTTTATTGATAGCATTCTGGTCGCCTAAGGCAGAGGGACCATGTGAGAATTTTCCTGCTAATAACATCTGGCCAGCAGGTTTTTCGCTTACACAATAAGTTTGATCTGGGGTATTAAGGTAGTACCTCATCTTCACTGGAAAGTGTTGCTATCATTGTTGTTTTTTATTTTTACTATTCTTCTTTCTTCATTATACATATATATATATATATATATATATATATATATGTTTTTTTTTACTTGTCTTTGTTGTTTGGGGTGGCATAATCATCTTTTTTCAAGATGGCGGCGCGTGCACACGCAGCGGCCACTCTCTGTCCCGTCAGTACGGTGATTTGTTCGTCTAATGAGTGTTCGTCCGACAGTCTTGTGTGTTCGTCTCGTCGTGCTTTATCGTGCTACAAGTACAGCAGGCAGGTTCTGCTTGACATCGGCAGAAGTGGGTTTTGTGGCGTTCTGGACTTTGAAGCGTCGACATTAAAGGCGCTCGGACTGCTACGTCCTGAAACGTCGCCGACCTCACCCGCTATTCCTCCCCCGGTTGGGAGCCGTCGGAAGCGGTGTGCGAGGAGGCAGAAGAGGGGCAAGCGCGGAGGCGTCCGGGCCAGGCTGGCGGCCAACCCAGCGCGACCGGCGGTGCCCTCCATTCTTCTGGCGAATGTTCGATCGCTGGACAACAAAATGGATTACGTTCGCCTGCTGAGGTCTACGAACCGGACGGTGCGGCACTGCTGTGTGCTCGTGTTCACCGAGACCTGGTTGAGTGACAACATTCCGGACTCTGCAGTGCATCTGGAGTGGCTAGCGTGCTATCGGGCGGACCGTGCCATTGTACGAGGGGGAAAGTCGCGAGGAGGTGGAATATGCGTCTACATCCGAGAAGAATGGTGCCGGGACTCTGTGGTGGTATGTAAGCACTGGTCGCCGCTTGTGGAGTTTGTGATCATTAAGTGCCGTCCTTTTTATCTGCCGAGGGAATTTACCGCGATTCTGCGAGTCGCGGTATACATCCCGCCTTCCAACATCGAAGGAGACAGGATTGCGGCGCTTGGTGAACTGTACCAGGCTGTCAGTGAACAGCAAACAGCGCACCCTGACGGTTTCACCATCTTCGCTGGAGACTTCAATCATGCCAACCTGAAGTCTGTTTTCCCGAGGCTTCACCAGCATGTTCCCTTTCCGACACGTGGAGACAGCTTCCTGGACCTAGTCTACTCGGCGCAAAAGGGATCTTTCAAAGCCACCCCCCTCCCCCATCTGGGGCTTTCTGACCATCTCACCGTTTTGCTTTTGCCCGCATACAGACAATTGGTAAAGGCATCCAGGCCGGTTCGGAGGCGGGTTCGAGTGTGGCCTGAGGGTGCCTCCGATGCACTTCGTGACTGCTTCGACACCACTGACTGGGACTTGTTTAAGCAGGCAACCACCTACAACGATTGGACGGACATAGAGGAGTATACTGACTCTGTTACCTCTTACATCACGAAGTGCATCGATGATGTGACTTGCTCGAAATCCGTAGTCACTCACGCGAACTGGAAGCCGTGGCTGACGGGGGCTGTCCTCAGACTGTTGAGGGCCAGGGACAAGGCTTTCAGAGCGGGGGATGAGGCTGGCTTGAGGACAGCGAGGGCCGACCTGTCCCGAGGCATCAAAGAAGCGAAGAAGGCGTTCTCGTGCAAGGTCTCCACCCACTTCAAGGACAGCAAGGACGCACGTAGCCTTTGGCGGGGCATTCAGACCATCACGGACTACAAGCCCGCGCCGAGGAGCTGTGAGGGCGACGTCCGTCTGCTGAACGATCTGAACCGCTTCTTTGCTCGCTTCGACGCCCAGAACAGCACTTGCCCGCTGAAGACCACTCCCCCCCCACACGAGCAGCCCCTGCGCCTCTCTGCCGACGGTGTGAGGAGGGCGCTTGCCGCTATTGACACCCGTAAGGCAGCGGGCCCTGACAACATCCCGGGTCGAGCGCTGAAGGACTGCGCTGGGGAGCTGTCGGGTGTCTTCACGGACATCTTTAACGTTTCCCTGCAGCAGGCCATCGTCCCTTCGTGTTTCAAGGCTGCCACCATCGTTCCTGTGCCGAAGAAACCTGCACCGTCCTGCTTCAATGACTACCGCCCTGTGGCACTGACGCCCATCATCATGAAGTGCTTTGAGCGGCTGGTCATGGAGCACATCAAGTCCGTTCTCCCCCCCACCATTGACCCTTTCCAGTTTGCGTACCATGCCAAGCGGTCCTCTGAGGATGCCATCTGCTCTGCCCTCCACTCGGCCCTCACCCACCTGGAGAGAAAGGACTCATATGTGAGGTTGCTGTTTGTGGACTTCAGCTCTGCCTTCAACACCATTGTGCCGCAGCGACTCATCCGCAAACTCGACGAGCTGGGCCTCAGTACCTCCCTCTGCAACTGGCTACTGGACTTCCTCTGTCAGAGGCCTCAGGTGGTGCGTGTTGGCGACAAAATCTCCGCCAGCATCACGCTGAGCACGGGGGCCCCCCAGGGCTGCGTGCTCAGTCCATTGCTCTTCACCCTGCTGACGCATGACTGCTCTGCGACCTACAGCGACAACCGCATAGTGAAGTTTGCTGACGACACGACTCTGGTGGGTCTCATCACGAAAGGCGACGAGACTCGGTACAGGTCGGAAGTTGACCTTCTGACCACGTGGTGCAGGGACAACAACCTCCTGCTGAACGTCAATAAGACCAAGGAAATCATTGTTGACTTCCGGAAGGGTCACACAACACACCTGCCGCTGATCATTGACGGTGCTGTGGTGGAGAGGGTGAGCTGCACCAAGTTCCTGGGGGTGCACATCAGTGAGGACCTTTCCTGGTCCGCAAACACCTCGTCACTGGCAAAGAAAGCTCAGCGCCGCCTGTACTTCCTGCGGAAGCTCAGGCGTGCATGTGCTCCTCAGGCAGTCCTGTCTACATTCTACCGTGGCACCATTGAGAGCGTCCTCACCAGTTGCATCGCTGTCTGGGGTGGTAACTGCACTGAACAGAACTTGAAGGCCCTGCAGCGCATAGTGAATACGGCTGGTATTGGCCTCAGGTGGTGCGTGTTGGCGACAAAATCTCCGCCAGCATCACGCTGAGCACGGGGGCCCCCCAGGGCTGCGTGCTCAGTCCATTGCTCTTCACCCTGCTGACGCATGACTGCTCTGCGACCTACAGCGACAACCGCATAGTGAAGTTTGCTGACGACACGACTCTGGTGGGTCTCATCACGAAAGGCGACGAGACTCGGTACAGGTCGGAAGTTGACCTTCTGACCACGTGGTGCAGGGACAACAACCTCCTGCTGAACGTCAATAAGACCAAGGAAATCATTGTTGACTTCCGGAAGGGTCACACAACACACCTGCCGCTGATCATTGACGGTGCTGTGGTGGAGAGGGTGAGCTGCACCAAGTTCCTGGGGGTGCACATCAGTGAGGACCTTTCCTGGTCCGCAAACACCTCGTCACTGGCAAAGAAAGCTCAGCGCCGCCTGTACTTCCTGCGGAAGCTCAGGCGTGCATGTGCTCCTCAGGCAGTCCTGTCTACATTCTACCGTGGCACCATTGAGAGCGTCCTCACCAGTTGCATCGCTGTCTGGGGTGGTAACTGCACTGAACAGAACTTGAAGGCCCTGCAGCGCATAGTGAATACGGCTGGTATTGGCCTCAGGTGGTGCGTGTTGGCGACAAAATCTCCGCCAGCATCACGCTGAGCACGGGGGCCCCCCAGGGCTGCGTGCTCAGTCCATTGCTCTTCACCCTGCTGACGCATGACTGCTCTGCGACCTACAGCGACAACCGCATAGTGAAGTTTGCTGACGACACGACTCTGGTGGGTCTCATCACGAAAGGCGACGAGACTCGGTACAGGTCGGAAGTTGACCTTCTGACCACGTGGTGCAGGGACAACAACCTCCTGCTGAACGTCAATAAGACCAAGGAAATCATTGTTGACTTCCGGAAGGGTCACACAACACACCTGCCGCTGATCATTGACGGTGCTGTGGTGGAGAGGGTGAGCTGCACCAAGTTCCTGGGGGTGCACATCAGTGAGGACCTTTCCTGGTCCGCAAACACCTCGTCACTGGCAAAGAAAGCTCAGCGCCGCCTGTACTTCCTGCGGAAGCTCAGGCGTGCATGTGCTCCTCAGGCAGTCCTGTCTACATTCTACCGTGGCACCATTGAGAGCGTCCTCACCAGTTGCATCGCTGTCTGGGGTGGTAACTGCACTGAACAGAACTTGAAGGCCCTGCAGCGCATAGTGAATACGGCTGGTAAGATTATTGGTGCTTCGCTCCCCTCCCTGAAAGACATTTACACCTCCCATCTCGCCCGCAAGGCAACCTCGATTGCCAGAGATGTGAGTCACCCGGCTCACTCTTTGTTTAACCTTCTGCCCTCTGGGAAGAGGTACAGGAGCCTGCGCTCCCGCACCACCAGACTCGCCAACAGCTTCTTTCTCCAGGCTGTTAGGGCCCTGAACTCGCTACCCCCTTCTGCGTAGCGTGCGGCACTGTTGCGCTATTTTCGGGAATGTCTGCTGTACGCGCACGTGCTCCTTTTTTTTCTGCTCCTCTTATTTATTTATTTATTGTTGTGTTATTTATTCATTATTTATTCAGCACGCTTTTGTTATACTTGTTTACTTGTTTGTCTGTTGTGAGCCATGTCTTGTCACCGTGGGATAGGGGGGAACGAAATTTCGGTTTCTTTGTGTGTCTTTGGCATGTGGAGAAATTGACAATAAAGCTGACTTTGACTTTGACTTTGACAATTAAAAATTTAAATCTACTCACCCATTTCTATTTTACCTCTCCTCCTCTTTGACACATTCACCCAATGTGTCATTAGGTATCAAAAGGAACCTGCAAAGTGTCCCCCCACATCATCACTCATCGTAGCCAGGCCCGTGGAACCTCCAGCTCCCTTCCGGGCCCCAGGACCGTCCCCCCAAGTCCCTGAAAATTGACTGTCCACCACACACTCGGCACTCTCGGACCACTGTCTAGTTCATCTGATCCCTGCCTACAGACAGAAACTAAAAACTTCTAAGCCTGTGGTGAGGACTGTCAGGAAGTGGACAGTGGAGTCAAGGCAGGACCTCCAAGCCTGCTTGGACTGCACCGATTGGAGTGTTTTTGAAGCTGAAAATTCAGACTTTCATGAACTCACTGACACTGTCACATCATACATCAGTTTTTGTGAGGATCTGTGTGTGCAGACTAAGACCTTCTGCACGTACAACAACGACAAACCTTGGTTTACACCGAACCTTAGGAGGCTGCGCAAAGTCATGGAGGAGGCCTACAGGAGCGGCGACCGGGACCTGTTCAAGCAGACCAGAAACACACTGAACCGAGAGGTCAGGAAAGCCAGGAGGTGTTACGGGGAGAGCCTGGAGAGACACCTCTCTGCCAATCCTGATCCATCAACAGTGTGGAAAGGCCTGCAGAGCATCACGGGCTTCAAGAAACGAACCCCCCGTCCTGTGGAGAGCCCAAGGCTCGCTAACCAGCTAAACAGGTTCTACTGCAGGTTTGACCGGTCCTCCCACACAACGGGACCTCCTGCAGCACAATCCACATACTCACCTCCCCCCACAACTGCTCTGTCCACACCTCCATCACCGTGGTCACCGACTCTCTCTCTTGCAGAGGCCGCGCCCGCACTCCAGATCCGCGAGGAGGAAGTGCGCCAGATGTTCTGGAGACAAAAGATCAGAAGGCACCGGGCCCAGACGGCGTGTCACCTTCCTGCTTGAAAGTCTGCGCTGAGCAGCTGGCGCCCACCTTTGCACGGATCTTCAACCGTTCCCTGGAGCTGTGTGAGGTGCCCTCGTGCTTCAAGAGCTCCACCATCGTTCCAGTGGCCAAGAAGCCCGCCATCACAGGTCTGAATGACTATAGAGCTGCACTGACATCTGTGGTCATGAAATCTTTCGAGAGGTTAGTGCTGAACCACCTGAAGGATGTCACGGGCCCCCTGCTGGACCCCCTCCAGTTTGCCTACCGGGCAAACAGGTCGGTGGATGATGCGGTCAACATGGGACTGCACTACATCCTGCAACACCTGGACACCCCAGGAAAGTACGCTAGGATCCTATTTGTGGACTTCAGCTCGGCGTTAAACACCATCGCTCTTGACATCCTCCACCAGAAGCTCATCCAGCTCGCGGTGCCTGCCTCCACCTGTCAGTGGATCACCAGCTTCCTGACCAACAGGAGACAGCGTATGAGGCTGGGGAGCATCACATCTGACACCCTGACCACCAATACTGGAGCCCCTCAGGGGTGCGTCCTCTCCCCACTGCTCTTCTCCCTCTACACCAACGATTTCTCCGCAAGTGACTCTTCTGTGAAGCTCCTGAAGTATGCAGACGACACCACTCTCATCGGACTGATCCAGAACGGTGATGAGACTGCGTACAGACAGGAGGTGGAGCGGCTGGTCCACTGGTGCAGCCAAAACCACCTGGACCTGAACCCGCTCAAGACCGTGGAGATGACAGTGGACTTCAGGCGAGGCCCTTCACCACTTTCACCCCTCACTATCCGCAGTAATGCTATTCTCTCATCAGACACCTTCAAGTTCCTGGGAACCACAATCTCTCGGGACCTGAAATGGACCGGCTACATAGACTCTGTCCGGAAGAAGGCCCAGCAGAAGCTGTACTTCCTGAGACAGCTCAAGAGGTTCAACCTGCCGCGGGAGCTGCTGAAGACCTTCTACACTGCCATCATCCAGTCTGTCCTCTGCACCTCCATCACTGTCTGGTTTGGATCAGCCTCCAAACAAGACAAGCACAGACTGCAACGGACAATAAGGACTGCAGAAAAGATAATTGGAATCAACCTCCCATCTATCCAAGACTTGTACCTGTCCAGGACCAGGAAACGTGCAAGTAACATCTCAACAGACCCTTTGCACCCAGGTTGCAGCCTGTTTGAACTACTCCCCTCCGGACGCCGTTATAGAGCTCTGTACACTAAAACCAGCAGGCACAGAGACAGCTTCTTCCCCCAGGCTGTCGCTCTGATGAACTCACACCACTCTTAGAGTCTCAGAGTCATTACTGTGCAATCATATCCCGCTTGCCACACCTATTTTGTCTACACTGTTTGTACTGTGTACTCTCTGCATCCATTGCAGCCTGGTCATCCTAGAAGAGGGACCCTCCCATCTGTGGTCTCTTCTCAAGGTTTCTCATTTCCCCTAGCTGGAGTTTCGAGTCTTTCCTTGCCCTCTTGGGAGTTTAAGATCAGTTTAAGATCTCCCCGCTTCTTTACGTCATCGCCTATTACCACTCCTTTCATCCAATCACTCGCGCGGTCTTGCCTTCCTCTGCAAAAGTTGCAGCTCCACGCAGGGAGCGCCAATTCCTCCTCATCGAATGAGCAGTTTTTAATGTAATGTACGTCATTGCTGTACAGATCTTCTATCCTCAATTTCCCCTAATGCCAATCCCTGTTAAAATGCCAAAATGTCCCCAGTCACACTTGCTCTAACCCTATATTTGACAACGGAGTCCGTCTTTATCAAAACTTCTAAAATCCACGTCTGTCTAGTATCTTCACATGCACCTCTTGGAACTGCTTGTGATATTATTATTTTCTATTGGTAACCTTTTAGCAGGGTTTTTAGCATAACCCCTCACTCAGCTCTGTTGCTTCCACGTAGCCATGCAGTCGTGATTGAGCCCTATCGCATTCATTATTTTGTTAACTGTCACCTTGTGTGACTCCTATGCATGATTGGGTGAAAGTCAAAAGTTCCTATGGCCGTTCCTCCTTGAACGTATCCAACTTCCTGACCACACAACCTCCAACAACCTGTGGTGTAACTAACTTCTATCGTATTGGGTAGGTGCATTGAGCAACCTAGCTTCCTCTTGCCTGAATTCACTCTAGTCCAAATGTGCTATTCTAAAATTTAAATAACTAGATTCCTACTTCTTAAGCCTGACGAGCCAAAATATCAGATCTCGCTCTTGTTTCCTACCGTTTTAGCCTATCTGTTTTATCCAAGTCTGTTCAATCTCTGATTGATGCTTTTCTCCGTAACTCCACACATTATTCAATTTTGATCAAATCTCCTCAGTTATGTCAAACTCAGTGCCCAAGGAAGCTCCCATCCACTTTGACCCAAGCTCCACCAACTTTGATAACGCCTCAGCAAGGAGTGCGGTTCGGTTGTTGGACACTTCATGTCTCCTGTATCTTTCGCAGCAACTCACCTTCTCAAGTTGGCGTTCTTTTGTTGTTGCCTCAGAGCCAACCCATCCATCACTCTCGAATGAGTCCATTTTTCAAATGACTCCATTTTCAGCATTGTGAGTTCCTCCGCTTCTCAATGTCTATTCTCGTCGCCAAGGATGTCGTCTGTCCTCCGGAGAGCCGTGCTTGCCCCCTCCAAGCATTTTGTTCTTGCCAAAGGTTTTCTTGTCGTCCACAGATGCAGGTGGAGTCTTGGGATCGAGTTTCAGGGCGCCTGGCACTGAGAGCGACAGACTGGCACAGCAACTTGTAAGATTATCTCCAAATGTAGCTGCTGCCATCAATTCGCTAGTAACGTTTGTTTATCAAACTTCAAATTCTCCTAGTAACATTGATCTCGTTTGTATATTGTAAGTCCTGCAAACTCATCCTGTTTTCGAGCTACATTTTGTCTATGGTTTCAATTTAATGAGACAGAAGGTTGTGTCTTCAGGATCATTATTCAAAATTAACTCATCGAGGTCTGCGTTCCAAATCTAGCCTCGATCTATGTCTCGACCTCTCAAACATTATTACCTGTCATGCTTGCTCAAAAATGTGACTTAGAATATGGTGCTGTGAATTTCCAATCTCCTCGATCCCATTGGATGCCGCTTCTCAGCTGTTCTTTCTCATGCTCCTGTTAGCCTGCAATTGTCCCAATCAAAACTGTTATTGTCTTTTAAATCTCTTTCTTTTGAACCTCTAAATCTCTCGTGATGCTAACCTATCTACACCAGGAAACCATTTAAAGGGTATTTAAAAAGGACCAACAGATTACTCCCAATATCTCCTCATTGAAATCTCCTCCACTCTTTTTCTATGTAATGCATTGTTGATCATAAACTATTGACCTTGTGTCACCCCTAATTTATTCCCAATCAACAAATACTCCTTCCTTCTCACTTATTTTGTTGTGATCAAACCCTAACTGGTTTAATTTCTTTAACGCGTCTGTCTCTATGTCAATTTTGTTATTGGGACTCTTCAACAAATGTAATTTCTCATCTCCCTCATAGTTGCCAGATGGCCTAGTGGGGCGCTAGCCGCCCCTGACAGGGTCCGTCATCATTTACGAATTAACCCCCCTTTCTTCACTTAATCCCTGTTTCTATCTGTCTCGGGCTGCATTTGTGGCGTCCTGCCATGAATTATTGCTGCCACGGCCTAACTTTCATCATAAGACACCCAAGTACACACATAATAGTATTGCAATGATTAGTGCAGGCATGCTCCTCTCCCACCTGTTGGCAAACTGTTAACCCTTAGTTCCATTGCAGTTTCAATAATGCCCATTCAATGTGGTTCATGCATTATTTGCCCATCAGCATTTGGTCTCCCATCATCTTGTCTCAATTCTGCTGACTTTTGCCCTTTCTCAGGGGAAACCAGCCCCGCCTCTTCAGCGCGCAGACCCTAGGGCGGGTGATTCCCCGCCTTGTGCACAGCGCCCCTGGACGAGGGGGGGGGGGGGGGGGGGTCCAGCGTATCAATGTTGGCACCACGGTTTGGCCAGAACCGTAGCACCCTGCAACCCCACCCCTCGCCAAAGTAGCAAACTGTCACGCGCAAAGGACCCACGCCCCACGGACACGCGCCTTGGAGCCCACTGGTACCCCTCCTCTCTCGAACATCCTCCATGTCCTGTTTCTTCCTCCTCACACACCCACACATAGCGTGCACATAAACGCACACACACACTGAGCGCGCAGACAAACGCACACACACGCACATGTGCACGCACGCACGCACACACGCATACACAGAGCGCGCACACAGAGCGCGCCCTTGGGGATCCTCTTCACTCCCTCCTGCACGCGTGCACACACAAGCTCAGACAAACGACAAGACTGACACAAACTTTACAGAGATGACGCACGAACACAGGAGACAGACAAAGGGATTCAAATCCATCTCCCATTTAGCTTCTTACTAACCGCTTCTATGCATTTTTTGTAATTTTTTTGGCTGCTTACCATGCGCAGGCGCACTTACAAACATGCCCCTTGCACTTCTTGTCTTTGTTTCTCTAAAAGCTGTTTCGCCCTTATACTGCAGATTTTTAACTTCAGTGTGCACACAAATTACTTTTCTTACATGGTATACCAATATTAAACCCCCTGAGGCCTCTTTTTCCACGTTTTCCATTTTCTACCGGCTGCACACTACTTCTATTTGCCAATTGCGGTCTGCTGCAAGCCGTAAATTTCATCAGACTTTGACAGGCGTGCATGCTATCACACTGCGTCTCGACAATCGGGATCGAACCGTGTCAACATGGGTATGACCTGTTGAGTTACATGGTGGATAGGATGGTAAAAGATGGTGTGTGAGTGTGTATTGGATTTGGCCCAGACAAATTGGCTAAAATTCCATCCATGCATTTTCTGAACCGCTTAGTCCCCACGGGGGTCGCGGGCGTGCTGGAGCCTATCCCAGCCGTCATCGGGCAGTAGGCGGGGGACACCCTGAACTGGTTGCCAGCCAATCGCAGAGACAGACAACCAATCGCGCACACACTCACACCTAGGGACAATTTGGAGTCTTCAATCGGCCTACCAAGCATGTTTTTGGAATGTGGGAGGAAACCGGAGTGCCCGGAGAAAACCCACGCGGGCCCGGGGAGAACATGCAAACTCCACACAGGGAGGGCCGGAGGTGGAATCAAACCCGCACCCTCCTAACTGTGAGGCGGACGTGCTACCAAGTGCGCCACCGAGCCGCCTTGAATAACATCGGCTAAAATGAAATTCCAAATTTCAAAGTGTTAAGTGGCATGGTGGTACAAGATGGTGTAAAATTAGGTATTGAATTTGGCCCAGGCACATTGGCTATCCCAAAACGTGTAGTACTTCCAAAATTTCACCAGGAGATGGTGTTAAAGCTAGACATGGGGTGACCTGATGAGAAATTAACAAATCTAATAAATTAAATTGTTAGCAATTAGGAGGACACGACCTGTTCAAACACGTAGCAACGCACAATTTTGGAATATGAGTTTGCTATGCCATAATTTTAAGATGTAACAGCTTGAGCAATATCAATATTTCTGTTTAAGTTGGAGGAACCCATTATTATGTTAAGTAGTATTATGGGTTGAGATTGATTTTTATTAGACAAGATATATGTGATTAATGTTGCAATGTTTTGTCCAACCTGTATTTAACATTGGTGTTCCATCCATACCTGAATATATAAGTTGAGAGGAGACATTAAGGGCTAGTAGGGAAAGAACGAGCAAAACAGGAAACACCTGCATCCGGTGGCCGGTGGCTGTCGGGCGCAGTGGTTGCTGCCTGAAGCAGGGTTGCCAAGACAACCAGAGGTGCAGGGATTCTGACTTTTCATCTACATATTCCAATGAGGTAAAGCCAGAAGCCTATAAATATGATGCCCGAATGCGGAGCAGGCGCTTCTTCCTAGTCAGGGCGTAGGGCGTTAGCCGTGACGCTGCCCGGAGTAAAAGAACGAAGATGGATTTTTCATTCTTTTTGAGATTGAACCAAAATCTAATAAGATGAATTTCCAGAGTCTTCGAATTGGACTTGGTCAAATTTTAAGCTTCGAGGAAGGGCAGAGGAGACAGCCGCTCCGGGCAGAAAGGGGAAGTTGCCAATTTTACTTTTTAGGCTACGCTCCTCACGGCCGGAACCTTTCCTATTTTTTAAACATAATTCGGATTTTGGAACAAAGGAGAGCTGATCACTCGACTTGTTCAACCAAATAGGTTTTTAGACCTTTAGTGTCCTCTTTTGTTCTGAGTGGGTGAGTCTTGTTTTCTTTGTTTTTTTCGACTTGTAATTCTTTTGCTTGCTTATTCATTAAATCTCTTCTTAAGCCTTCATTCGGTTATCGATTGTTTAGTAGTAACTATGTTGAGCATGGTTTTATATGCAGTAATTACAACTTTAAAATGTTTTTATTCCCCTATCGTAGTCATTCTTTAAAGCCGTTCAATTCTTTTTAAAGTGAAGACAGCTTTAATCCTTAACATCAGGAATTGTCAGATCTGGTTCGAAGTAGGTATCTTGAGCTCAGCTAGGGCGAGGGCGCTCTAGTAAATTAACGAATTCTTGAGGTCTTAACAAAGACATAAAAAAATATCCGTAACATAACAACAGCTTCAAACAGAAAAAAGGGGAGCCATCAATACGACGCGGTCATTTCGAAGTCTTGCCTCGAATTGAGTTACTCGGCTCGAGCTTCGGGTGATTTGAGAGGGATTGGCGTCGTAAAGAAATTAGATTGATTCTGGTAAAGTCAATTTAACTCGGGACGTGGGTTTGGTAAACGGCTCTTTATTTAACAAAACAAGAGTTCAACGAGCCAACAAGTACTAAACTGTAACGATAAAAACATACAAGTTGCTACACGAAATAAAATATATCAAATAACTATAACATAAATAGTTCACCGCCACACGGCCCCAAGCACCGGAGTGGACTTCCAGGCGTGTGGCGGCGTGGACTTCCATCCCCGGAGGTGGCACTTCCAGCCACGGAGGTGAAAGGGAGCTCCGTAGAGTAGGACCAGGCGTGCGTAGAAGCCATAATAGTTTTTCAAACCTTCTGTATCACTCCAAATCATTAAATCCTTCAAAGTCTTCGTCCTCCGTGTCACTTACAAACAAAGCCGCTAATGATGCCGGTAGTACGTGGGGCCCTTCGTCATCTTCCCGTGATTGAATCTTTGTCCTTTATGTAAACATCTGCTGCGCTGCGCTGTGCCGTGCTGCTGACGTCACTTGAAATTCAAATTACAGTAATCACTTGCTATGTCGTGGTTCGTTTATCGCGGTTTAATTTTTATTTTTTATTTTGAAAATTTAGGAAAAAATTCACATATAAGTTGCTCCTCAGTATAAGTCGCCCCCCCATTGTCAAACGCACCTCTTGGATTAAGGTGCCCCCGACTTCCCGGTAACGGGTTTGTTTTAGCCGGGTTCGGAGATTCGTCCGTAATCTAACCACCCGAGTTAAATTAACTCCACCGGAATCAATCTAATTTCTGTACGACGTCAATCCCTCTCAAGTCACCCGAAGCTCGAGCCGAGTAACTCAATTCGAGGCAAGACTTCGAAGTGACCGCATCGTAATGATGGCTCCCCGCTCGTGTTTGAAGTTCTTATTTTGTTATGGATATTTTTTAGATGTCTTTGTTAAGACCTCAGGGATTCGTTTGTATAGCGCACCCAAGCACTAGTTTTGCCGAAGTAAATGTTGATATGGGTCCGTTCCACTTGGTCGCTCATGCAGCGAGCCGACCAACTTTTTTATTCGAAAGAGAATCAAATTAATAAAAGTGTGACAATAATAGCATTTAAGAAGAAAATTAATGCACTTTAGATTATTAATTCTAACTTCTTATACGTAGATCTAGCACTTAACCGTCGGAGTTCTTCACCCCACTTGATTGCTTTAAAAAGAGTAACGACTTTCTTAAAACGAATAAAAATGTCGTGCTCTATTTAGATTTGCCCAATAATTAATTTGGAAGGCAAGTCTATTTTTTGATCGTGTCCCATTTAACTTTTGACGCGGCCCGACAAATTTAGGGACTGGGCCGCGCCCGACGGACAATCGAAATACTTTTATCCTCCACTAACTCTAATGATTTATTTTAACCATCGTCGTTATGTTATTTAGAAGAAGTAAATTTTCACCCGAATTCGCTTTTAACGAAATCCACTCTTTCCTTAAATATTTACGAAAGTTATTTAATTCTCTAACTTGCTCGGAGTTACTTTTTCCGCGGCCCGTCAAAAAGGGGAAGCGGGCCTGAGCCTTTCAAATAGTTAAATAACTTTCCGTTCTACACAAAACCAATAATCCGATTTGAACACCTCCGTTAATTTATTCAGACGAAACAAACTTTCGAACGGATCGAAATTCACTCGTGGCTCAAATAACTACGGAAGTTATTCAAGTCTCTAACTTGTTCGGAGTTATTTTTTACGCGGCCCGTCAAAAAGGGGAAGCGGGCCTGAGCCTTTCAAATAGTTAAATAACTTTCCGTTCTACACAAAACCAATAATCCGATTTAAACACTTCCGTTAATTTATTTTATTTAAATCGGCCCCAAACCATCGGTTGCATATTCAGTACAAATCCGCGCACAACGAAGTAATATACAAAACACATTTATTGAAGAAACATGGAATAGAATTACAAATCTCAATTACTCCAGAAACCGAACAACTTCACTCACTGATACCCGTGTTAATAAAATCATTCAATCCCAGAACAATTCGACTGCAAAACACAGTTCATGAAAGAGGGAAGAGGTAAATACCAGCTGCGTGCTATTTTTGGTGGAAGCAAAGTCGAGTGATCAATTCGATCTTACTTCTAAAATCCAAATTAGAGAAACAGGCTGGCCTCGAGGGAGCCGGCGGCCCGATGACTATTCCCCCCTCTCGCTAAAATACATAAAAACGGTAAACCCTCACCTATTTCTCCTGTAAAGTTGTCCAGTCCAATTTTTGGGAGTAAATCCAAGTTAATTTCAGTCCAGCGATCCTGCGTCTCACACAAAGATCTTCGGGACTTTGGAAAAAAATCTTGAAACTCCTCCGGGCTTCTTCACGTATGAGCGCTCTTTTGGGGGAAAAAGCCCTGAAGCTGTCCCTGCAGGACTTTTTATAGACTTCTCTGTCCCCCCCTCCTCTTTCTTTGTCCTATACCTTCCCTATAGGGTAAGACTGCCCAGTTTTCCCACGCCTATAGAATGAACATTTTCCCACGCCTACTATAGGGTAGGAGTGCCCCGTTTTCTTCCCACGCTTGGACATCTGTGGCCTTCAGCAGCTGTTTCCGCCCTGACCACTCAGTACTTTCCACCAAATGCACAGCTAGCCCCTGGTAAAACCTTTCACTTCCCCTTTTCTTCTCTTCCTGTTCCATGAAAATAACTTTTTAAAGTTACGCTTCAATTAACTCTGAAATAAAAATCCAAACCCTTGACCAAACCAGCTCAGTGGCCCAGTAGTAGAGTGTCCGCCCTGAGACTGGAAGGTTGTGGGTTCAAACCCCGGCCGGGTCATACCAAAGACTATAAAAATGGGACCCATTGCCTCCCTGCTTGGCACTCAGCATTAAGGGTTGGAATTGGGGGGTTAGATCACCAAATGATTCCCGAGCGCGGCACCGCTGCTGCTCACTGCTCCCCTCTCCCCCAGGGGATGGATCAAAATCACATGGGGATGGGTTAAATGCAGAGGACAAATTTCACCACACCCAGATGTGTGTGTGACGATGATCATTGGGACTTTAACTTTAACTTTGACCTACTTCTCTTAAACAATTTAGGTCACGCCACTATTCTCATAGTGACGGGTCTCTTGATCGAATTGACAAATAATATTGCTTAAAGCGGTTACAGAATACATTTTTAGCCAAGCAAAGAAATCAAAAAATAAAAATCACATTTGTGCTTCTCCAAACAATTTATGTCACGCCACTATTCTCACAGTGACGGGTCTCTTGATCGAATTGACAAATAATATTGCTTAAAGCGGTTACAGAATAATTTTTTAGCCAAGCAAAGAAATCAAAAAATAAAAATCACATTTGTGCTTCCATGCGTGACTCACACTCTGACACCGTGTTCCTCTTTTATTTCTATTTTAACTGGCTTAGCTTATTCTGGCCCCTCTTTTGGTCTCACGTTTTGTTCTGGCGCCATCTTTTGGACAAATTTGGAATTTCAACTCTGCCAATTTATTCCTGTGAACAATCCATATTCTACCATTTGCACCATCTCTACCCCCCATGTTACATGACACCATCCAAACTATATAAAAAATTAAAATAAAAAAAACGCGACTTATAGTCCCAAAAATACGGTAGTCAAATTTCAAGCTTAAAGACAGGCTGGGAGATGCAGACCTCGGTGCAGGAGAGAGGAGCCATTTTTAGGGCGTCGGCATCTCCCTTCTTTAGGCCAGCCTGTTCTTTTAAACAGAATTTGGATTTTTGGAACAAGTTGAACTGATCACTCGACTTTTCCACCAAACAGCATTTTAGACCTCTAGCCTCTTACCCTTTTTTACTATATTTTGGAGTTTTCAATCAAGAGAACTTCGAGACTGAATAATTTTTGCTCTATTGAGAGTGGTAAGTGGAAATTATTGTTAGTTGTTCGAACAATTGAAACTTGTAATTCTTTCCAATGCTTCACAATGCTAGATGGCGCCAGATATCTTTAAAGTGAATGTTAAACTTAACTCACCAGGCCAAAGCGAAACCCTGTCATGAAAGAGAAAAATGAAAATAGCTGTCGCACGAATAATAAAAATAAAAAATAGCGGTAAGCAAGAAAAGAGAAGTGATAACAGAAAATGGTGAAACGTAGCAACAATCTGGAGAAAAGTGGGTCAAAGATCGGCCAGGTTAACCGGCAGCTGAGGAGATTGTTATGATGCAAACTTCAAGATGATGGTGATGTATGAGGCAGAGTCTTCAAACAATTGCAAAGCGGCTGTGAAATATGGTGTCACAGAGTGTAATGTACGGAGATGGAGAGCTCAAAAAGATCGCCTAAAAAATGCTCACAATCAACGAAAAGCTTTCCATGGTCCTCAGAGCGGCCGCTTTCAAGAGCTCGACAGGAGTGTGTGCGCGTACAAGGACAGTGACACTGAGCACAGCAAGGCAGAGGATGTATGGGAGGAGTAATGTTCTGACATGACAGATCTCAGCTATTCTCAAGTTTAAACCAGTTTGCATTATTTTATTGCAATGTTTTTCCTTATTTAGATTTGTTTCAAGACTACAGTTACAGTTAGACTTCACTTTAATGGTTGATGCAATTATTGCAATTTTGCTGTTTTATCACAGTAGATTGGCTTATTTACATTTAAAAAATCAGAAGCCCTTCATTTACAAATGTGATTGCAGTTTAGTTTACATATTTCAATGTTCAGATATTAAGATGTAATAGGCAGTTTTTTCATGATTTGAATGAGGCAAAATAACATGCTTTTTCTCTTATTGTTATAATCATTTGTTTCAGATGTACTGTAATTATAATCTGTATAAAAATTAAAATTGGTGTTCAAAAAGTATTTTTTCAAACTTGAGTCTTGAAAAGGAGGGGGTTGTCTTATAATCAGGGTTGTCTTATATTCGGGCCAATACCATATGTACAGAGGATGATATGAACTTCTTCCAAGTGGGATACAAAATTTGTTTCTGGAAAGGCAGGGTGGGTATAATCCGAAAGGGGAACTGAATTTTAAGCGAGTCAAAGTCAGAAAAACTATGAAAAGTATGTGTATAACTGTCTGTGGGGTGAAATTGTGGAATTGTCTCGAAAATGAGCACAAAATAGCGCAAACATAAAACTGTTTAAAAAGGTGTATAAAACTGGTTTCTTAACATGTATGAGAAAAAAGATAAATAGCCAAAATGATTACACACAAGCAAAAATGAAAATAAGTCTGAAAGTGTGTCTACATGTGTTCCATTTTATTGATCTAGATGTTGAATTATTAGTTTAATGGATTAATTGAGAAAGGGGTAGGAATCTAAAAAGCTATGCTTCCTCCTACTCCTTTTCGAGCATTTTTTGTCGTGTATTTTTGTTTGTTTGTTTTTTTTTTTGTTTCATAGATAGTGGCACTTTAAAGTGTTAATTGTTTTATTTATTTTTTCCCCTATTTTTCATGCTTTAAATATGTTCGGAATAAACCAATATTTAGACCATCAAAATCCTGTTTTTTCCTTAAAACAAACAAACTTTTTCCACGGCAACAGTGTTGGCCAAAATAAAAAGTTTTGGTTGGATTTTTTATTTTTATCATGGCAATCTTTAGATGATGTACCCAGTAAGCAGTTTCAAAACAAACTGGTAAAACCTCTAGGAGGACATCTGTAGTATGTGACCTCGATAAAAAGCCAAAAATGGGGCCAATTTAAACAAAAAGGTGGACTTTATGTGCGGTTGTAAAAAGGTTTCCAAAGATGTTCTCGTAGGTCATAGCTCTTGGTATAATATACAACCTGGGATGCTTAGTTTAAAAAGACCGCTACTGAGCCTTTTTTTCTTTCTTTCCTTTTTTTAAATCGCACAATAAGACTGTTGGAAATTCAATGCGTGTGCACCAATTACCTTTCATGGCATAACCTAATATAGATTGTCTTTACCCAACTTACTCAATGCATTATTTTCTTTTCTTTATGGGAGGGTAAACCAAGGATGGTTCATTTTTCACGAACTAGCCCAGTGTATGTATTTTTGTAATGGATCACTCCAACGCACAATGTACTTAAAAAGGAATGTTTTTTTTTAAGTGATTTGTAACATTTTTTGTGGAGTAACAATCAACTTTATCAACTATAAGGCTAAAACAAATACAGAAAAGAAAGGCACTGAAGAGAGCATTTTTGTTTTTGGAAAATAGTGAATGGAGGGAAAAAATCAGGTCAAATTTAGGAGTAAAATTTGTCCTAATTACGTCCAAGCTTTTAACCACCGTATTCTTAAGTGCCATTTCTTTTCATAGTGTCAGGTCTCGTCCCCAACTGCTCCACTATGTGTCTGTTGTCTTGGTTTCTGTCTGTGTGCTCGCCCCTCCCCTCCTGTGTGCCCATGATCAGTGTGATTGTTCCCACCTGCCTCTCGTTACCTGTCGTGTATAAAAGTCCTGTCTGCCCCTCTCTCCCTGTCGGTTGCTGTCGTTCGGTGTTGTCGTCCTGTCTTGATGCCGTCATGTCCTGCTGTCTTCTTGTTTCACGTCCCGGTCAGTCAGTCAAGTTATTGTTTGTTAAGTCATGTCAGTTTGCCTTTTGAGTTGCTTCAATAAACCCTGGTCCAAGCTGCACTTGGTCGTCCTGCTCCATGCTCCACCCCCGACCGTGACACATAGTTTGTGTGGGGGGGCCGACTTATACTCAGGAGCGACTTACCGTATTTGCCGGTGTATTGGTCGACCTTTTTTGATCCAAAATCGACCGAAAAAAATCGACCTCGACTTATACACCGAGTCATAAAATTTAACTTCGTATTCATCGCTTCAAATGTGATGGTAACCAAGGCCGTTTCTCATGCATCTCATTGTGCGTTGCACTTAGAAAATTTGAACCGGGCGGCGTGCGCGAGTGCGCGGCCCGCTGGAAGTCGAATGAGGCGCCGCGATCTCCTCCGCGGTGCTTATAAACAGCCGATCCGCTCGGCGGGGGCTATTTTCGGCCACTTGGCACGTGCGCACGGCCTCCCGGATGTGCCGGGCGGGTGCGCGAGCTCGCCGGCCGCTGGAAGTCGAATGAGGCGCCGCGATCTCCTCCGCGGTGCTTATAAACAGCCGATCCGCTCGGCGGGGGCTATTTTCGTCCACTCGGCGCGTGCGCACGGGCTCCCGGATGTGCCGGGCGGGTGCGCGAGCTTGCCGGCCGCTGGAAGTCGAATGAGGCGCCGCGATCTCTTCCGCGGTGCTTATAAACAGCCGATCCGCTCGGCGGGGGCTATTTTCGGCCACTTGGCGCGTGCGCACGGCCTCCCGGATGTGCCGGGCAGGTGCGCGAGCTCGCCGGCCGCTGGAAGTTGAATGAGGCGCCGCGATCTCCTCCGCGGTGCTTATAAACAACCGATCCGCTCGGCGGGGGCTATTTTCGGCCACTTGGCGCGTGCGCACGGCCTCCCGGATGTGCCGGGCGGGTGCGCGAGCTCGCCGGCCGCTGGAAGTCGAATGAGGCGCCGCGATCTCCTCCGCGGTGCTTATAAAGTGCCGATCCGCTCGGCTTGGAGCTATTTCCGGCCTCCCGTTGGTGCCGGGCGGCGTGCGCGAGCTCGCCGGCCGCGATCTCCTCCGCGGTGCTTATAAACAGCCGCATGCGCACGGCCTCCCGGAATTTGAACACATTTCGTCAATAAATTTTGCATATTGAATTTTGAAGTTTAATATAATGCAACAATTGAGCTCGACTTATACAAAGGATATATCATAAAATCGTAAATTTCCGTCGAATTTTAGGGGGTCGACTTATACACCGAGTCGACCTGTACACCGGCAAATACGGTATATGTGAAAGTATTCACAGATTTTTACTTCATTAACACATTATTTACTCACTAGTATAGTTGATCATTTCACATGTTATTTTCACTTCAAACCGCTTTTTAGAAGAGTGAGCGCCTCAACTTTCGCCAGCCGCGTTCGAGATGTCGACTTATAAAGTCATAAGCTGATTCCGTGTGGTTTAATCCAAGATGGCAGCGCGCACGGACGCAGCGGCTTACGGCTCTCCACGCCAGTGCTCTTTTTTCCTTGCCTATATTATTTTATTTTCACTCTTTGGCACACTCTGTACTGGGAATCCCAAGTACACTTTCCACTCGCTCACGGACATTGGATACCAAGCACGGATACCTATTTCAAGTGACTTTCACCGCAAGCACAACATCCCAGACGAGATTGCGAGACCGCCGGGGTCTCCGTGGATTGTTGTCGGGTCTGGGAGGCGACGCAGGCGAAGAAGAGAGAGGAAGCAAAAGCGAGGCCGTCGGTCTGGCCTAATGCTAAGGCTACGTAAACAACCGCACAAGCCGCCTCTCCCGAGCCTGTTTCTCTCCAACGCCAGATCCCTGCTGCATAAAATGGATGACCTGGATCTACAGCTCACGGGAAACCACTACGTCCGGGACTGTTGTGTGATTATTATAACCGAAACCTGGCTGCGCCCGGATATCCCCGATGCTAGCATGCAGCTAGCAAGCCGCTCCCTGCTACGCGCGGACAGAACATTGGACTCTGGTAAACGCAGAGGTGGGGGGCTTTGTATGTATGTGCACGAAAACTGGTGCAACAATGCGACCATCGTAGGCAGCCACTGCTGTCCAGACCTTGAGTACATGGCAGTCAGGTGCCGGCCTTTTTTCCTCCCGAGGGAGCTAGCTGTTGTTATCGTCATTGCTGTTTACATTCCACCCGACGCTGACGTAAGCACGGCACTCTCTCTCCTGCTGAGAGCTGTGAGTGAACAACAACGGGCTCACCCTGATGGCTTCCACATTGTAGCGGGGGATTTTAACAAGGCCAACTTAAAGACTGTACTGCCGAATTTCCACCAGCACGTAAAGTGTGCTTCACGGGGTGAGAACACCCTGGACCATGTCTACACCAACATCAAACATGCATACAGAGCTATCCCCCTCCCCCACCTCGGGCAATCAGACCATCTGTCCCTCCTGCTCTTCCCTGCCTACACCCCCCTCAGACGCAAACTCAGACCTACCTTAAGGACCATCACCTCCTGGCCTGAGGATGCACTCCACAAACTCAAAGACTGTTTTCAACGGACAGACTGGGACCTGTTCGACCACCAGGAGCTGGGGACACACACAGACACAGTTCTGGGCTACATCCAGTTCTGCGCCAGCAATGTGACTGTGACCAAAACCATCCGTGTCTTCCCTAACCAGAAACCCTGGATGTGCAGCCAGGTCCGCTCTCTCCTCAGAGCCCGCGACACCGCCTTCAGGTCAGGAGACAGAGCTCTGTACAGCGCTGCCAGAGCTGAGCTGAGGAGAGGAGTCAAACGGGCGAAAGCGGACCACAGACAACGCATCGAGTCCCACCTGTCCAGCAACAACGGCCGCAAGGTGTGGCAGGGCATCCAGGAGATCACCAACTTCAGGGGCAGTGCCGCTCAAGTCGAAGACCAAGGCGCACAGCTGGCAGAGGAGCTAAACAGCTTCTTTGCTCGGTTTGGAACATCCCAGCAGCACTCCCCTGTCCCTGCCCTGCCCCCTCCCCCACCCAGCTCTGACATCACTCCACTCACTGTTCAGGAGCACAAGGTCAGAAAGGTGCTCCTTACAGTGAATCCCAGAAAGGCCGCAGGCCCGGATGGGGTCCCCGGCAAGGTGCTGAGGGCATGCGCTGAGGAGCTCGCCCCCACCTTCACCACGATCTTCAACCGCTCCCTGGCCCTAGCAACCGTCCCGCCCTGCCTGAAAACCTCAACCATCATCCCAGTGCCGAAGAAGTCGGCCATCTCTAGCCTGAATGATTACCGACCAGTGGCCCTCACTCCGGTGATCATGAAGTGCTTTGAGAGGCTGGTTCTTCAGCACATCAAGGATTATCTTCCCCCACACCTCGACCCCCACCAGTTTGCATACCGGACCAACAGATCCACAGAGGACGCCATCGCCGTAGCCCTCCATTGTGCGGTGAACCACCTGGAGCAGCAGCAGAGCTATGTCCGGATGCTCTTTGTGGATTACAGTTCGGCATTCAACACCATCCTCCCGGACAGACTCACCACAAAGCTGGACACTCTCGGACTCCCCTCTCTCACATGTGCCTGGATTAATGACTTTCTGACCAACCGACTCCAGGCTGTGAGAGTTGGCTCCCGCCTCTCCTCCACCCGTACGCTGAGCATCGGCTCCCCACATGGCTGTGTGTTGAGCCCCCTCCTCTTCTGCCTCTACACTCATGATTGCAGACCGGCTCACAACCACAACCGGATTGTCAAGTTCGCCGACGATACCACTGTGGTCGGTCTCATCTCCAATGGCGATGAGGTAGCCTACAGAGAGGAGGTCCTGGAGCTGGTCGACTGGTGCTCTGAGAACAATCTCGCTCTGAACACCAAGAAGACCAACGAGCTCATCATAGACTTCAGAAGACACAGCCCTGAGCCAACTCCCCTCTTCATCAACGGCGAGCAGGTGGAGAGGGTCCACAGCACCAAGTACCTGGGCGTCCACATCTCTGACCGGATCTCCTGGTCAGAGAACATCACCACCATCGTCAAGAAGGCTCAGCAGCGGTTACACTTCCTGAGAGTCCTCAGGAGGTACAACCTCAACACCGACCTGTTGCTGACCTTCTACCGATCTTCCATCGAGAGTCTACTGACCTACTGCATCGTAGTATGGTTCGGCAGCTCCACCGCCGCTGACAGGGAGAAGCTGCAGAGAGTGGTGAAGGCAGCCCAGAGGATCATCGGCCGCCCTCTCCCCTCCCTTACGGACATCTACACTACCCGCTGCCTCAGCAGGGCTAAGGCCATCTCAGCGGACAGCTCCCACCCTGGCTCCGCCCTGTTTGACCTGTTGCCCTCTGGAAGACGCTACAGGCAAATGAAGACAAACAGACTCAAAAACAGTTTCTTTCCCCAAGCCATAGCCGCCCTCAACTCCAGCCGACACTGATGACACTTTCCTCCTGCACTACTACTGCACTTTGTCCGCACTACTGTTTCTGATTATTCATCTACTTTTCTACTAGTCGATTACTTGACTATGTAACTCGTATCTACCTCATGCACTGGATGGAGGTCTCCAATTTCATTGTACTATGTAGAATGACAATAAAGGTTTTCTGATTTTCTGATTTTTCTGATGAGGGCGCACTATGGCTGTGAAATAATTGGAGCCTCGCTGACAATGAGTTCCATTCATTGACTTCCAGAGTCAGGAGATTTAATGATTTGAAATGGTATCATCTGAAAACGCCCTTCAAAATAGAGCAACCTACCTCAAATCAAAGCACGGCTGAATAACATAAATAACATGGAGAATTCTTAACAAATACTGTAAATATTGTTTTAGAACAGCTTTTGTTATTATAACAATTTTAATAACAAGGTACAAGTGTACATACAGTAAATATGTTTTTACAACTGTTTTATTATTATAACGATTTTTCTATAACAAGTTATAACACTCTTAAATGTGTTTATAGAACTCTTATTAATATAACAACTTTTTCATAAAAAGGTGCAAGTGTTTGCACTGCAATTGTGTGGGCACTCCCCGCTTTCTGCTGACGAGTGGGAAGCATTTGTGCCATAATTCCTCAATGTAAAAGTTTTATTTTGAATCTTTTAATTTTTTTATTTGGAAAAACAAATCCGCGATGTAGTGAAACCGCGATAAACGAACCGCGATGTAGCAAGGGATTATTGTAAATTGAACTGCAACTGACAACTGACGTCAGCGGCGCGGCGCACATGCGGCGTTGCTTACGTAAAGGACGAAGGATTCGATCGATGGATTTAATGACGTGGAATTACAGAGATAGTTTGATAAAATTGTTGTTTATAATTATATGGACCTGTGGAATGATTTTAATTGCAACTGACGACTAGTCCGACGTCAGCGGCGCACAGGCAGTGTTGTTTACATACATACATACGAGGAATTTGATCAATGGATTTAATGATTTGAAGTGACACTTGTGGTGTGATAATGTTGTTTATATGATAGTTATTTGATATATACTTTGTATATTGTTATATGGGGTTGTGGAATAATTTGAACTGCAACTGATGACGAGTCCGACATCAGCGGTGCGCCGCACACGCAGCGTTGTTTACAGAAGGGAGGACGAATTTGATCGATGGATTTAATGATTTGGAGTGACACAGATGGTTTGATAAACGTGTTATCAAAGTCAAAGTCAAAGTCAGCTTTATTGTCAATTTCTCCACATGCCAAAGACACACAAAGAAACCGAAATTTCGTTCCCCCCTATCCCACGGTGACAAGACATGGCACACAACAGACAAACAAGTAACAAGTATAACAAAAGCGTGCTGAATAAATAATGAATAAATAACACAACAATAAATAAATAAATAAGAGGAGCAGAAAAAAAAGGAGCAAGTGCGCGTACAGCAGACATTCCCGAACATAGCGCAACAGTGCCACACGCTACGCAGAAGGGGGTAGCGAGTTCAGGGCCCTAACAGCCTGGGGAAAGAAGCTGTTGGCAAGTCTGGTGGTGCGGGAGCGCAGGCGCCTGTACCTCTTCCCAGAGGGCAGAAGGTCAAACAAAGAGTGAGCCGGGTGACTCACATCTCTGGCAATCGAGGTTGCCTTGCGGGCGAGATGGGAGGTGTAAATGTCATTCAGGGAGGGGAGCGAAGCACCAATAATCTTACCAGCCGTATTCACTATGCGCTGCAGGGCCTTCAAGTTCTGTTCAGTGCAGTTACCACCCCAGACAGCGATGCAACTGGTGATGACGCTCTCAATAGTGCCACGGTAGAATGTAGACAGGACTGCCTGAGGAGCACATGCACGCCTGAGCTTCCGCAGGAAGTACAGGCGGCGCTGAGCTTTCTTTGCCAGTGACGAGGTGTTTGCGGACCAGGAGAGGTCCTCACTGATGTGCACCCCCAGGAACTTGGTGCAGCTCACCCTCTCCACCACAGCACCATCGATGATCAGCGGCAGGTGTGTTGTGTGACCCTTCCGGAACTCAACAATGATTTCCTTGGTCTTATTAACGTTCAGCAGGAGGTTGTTGTCCCTGCTCCACGTGGTCAGAAGGTCAACCTCCGACCTGTACCGAGTCTCGTCGCCCTTTGTGATGAGACCCACCAGAGTCGTGTCGTCAGCAAACTTCACTATGCGGTTGTCGCTGTAGGTCGCAGTGCAGTCATGCGTCAGCAGGGTGAAGAGTAATGGACTGAGCACGCAGCCCTGGGGGGCCCCCGTGCTCAGCGTAATGCTGGCGGAGATTTTGTCGCCAACACGCACCACCTGAGGCCTCTGACAGAGGAAGTCCAGTATCCAGTTGCAGAGGGAGGTACTGAGGCCCAGCTCGTCGAGTTTGCAGATGAGTCGCTGCGGCACAATGGTGTTGAAGGCAGAGCTGAAGTCCACAAACAGCAACCTCACATATGAGTCCTTTCTCTCCAGATGGGTGAGGGCCGAGTGGAGGGCAGAGCAGATGGCATCCTCAGAGGACCGCTTGGCACGGTACGCAAACTGGAAAGGGTCAATGGTGGGGGGGAGAACGGACTTGATGTGCTCCATGACCAGCCGCTCAAAGCACTTCATGATGATGGGCGTCAGTGCCACAGGGCGGTAGTCATTGAAGCAGGACGGTGCAGGTTTCTTCGGCACAGGAACGATGGTGGCAGCCTTGAAACACGAGGGGACGATGGCCTGCTGCAGGGAAACGTTAAAGATGTCCGTGAAGACACCCGACAGCTCCCCAGCGCAGTCCTTCAGCGCTCGACCCGGGATGTTGTCAGGGCCCGCCGCCTTACGGGTGTCAATAGCGGCAAGCGCCCTCCTCACACCGTCGGCAGAGAGGCGCAGGGGCTGCTCGTGTGGGGGGGGGGAGTGGTCTTCAGCGGGCAAGTGCTGTTCTGGGCGTCGAAACGAGCAAAGAAGCGGTTCAGATCGTTCAGCAGACGGACGTCGCCCTCACAGCTCCTCGGCGCGGGCTTGTAGTCCGTGATGGTCTGAATGCCCCGCCAAAGGCTACGTGCGTCCTTGCTGTCCTTGAAGTGGGTGGAGACCTTGCACGAGAACGCCTTCTTCGCTTCTTTGATGCCTCGGGACAGGTCGGCCCTCGCTGTCCTCAAGCCAGCCTCATCCCCCGCTCTGAAAGCCTTGTCTCTGGCCCTCAACAGTCTGAGGACAGCCCCCGTCAGCCACGGCTTCCAGTTCACGCGAGTGACGACGGATATTATTTATGTTATAGTTATTTGAAAAACTGTTAATGATACATCAGGCCCGATCTCAGCTCCTCATTTGTGTTTATGTCACGTTAGCATACCATATTGTTTAGCCTGTTGTTGCATGTGTGTTTTTGGTGTTGGATTTTGTCAAATAAATTTCCCCCAAAATGCGACTCCGGTGCGACTTATATATGTTTTTTTTTCCTCTTTATTGTGCATTTTATGGCTAGTGCGACTTGTACTCCGGAGCGACTATTAGTCCGAAAAATACGGAAGTGACCCCAAATAAACCGGAAGTGACCTTAGGTAAACAGGAAGTGACCTCATTCAAAATATGTTGGCGCAATTGCTTTTTCTTTTAATTCCCATTCATTCTCTATGGGGATTCAACATTTGCTCTCACTTCTACATTTTTTAACCGAGTCAACCCGTTCCAACATTCAACTGTTCATCCTTTGCCTGCCTATTCCACAACTTTCCACTTACCAAAAATTCATTCATCTTGTAAACCGCTTATCCTATTCTATAATAACAAAGTAAACATCACAAAAATTAAACTTTTGAAAGATTTAGGAATTTGATAATGCATCTACTTTAAAGAAAGGCAAAATTGAGGATGGTTTATTTTTCACTAACTCGCCCAATTTTTTTAATGTTCATCAGGAAAATGAAAAGTGTTCCCATGGGCTCACCACATGTGGGAGGGGCCAAAGGGGTCCAGTGCAGAAAGAACTGGGTGGTGCCCAAGGGTGGACCTTGGCGATCCGATCCCCGGCTACAGAAGCTGGCTCTCGGGACGTCATCTCTCTGGCAGGAAAGGAGCCCAAGCTGGTGTGTGAGGCAGAAACGTTCAGACTAGACATAGTGGGACTTGCCTCCACACACAGCTTGGGTTCTGGTAGAGAAGGGTTGGACTTTCTTCCACTATGGAGTTATCCACAGTGAAAGGCGGCGAGCAGGTGTGAGCATACTTATTTCCTCCCAGCTCAGCACCTGTACATTCGGGTTCACACCAGGTGAACGAGAGGGTAACCTCCCTTTGCCTCCAGGTTGGGGGACGGGTCCTGACGGTTGTATATGTTTATGGACCAAACAGCAGGTCAGAATACCCACCCTTTTGGGTGTCTGTTGGGTCTAAATACGATTAGACATTAAATCACTCGCTGGAATGAAGAGGAGAAGACAACCAGAACAGGTTTACTCGCGAGGAGAACGATAGAGCAAGCAATCTCAGTTACAACCTCCATCAGTTCTGAGTCCTTACTCCACGTGCCCCTCTTTTTAATGTTATGGTTGCCCTGGTTACAGAGGCGTTGCTACACTAAAGGGAAGGGGATTGTGTCTGTAGCAACGCTGATTAGCAAAAGAATGTAGTGTGGTGTGAATTAGCACTTCGCTGTTGGCTCTTGACCCCCCGCAGAGGCCGTCCGCAGCTGTCTTCCTTCACAGTTGGCTGACTTGTCCTCGAGGTCAACAAATACCCTGACGCACGTTGATTGCCGCTTTGCTGTGGAACAAATGCAACTAGACCTTTCCTAACTTTATCTACTTGGTAATTAACACATAATAATAATAAGTAACTTGTCCTAAACATCTCAACACACATTAAACAAATGTGAGGTAACCGGTATGCAGTTCCTTAAACAAACATTGAGTAAATATGGGATAACTTTTATGCAACTACTTCTAACTGTATGTATCCCTTAACAAAGAAAAACAGATCTGATAAACTACAATCTATGAACCAAACCTATATCTAAATAGAAGGAATGAAGTTCCTGTGAATCAAACAAAGAACATTTCACCTATGCAAATAAGCCCTGCTCATTGTTAGTGAAGGTGAAGTGAATTTTGAACTTTATGCGTATCTGTATGTTGCACTAGATGATCCACTAGTAGCAGTAAGACTATCAAACTATATTTGCTGTACAGAGAAGCTTTAGTTTCAGTAGTGTATAAGTACGTAGTAGAAGACAGAAGGGCCAGTTGGCCGTGACCAGGGAGAATTCAGTTTCAGCAATGTGTGCAATCCTATAAGAAGGTAAAGTGGCTGTTGTTGTCCATCACCAACAGCGCTGGTCAAGATCTCCTTTTTAGGACTGAAGTAAACTAGTAGATTGAAAACTACAGCTGTTACCCCAAGCCGTGACATCAGCTTCTAGTCAGGTATAAAAGCTACGGGCCTGACAAGAGGTGGGTTCGTTGTCTCTCGTTCGAGCAGGGGTCGTTCGTTGGTTTCAGGGCTCGCTCTAGCGCGGGTTCGCTCGCTCTCGCTCGCTCCCCCTTTTGGGGGGGGGGGGGCTTTTTTACATCGATGCCTTGTGCCACTCAACTTTTTGGAAAGACTTCACTCTGACATCGGTTGAATAAAATCTTTTCCCAATCAGCCGTGGGTCCCTGAAGTGCTCATTCGTCGGGAAACAGCCACCGATCACCGAGTGTTTTTTGAAGACCAGCGAAGCAGCAAAAACCATATACCACATTTTTGGCGTCACGAACAGGATTCGTGTTCTCCAGGGGACCGTCCCGCCCGCTCTCTCCGCGAGCATCCAGCGGCCAGCCGACGACCTGTTTTGAGGTGAGTTACTTGCACTCAAAGTAGCCGCAGCATGCTCGCTCTTGGAAAGGGGGGGAGGGAGCGTTGTCCCCCACACGGAGGGCAGTTAAACGGATCTGATGGGGCCACGGCTGGCTCCAGGGAAAGTTGTCTCTCCTAGTCAAAAGCCGTCATAATGCGACTTTTGAAGGGGGAGTGGCCCCAAATAGAGACGGCGAAAGAAAAGAAAAAATAAAAAACAGGAAAATAAATAAAAAACAATAAATAAAAAGGGAACAGTAACAAAACGTTTTGGGGATTGCACGAGTGAATGGCATGTCTTGTGAGAATGATAAACGAATTAAACGCTCCAGGGAGAGCGAATGTGAAACAGGGCACGTTGTCAAGAACAACGCTGGTCGGCTGTCACGAGAAGTAAATAGTAGGAAGTCCCATAAAACGTGGACGTGGAAATTAGTCGTTTCAATGGTCCCGCGGAGGATCGAAATTTTAGCTGTGTGATTGTGGCGGAAACACAGGTACGATTGAACTATGTTGTGACAAGAGATAAATCACATCCGCCTCGCCCCCAGAGGCTGAAAATTCCTGGGACATAGCCGGGACACTGCAAGCGCCAAGTGCGATTGTCGAGATGTTCGGTGGTTGTGCTAGTCTCTGCCAAAGTCCAACGAAAAAGGGAGGTTGCGTTGACCGCGTTTGGCTAATAGGAACGAGCGCAACCTTGGCATCCGTACCGTGAGAGTGAGTGGATGGAGAAATATCCGGCCAGGTTAGCGACCTGTGGGCCGAAGAGAATGATGCGCGCGAAGCCACGTCGTTTGGGCACTGATCGAATTAGAGGTGTATGTGAGTTATAAGGCTTGTCAATTTAAATGCTGGTGTAAGAGGCCCCCAGGTAAAACGAAGGACTGGCGGTTTTTGAATATTGATTGAGCTGATACGATCTGCTTGCGGTTCGATTCCTCTATGGGGACGTATTATAATAGCATGCACGTCTGTCAAAGTTTGATAAATTTGAGCCTGTACAGACCGCGTTTGGGAAATAGGTGCTGGACGGCATTGTGTGTGTATAGAGAACCCTCTGTGTGAAAGAGGGAAAACGTGGCAATGAGGCCTCGGAGTGCAAGGATTGGTATACCATGATGGAAAAGTAATTTGTGTGCACACTTAAGTTAAATTCTGCAGAAAATAAAGCGGAAAATATAAAGCGCTATTAGAAACGAAACGAAACGAAAGTTAAGTAAGACGTGCGTATTTGTCAGTGCATATCTGCACTGTTAAACACCAAACTGCATAGCCGCAGTTGGCAAACAGCAAAACGTGGAATGGATTCGAATCCTGCTCTGTCTTCTGTGTTTGTGCGTGAGCGTTTGTCGCTCAATGGCGTCTGTTTGTGAGTGTCTGCGCGTGCAGAGGTGTGTGAGTGTACCCATGGGTGTGTGTATGTGAGCGTGCGTGTGTGCGCGTGTGCGCGATCGTGAGTAAGTGTGTGTGTTTGCTCTTGAATGCGTGTGGGTGAGCGTGCTTGGAGAGGCAAAAAGAAAAAAGCTAAATGGTGAGCTTCTCGGTGCTCTGGGGCGCGTGCCCGCCTGCGCTGCGCGTGCGGGAGGGGGACCCAGCGCCGGGGGCGGCAGGGTGGCCAACCTGTATCTGCTCACCATGTTTCAGGGCTGGGCCCTCCCCGCTCGGGCGGCGTCGGGGCCGCGTGCAGGGCCGGAGTTATGCCCATTTTAGGTGTCTACCTTGCTGGTAGCGAGAGGGGCAAAGGAATGCATGACCAACAATGAAGGTCCTGAGCTAACTGCAACCCATGATAATTAATGTCCCATAGCTGTCTAACAAGAGAAACAAGAAGCATGCGTATGTTAATCAATACGACACCAATATAGATGAGTATGTAGGTATGTCGAGAGGAGTGTGGTCCGCTCGTAAATAACTAGAGCCAGCTGATGCTCCTTTTAGCATTCTGAGGGAAATGGGAAATTGTTTAAAGACAACCACAACTTGTTAATTTAAATTGTTGAAAAGATGAGAAAATTCAAAACAAGTTATTGCTTTGCTTTGTTTCTTTGCGACTCTCATTATCATTTCAGATTTTCTGTTTACATAAAGAACCCGACACAGCGGATATATCAGTTGGCTCCAGGACAAAGAGACACAGACTGAACTTAGAATGAATGTTTAACAGCCATCTAACAGGTGAAGACTAATTTATGAGCGCAAGAGAGGTATCAAGTGAGGGCCACAGCGCCAGCTAGAATTAAAGGAATTCTCTGGATTTAGACATAGAACTGAATCGTATTCACGGAGAGCCTGCTCATAAATTTTGGCTCGACAAGGGCGACCAGCGCCTATGTAACAAGACTCACAGGTCAAAAGCCGTAAGTCCAAAATAGAGAAGGAGATGCCAACGAGGAGATATTGGATTTGGAAGTAATCTGTTGGTTCTCTTAATACCCTTGTGAAAGTCTACTCGGTACAAATAAATTAACGATAGGAGCAATTTAGAGGTCCAAAAGTGAGAAATTCAAATGAGAACCACATCCTAAATTCGAATAACATGAGCATGGGGAAAGTGAACAGCTGAGAAATGGCCTTCAATGTCGTGGCAGTGAATGAAAGATTCAAGATAGTTCGGTAATATCTGTAAAGTGAGCATAACACCATTAATACTTAGGTCAAAATGGAGATGATGCTATGCACAATTTGGAAACTTTATCAGAAATTGAGGGCTCAAATCAGGAAAGGTAATAAAGAGGATGGCATAAAATCAAAGTTAGGAAAAACAAACGATAGAATGTAGCCTGAAAATAGAATGAGCTTCTGGAAATTGCAGTATAATCGAGAGGAATCACAGTTAAGACTGGCAATTTAAATTTGGGGTAATCTGCAAATTTAAAATGGCTCAAATGAGGTCCATCACAATACATCCGAGAGCTCATGAAGGAAAGGCGCCGTCTTTCTCAAGTGTATTACATTGGCGATAATAGTAGAATTTGAAGTTTGATTAACAAAAGGCACTATGAAATTAATGGCATATTGGGAGATGATATTTAAGTTTGGTACCCCAGTCTGTCTCTTCCAGTGGTCAGCAGTTACTCTGAAACTCGATCCCGAGACTCCACCGACAGCTGAGAACAACAAGAAAACGGTGCATGGCTCTGAGGCACCTTTGACCTTCGCAAGAGCAAAGAAGGACTATATTTGTGCTGGGGGGAGCACAACGCCCTGGGGGAGCACAACGCTCGGATGCAAAACTACAAAGAGTGAAGGAACTTACAAGATGAGAATGGACTCAGTTGAAAATGGACTCATCCAAGAGTGAGAGATGAGTTGACTCTGAGACTACAACCAAAGACAACAACTTGACAATGAGGTGCGGCGAAAGACACATGAGACCTGAAAGATGCATCAAGCTGCTGAGACGTTATCGAATCAGGTGGAGCTTGGGTCAGAGTGGAGGGAAGCTTGCTTGGGCACTGAGTTTGACACCACTGAGGAGTCTTGATAAATAAAGACGTATAAAGAAATAAGGAGCAAAATGTGTAGTGTTACAGAAAAAGGAAAAGCATCAGAGTCAGAGATTAAATTTGGATAAAACAGATAGGCTAACACTGTAAGAAATAAGAGTAGGATCACATTTAGCCCATCCAGCTTAACGATTAGACATTTAGTCATTGACACTTTGGAGAAGGGAAAATAGGGCATTAGGACCCACTAGGATGCAGTCAAGAGGTGATTAGATTGTTCAATGGAGCTAATTAATAAATTAGAAGTTAATCACACCTCACAGGGAAATTCTGGTGTCAAACAAGTTCGACAAAATCAAGGAATAACAGCCATGAAACCTTTTGACAGTTAAGAATAATACTGCTACTACTAATACTGCTAAGAGTCACACCAAGTGATAGTGAACGCGATGACAAATGTGATAGAACTCGAATAACAAATGCCTTAATATGGCAAAGTGAAAATAACGTGGTGGAGTAGACTGTAGGAGTCTCTTTACCCGGCTGCTCGATCAGAACGATGGATTAGGACAAAATTATTTAGGGACCAGCTGAGGCTACTTCTTCCCCCATGCTCACCTATGAACATGCTCAACAGTGGAAATGACTGAATTTTTTAGGCATTTATTTGGCAATTTTACGGTAAAGGTGAGGTACGAATGTAGGAAATATTTAATTGGGAAGAACATCCGGAAATGAAGGGTTACTGTTAGTATTCACTGATTGCCTGCTCACTTACACATACTAAATTTGGTTGTTGTGGTATGAGTGATAGAAGCAAATGGAGTGGCATTTGTGCGGTTAGGAATGAGTGTGTGTGTCGGGAGCAGTGTGAAAGGCCAAAGTATTTTGGAGTTGGTATGAAAGGGTCACAGTTGAGGGTAAGATTCCTCTCACCTGAGACGGGAACACCCAAGAGTGATGACTAACAGCTGATGGTTAATCAGAGGCACCATGAACAGCAAAATAGTTCATGGAGAAGGCCGAATTCAGCAACATGGATGGACAAGACAGGACTAATATCAAACATTAGGACGATGGACGATATGACATGACAAACCTGGACTCACCCGACAGGGTGACAGACTATGTAGATGACAAGCATACATTTGAAACTTAAGCTTGCTTGTGGCAAGTGCGAGCTTTGCTTTGTTTCTGTGTGTCACTTGACTTATTGCAGCATCAACCGCCAGCCGAGGAGCAGATTGCTGGTTGTTTTATAACTTGTATTACTTTTGCAGGCTGTCGATTGCAGTCTTGGAAAGTTTATGTTGAATTCACGTGAAAATGTTAACCCTAACCCTTTTGATTTTTATGATGATTGATGATTTTCAGGACGGAACCCCCGTGCGCCATGATTCATTGTGTATTTTCATTTAGTAGATACTCGATGCCTGTGTAGTTTTGTGAGTACAAGTGTCCGTTGTTGGTATTGCCGAGTGTGAGTTGCACAGTCAATTTTCAGGAACTTGGGGATGATAGTCCTGGATGAGTTCAAGGTTCGACAGGACTGGCTGCAAGACATATGATGATGTGGTAGGACATTTGCCGGTTCCTTTTTGGATGCCTAATGACACATTGGGTGAATGTGTCAAAGGGGGGTGGGGTTACGTTTGAATGAGTAAGTAGATATAAAATTTAATTGTGACATTCAATGTTTTTTCGGATTCACTTGTTTTTGAGGCTTTAACAGGACGTGCCGGAATTCAACAGGCAGTGATGGAAGGAGCAGAAGAAGCATCTTGAAAGCAAAGTTAATGGGAGATAACAACCTGGAATGGAAGCAAAGCGTGGTAACAATCTAGCGACAGTAAGGGTTAAGGTCTATCAACGGAAAAGCATGAATGATGACAAATCATAAAGCTAATAGGGATTAGACTGCAGCACAATAGACAACAAATGTTTGGAAGGTAATTAAATGAAATAGGAAACTGGATCAGAAACAAGGAATAGGGAAAATTTCTTAACACATGAATGCATTAAAGCTGCTATTAAAGGGGAAGTATTTAAGAACACATTTCGACGAAGATAAGGTATGTACACAAATTGGTTGGACAAAACTGACGAGACTGGTACCAATTTGACGATATTGAGAAAAAACCTAAATCAAAGAGGAAATTTTGAGAGAAAATTAGTATTTGGACTGGGAAAGAGTAATTGCCGAGACGTGATTGACAGGACTTCAGACAGTGACAGCTGCAGCAGGAAAGGCTAACTTGAACGGCTAGCAGTTACCCTGCTACAGGAAAATTCTTGCGAGACTGACAGCAAGACGAGACACTCCCCCCAGGAGGAGTGTTTGTTTGTTTGTTTGTTTGTTTGTTTGTTTGTTTGTTTGTTTGTTTGTTTGTTTGTTTGTCTGTTTGTGTGTTTTGAGGATCACGTGGGCCTCTGGATCATAGGAGTAGATGCCGGGAACGCTCGGAGGTTCTATTGAGTACTTCGATGAGACGATGACCACCAATCGTCCCCGTGCCCCAAACAGCCCCAGAGGAGAAGAATTTGTTTGCTGACAACTGCTTATGGAGATGTCGTTTACGAGGGGTGACCAAAGGGGGGCAGGAGGACTTCCGGCCTACGCTGGGCATTGCTGCTTTTTTCATTGCAACTCAAGGTTTTGTGCTGTTGTCATGGTTCAATACTGGCAGTAGCTACCAATTATCGCAGAACTCCTGGACGCTGACCGGGGCCTGGGAGGAGACTCTGAGGACGGTGAAGTGGACATAAAGATCTTGGATGGACAGCAGGCCCTGGGCAGTGATCCCAGCGCGGTTCACTACTGAACATTCAGTGGACTGGATTTGCATCGACAGAAACATATATATGCAAGGGGGGCAAAACTAAGAGCGTTTCAACTTTGCAGTATGCTGTGATATTGCGTCAATATTATGTCCTTCATTACTTTATCAAATGACCACATGCTGCATTACTTTAATTCATCACATATTAACATCATGATAATGCAGCTTGACTGTTTAGCGGTCGGTGGTTATGTCATTTCATTTCCATACTGTTTTGTGAGCTCATACTGTTTTGTGGATTGTAATGTGCCAGGGCTCCTTACACCTGGTTGACACCAGGTGAGGGGAACCACTGGGGATGGTAGAAAGGGCCTTCCTCTTTTTCCTTGTCATTAGACTGGCGAGGTTTTTTCTTGAGAAAGGGCCGGCAACTTTTTGGTGCTTCTAACGGGCCACACCAAATTTATTACTTCGCAATTTGTCACCGTTGTAAGGGTATTACCTAAGGGGGGTGGTACCGTCGTCTGTATAATGTGGACTTCAATTTTCTTTACTTGTGGTTCCTGAGAGGCCTCAGACTGTTGTCAAGGAGCAATTGGCTAACTAAATAGTTTGAGCTTTCCTAGTTAAAGTAACCTTAAGTAGCATGCCTCGAGCATAATTTAGGCTGTGCAGGTATAGGCCAAATTGTAGACGTGACCATAAAAAATTTGGTTGGGAGAAGATTTTTTGGTTGTTTACTGATGTCATCTTGTGCTAAACTGTTTTCGGGACATTTGTAACGTCCCGAAGGGGGGAATGAAGTGAATTTTGAACTTTATGCGTATCTGTATGTTGCACTAGATGATCCACTAGTAGCAGTAAGACTATCAAACTATATTTGCTGTACAGAGAAGCTTTAGTTTCAGTAGTGTATAAGTACGTAGTAGAAGACAGAAGGGCCAGTTGGCCGTGACCAGGGAGAATTCAGTTTCAGCAATGTGTGCAATCCTATAATAAGGTAAAGTGGCTGTTGTTGTCCATCACCAACAGCGCTGGTCAAGATCTCCTTTTTAGGACTGAAGTAAACTAGTAGATTGAAAACTACAGCTGTTACCCCAAGCCGTGACATCAGCTTCTAGTCAGGTATAAAAGCTACGGGCCTGACAAGAGGGGGGTTCGTTGTCTCTCGTTCGAGCAGGGGTCGTTCGTTGGTTTCAGGGCTCGCTCTAGCGCGGGTTCGCTCGCTCTCGCTCGCTCCCCCTTTTGGGGGGGGGGGGGGGGCTTTTTTACATCGATGCCTTGTGCCACTCAACTTTTTGGAAAGACTTCACTCTGACATCGGTTGAATAAAATCTTTTCCCAATCAGCCGTGGGTCCCTGAAGTGCTCATTCGTCGGGAAACAGCCACCGATCACCGAGTGTTTTTTGAAGACCAGCGAAGCAGCAAAAACCATATACCACAAAGGACTCTTACGGGAACCAAAACACACAGACAACATAAGGACAGGAAGGATACAAATGGCTGACAGGGATCAAAAGACATCCCTATCACTAAAAAGGAAGGCACCTAGATAAAAGGAAAGATAAACTCGTAAAGGCGAGGCCTCCAGGTCTGGCAGGCCAAAGCTTCACTTAAAATTATTCCAACATTTCCCCCTGTTTATCACATATTTGCTCAATTTTTACATCACCAAAAACACCCACTTCACTCGATTTTCAGTTGTCGGATTACAGGTATGGGCACAAATATGTTTACACCTAAATTGTTGCATCATCATCATTCGGAAACACCCAGATCTGGGAAAAAGTCTAAACTCGAGTGCAAAAATTTCATCTTCATGGTTATCATCAACATGTTGGCGTTCAGACATTAGGCATACTCGGGCCATCTTGTCTTCCATGGGCGATATTGCTGTAGTGATGAGATGATTAAACAGAGCACGCAGACATGGAATACAACAACATCCACACAAGGTGAGTATAGCAGTAAATACTGCAACTGATATTATAATTGAGGACACAAGTGCTTTATACTTCCCAAAGGCATGCATCCAGTTGTCCCACATTGATGTGTCCACGCCAGAGTGCTCTTTCATCCTCGTGTTGAGGGATCGCAGGCCTTCAATGGCCTTTGTCAGGCACCCATCTGGGGCGGTGTTGTTGGGGATAAAGGTACAGCACTGTTCTCCGAACATTGCACAGACCCCTCCTTTCTCAGACAACAACATATCAAGAGCAATGCGATTCTGGAAGGCCATTAGGGAAGTCGTGGCTAGCTGTTCATGCACTGCCTCAAGCCCCGCTTGTGTCCATTTGCCCAATTTTTGCACGTTGTAATGGATGTAATTTATCCTGTCTACATTTTTGTTTATCGTACACCACCAACAAATGGAAGACTCCCATCTTGCTACAATTTGGTCAATTAATTCTTATTAATCAGGAACTCCTCTGGGGACTCTAATTGCATCAATTAAAGTCAGATCATCGTCGCCTCTCAAATTTAAAGACATTTTGGTTTTTACCAGCTTTTCCCCAGATCTTGGCGTGTCGATACATATACAATTTTGCTTTACTACATTCTCTAGAAGCAGTGGTTTCTTTTCTTTTCCTCAACGGATATTATATAGAACGCTCTGTTGTACATTTCACAATCAGTAGACGTGACAGATTTCACACAATCTTTGGTCAATGGTAATGGTACAACATAAAGAATCGGTCGCAAACCCATACACATGACATATTAAATTTGTTCTTTTTTTTTCTTTTTCTCTCTGGTTTGCAGCTTGTTTTGCCATTAGCAATCAATCGTTTCTTTTACCAGTTACTCTTATAGGTAGTTACCTGAAACCAATTATCAAACATTCATTTTAGAGATATTAATTTCATTCTTTAACTTCTACAGCTGTTGTTGCCAAAGTATTATTTCGTTACATAACATTTTTGCCACTGTTAAGGCATTCAGTGTTTACTTTGAAGCCAATTCAATCCATTTTGAGAATGCATCTATTATGACCAGGCATTATAACCCTGTGGATTGAGTTTAGCACATGGTAAACAAGCTCTACAGTTTTTTTTTTTTTATAAATGTTTTGTATATGAATCAAATCCATATGTTGTATAAAGCCGACTGAACTGCCCTTTCATCCCCCCTGTTGAGCCATGTGTCAAGTCAACATCACGTGACAACTTCATGGCTCAATATTGCTGCCCATATGTATCGGTTCATTTGTACGGGCAGTTAATATTGCTGCCCATTTGCATCGGAAATTTTTCTTTCTCAAAGTGACAAACCAATCCACCAATCGGAAAAAAATCAACAAAATAACTGCCAGTGAATTAATATAATAGTTAATTGTTGTTGTTTCTTAACTTTAACTAGCTCAATCGCTCTCTTATTCTCAAATTTTAAATTTAGCTTTGAAATGTCGTTATTACATAATTTTTCTTCATCCAATTCCAGAAAGCAAGTTCTTTCTATCTCTCAAATTTTGTTTCATCAAGGCTAGGCATTAATGCAGTGTGGACCAGTTTCTGCCCATAAACAAATTGCTTGCTTTTCTTTACTTCCTATTTTTTCAAAATTGATTTTGTTTTGCGGTGCAAATAAGATAGACTACAGTCTAATAAATTATTTTGTGCACCTACGTATATTAGCCAATTTCATCCTTTTAACACATAACACTGACAGCACACAGACAACACAAAAACAGCAGAGACACAGATCACAAACAATACCAACAAACGACGCTGCGCAAACGTCATCCTCTATTTTGACGTTTTGGTTATACCTTTTTTTTTTTTTTTTTTCTCTCATCAGTGCCTTTATTCCTTCATGCTAATGTTGTCACATCTTCCTTAAGCATCACCCTGCTTCAAACATTCTCTGAGAAACTCACACTTTCCCTGCCTCGCCCACAGCCATAGCACCCCCCGTGCGAGGGGGGGACGCGGCATCAATGTTGATTGGTCACAGGCTGGCCATTTCCTGCAACAATCATGATGCCGGCCCACCGCCCACACGAGCATAGCACAGGCCTACGCGCACAGCCCCGACCCGCGACTACGCGCGAGCGCAGGCACGCTTATCAGTCTCACCCTCTCAAAGGGCAGGCCAACTTTCCTGTTGCCCCCTTTCATTGTCACATACAACATCTTTCACTGTCTTCTACACAACATTTGCTGTCTCTTATTTTCGTCCTATCAAGCCACCGTTCTAGTCACTTTCTGCCACACACGTCTTATTTTCTCTACTGCCACACACTGCTCATCTTAGGTTCTCCAACCAACTTAAGCACACCATCATCCACTTCTCAATTACCCTATTATTGCTCAACAGCCTCCTGAACATTCCTATTTTTTATTTCTTCCATAGGACACACATCTCACTCACACACTCACACATATACACAACATTCATGAGGATCCTCTGCGCGCACGCACACACAAACACCAGCACAAGAGGATGACGCACAACATATAAAACCACATAGAGCGTACTAAGAACACCTTTTTGCTCATCTTACTTGTCAGATTTATTCTCTATTTTAGTTTTAGGAGCTATTTGTAATTCTTTTCCATTTATTTTGCAAAGTTTAACTTCAGTGTTTCTTTATCTTTATCCTTTTAACACGAATATCTCCTGTATATTTAAGCTAATTTCTCTTTAATTTTGGCTGCCAGGTCCCCACTTTATTACATGAGAATCTGATTTATTTTGATTTTGTACTAGTCATTATTGTTTTTGTTTATATGTGCAGTCACGTGCCATGTGACCTTTTTCTCCGCAACTCCAGCATTCACGTTCACTATAAGGTACAAATCCTCTCCCGTGGCCCTTGGAGCCTCCTCTATTAGTGGCTCCTCGCCCCCTCTGACCTTTCCACCCTCTGCCTGTATCTCGGTAGAAAGTGTCACTGTCCTCATCTACCAAAAAAAAAATGTCTTTTGTCGCTTTCACTTGTTTCTGTTTTTCTTTTACTACTTTTTCTGCATGGAGGGCGTGATTTATGTATTCCTCCAAAGTTCCGGTGTTCATGCCTATATAATGTTTGATCACCCAGCCTTGTATTGCTGGCCTGGACCCTGCGTGGATGGCATTTTTTAATTGCTGTTGATAAGCACCTTGAGGCGCAATATCTTCCACCAGCCCACTGTGTGTTTTAAACACTTTTGTCATGTGCACTCGATATTCATCAAAGGTTTCATTATCATTTTGCTTCGTTCTCCCTATTTCTGTATAATTTGCTCTCATTTCCTTTGACCAATCCATTTCTATTGGGTTTTTCTGTCTGGTGGCTCTGTCTGTTAACCCATAAGGGGGGTTAACCCCTCTTGTGCACCAGTGTCGGGTACTTGTGGATACAACTTCTCTATGACCTTATGTTTTGAAGTTGTAGCATGTGCTTTCCCTACGCGCTTCTCTACTTCCTCTACACCTCCCCCTTCTTCTCTAGCTCTCTGTAAATTTTGATTATCTCTTGCCTGCCTACCATTAGGCCCAGTCTCATCATCTTCCTTCCTACAATACAGTGCCTTTTCCACTTTCTCTTTTTCTCCCCTCTCTCTCGCTCCTGCTACTTTGAGCCAAAACACCACATCCTCATCTCCTTCTTTTTTCATCTTTCTAGGGTCTCTCTTTGTTTTCTCTTTCATGGCGCCTCTAAGTTCTATCAATTTGGTTGTTTTTAGTTGTCCCTCAAATTTATATTTCTTAACCCATTTATCGAGGTTTTTAAGTCGGTCGGGAGCCTGCCTTTCAATTATTTTCCAATCTTTACATTTAAGATTATCTCGGATATTATTTTTACTCTTCCCGTTCCCCATTTTAATCAATTTGGTCCCAACTGTAAAACCATAGGGGTTTCTAAAGTCGGGTGTTTCCAGTGGGATAACGAAAAGATCCTGTGGTGATTCTCACTTCTACCAGCGTTCTGGTGGAGAATCCTTGCCTATTGCGTCCACAGAACCACGTTATGTGTTCCCCACTGCTTTAATATGGAATACTGTATCTAGTGATACGTATTCCCATTCACACTCCCAATCACTCTTTTAGACGGAAATTTCATTTTCAGCTTTTCTGCGGCTCCGCAACCTACTACTTGGACATCCACTGTCCTACACGGAATTTCAGTTATGCAGGGTCTGTGGACTTCCGTTGTCCTACTTACACACCTAGGGTTTTACAGGGCATGACGAGCCCTCGGCCGCACCACACTTTTATAAAAAAAAACTCACCCTCTGGTTCTCTTCACCTCTGCACCTCGGACTGCCTTCAACCCTTAGATCCCAGCTGACGAGCAGACAGCCAGCCTTTGAAAAGGATTCTAGGACCCCACCTAGGAAGGTCCTGCCGCGCGCAGTCTTTCTGGATCTCTGCTGCCGTCCGCTGGAATCCTCAGGTGTGTTGGCATCCGGCTCGAAGGACCAATTAAATGTTGGGTCTAAATACGATTAGACATTAAATCACTCGCTGGAATGAAGAGGAGAAGACAACCAGAACAGGTTTACTCGCGAGGAGAACGATAGAGCAAGCAATCTCAGTTACAACCTCCATCAGTTCTGAGTCCTTACTCCACGTGCCCCTCTTTTTAATGTTATGGTTGCCCTGGTTACAGAGGCGTTGCTACACTAAAGGGAAGGGGATTGTGTCTGTAGCAACACTGATTAGCAAAAGAATGTAGTGTGGTGTGAATTAGCACTTCGCTGTTGGCTCTTGACCCCCCGCATAGGCCGTCCGCAGCTGTCTTCCTTCACAGTTGGAGGCCAGTTCCCTCATGGCTGGCCTTGTCCTCGAGGTCAACAAATACCCTGACGCACGTTGATTGCCGCTTTGCTGTGGAACAAATGCAACTAGACCTTTGCTAACTTTATCTACTTGGTAATTAACACATAATAATAATAAGTAACTTGTCCTAAACATTTCAACACACATTAAACAAATGTGAGGTAACCGGTATGCAGTTCCTTAAACAAACATTGAGTAAATATGGGATAACTTTTATGCAACTACTTCTAACTGTATGTATCCCTTAACAAAGAAAAACAGGTCTGATAAACTACAATCTATGAACCAAACCTATATCTAAATAGAAGGAATGAAGTTCCTGTGAATCAAACAAAGAACATTTCACCTATGCAAATAAGCCCTGCTCATTGTTAGTGAAGGACTCTTACGGGAACCAAAACACACAGACAACATAAGGACAGGAAGGATACAAATGGCTGACAGGGATCAAAAGACATCCCTATCACTAAAAAGGAAGGCACCTAGATAAAAGGAAAGATAAACTCGTAAAGGCGAGGCCTCCAGGTCTGGCAGGCCAAAGCTTCACTTAAAATTATTCCAACAGTGTCCTTAAAGGAAGTGCTGGAGAGCGCTCCTTTTGGGGACTCCATCGTTCTGCTGGGTGACTTCAATGCTCACGTGGGCAATGACAGTTAGACCTGGAAGAGCGTGATTGGGAGGAGCGGCCCCACCGATCAGAACCCGTAGCTGCAGTATTATTTGGAATAAATGTGCAGCATTGCTCACCAAACATGGCGCAGACACCGCCCTCTTTTGACAGTAGCATGTTAAGGGCCATCTGGTTCTGGAAAGCCATGAGGGAAGTAGCGGCCAGTTGGGAGTGGACCGCTTTAAAACCCGCCTCGGTCCAATTTCCAAGCCTCTGTCCAATTTCCAAGCCTCTGCACGGCGCGGCCTCTGCAAGAGAGAGAGTCGGTGACCACGGTGATGGAGGTGTGGACAGAGCAGTTGTGGGGGGAGGTGAGTATGTGGATTGTGTGGATTGTGCTGCAGGAGGTCCCGTTGTGTGGGAGGACCGATCAAACCTGCAGTAGAACCTGTTTAGCTGGTCAGCGAGCCTTGGGCTCTCCACAGGACGGGGGGTTCGTTTCTTGAAGCCCGTGATGCTCTGCAGGCCTTTCCACACTGTTGAGGGATCAGGATTGGCAGAGAGGTGTCTCTCCAGGCTCTCCCCGTAACACCTCCTGGCTTTCCTGACCTCTCGGTTCAGTGTGTTTCTGGTCTGCTTGAACAGGTCCCGGTCGCCGCTCCTGTAGGCCTCCTCCTTGACTTTGCGCAGCCTCCTAAGGTTCGGTGTAAACCAAGGTTTGTCGTTGTTGTACGTGCAGAAGGTCTTAGTCTGCACACACAGATCCTCACAAAAACTGATGTATGATGTGACAGTGTCAGTGAGTTCATGCAAGTCTGAATTTGCAGCATCAAAAACACTCCAATCGGTGCAGTCAAAGCAGGCTTGGAGGTCCTGCCTTGACTCCACTGTCCACTTCCTGACAGTCCTCACCACAGGCTTAGAGGTTTTTAGTTTCTGTCTGTAGGCAGGGACCAGATGAACTAGACAGTGGTCCGAGAGTCCTAAAGCTGCACGTGCACCTTTGCACGGATCTTCAACCGTTCCCTGGAGCTGTGTGAGGTGCCCTCGTGCTTCAAGAGCTCCACCATCGTTCCAGTGGCCAAGAAGCCCGCCATCACAGGTATGAATGACTATAGACCTGTTGCACTGACATCTGTGGTCATGAAATCTTTCGAGAGGTTAGTACTGAACCACCTGAAGGACGTCACGGGCCCCCTGCTGGACCCCCTCCAGTTCGCCTACCGGGCAAACAGGTCGGTAGATGATGCGGTCAACATGGGACTGCACTACATCCTGCAACACCTGGACACCCCAGGAAAGTACGCCAGGATCCTGTTTGTGGACTTCAGCTCGGCGTTCAACACCATCGCTCCTGACATCCTCCAACAGAAGCTCATCCAGCTTGCGGTGCCTGCCTCCACCTGTCAGTGGATCACCAGCTTCCTGACCAACAGGAGACAGCGTGTGAGGCTGGGGAGCATCACATCTGACACCCTGACCACCAACACTGGAGCCCCTCAGGGATGCGTCCTCTCCCCACTGCTCTTCTCCCTCTACACCAACGATTTCTCCGCAAGTGACTCTTCCGTGAAGCTCCTGAAGTATGCAGACGACACCACTCTCATCGGGCTGATCCAGAACGGTGATGAGACTGCGTACAGACAGGAGGTGGAGCGGCTGGTCCACTGGTGCAGCCAAAACCACCTGGACCTGAACCCGCTCAAGACCGTGGAGATGACAGTGGACTTCAGGCGAGTTCCTTCACCACTTTCACCCCTCACTATCCGCAGTAATACTATTCTCTCCACAGACACCTTCAAGTTCCTGGGAACCACAATCTCTCGGGACCTGAAATGGACCGGCCACATAGACTCTGTCCGGAAGAAGGCCCAGCAGAGGCTGTACTTCCTGAGACAGCTCAAGAAGTTCAACCTGCCACGGGAGCTGCTGAAGACCTTCTACACTGCCATCATCCAGTCTGTCCTCTGCACCTCCATCACTGTCTGGTTTGGATCGGCCTCCAAACAAGACAAGCACAGACTGCAACGGACAATAAGGACTGCAGAAAAGATAATTGGAATCAACCTCCCATCTATCCAAGACTTGTACCTGTCCAGGACCAGGAAACGTGCAAGTAACATCTCAACAGACCCTTCGCACCCAGGTTGCAGCCTGTTTGAACTACTCCCCTCCGGACGCCGTTATAGAGCTCTGTACACTAAAACCAGCAGACACAGAGACAGCTTCTTCCCCCAGGCTGTCGCTCTGATGAACTCACACCACTCTTAGAGTCTCAGAGTCATTACTGTGCAATAACATCCCGCTTGCCACACCTTTTTTGTCTACACTGTTTGTACTATGTGTCCTCTCTGCATCCATTGCAGCCTGGTCATCCTAGAAGAGGGACCCTCCCATCTGTGGTCTCTTCTCAAGGTTTCTCATTTCCCCTAGCTGGAGTTTTGAGTTTTTCCTTGCCCTCTTGGGAGTTTAAGATCAGGGGGTGTTTGAGAATATCTTTCGTTCTTCCATGTCCTGAGTGTTGTTGTTAGTCACCTAAATGTTGAACGGAGGCTGTGGTTTACCGAAGTCAAATTCCTTGTTTGGCACGCTCAAACATGGCGAATAAAAAACTCTTGAATCTTGAATCTTGAATCTTGAATGTAGTTGATCCTATCGACATTTTTGTTAAGAGTACACCACCAATACAGGGTGGATTCAAAACCAGCTGCTACCTGGTTCACCAGCTTATACTCATCCGGTACTCCTCTAGGAACACCAATGGCGTCAATGTAAGTTGGATCTGCTGAGCCCAGCCAATCGGCGCTTCGCTTCGTTCTCAACCAGAATTTGGGCACTACGGATTTAACAAAAAGTCCCAGATCATAAGGAGTCATGGGAATCAATTGAATAGGAAGCAAAAGGGTTACCAAAGCGCAAACACCAGAGCTATTTAAAGGCAACCTATCGTAAAGTTTGTTACTGTTACACCAAAGCCAAATATCACTATGAGCAATGGGCAAAAAAGGGGCAGTGACATTTGTCAAAGAAACACACCATGGCGTGGCTAGAGCACCTAGCTTCACACCAGTACCAGGTAATTTAATGCACGTGAAATTACCCTTAGCAACATTAGAAGAAAAAAGCGGTTTATTTTTTGTCATGGAAGAAACAGGATAAATCCTATCCCATTTGAAACAGTCATGAGTAGGTGGTATGTAGGTAGTTCAACATTAAAACAACAGCACATTTTGGAACGACATTTGCAGGTATGATTTTCAGATGAGGTCGTGGTCCCATACATGCAATGCAACTGGTGTTAGCCATCTTTGCAGCTTGCTCAGCCATAAGGAGCCAGTTGTTAGTTTGACCACTTATACCTGTGGAGGCCACAAAATAGCTATCTATATCAGTGAGGAGCACACTCGTGATTTTTGCTCCGGCTGTTAGGGTATAATTATTCATACCTGGACGGTCGGCGATCGTTTTGTTAATGCAGATTACGACAGGTAAATGAGGGTCAATCCCAAGCCCACAACTGAAAACCCCAACAGGAAGTGTTAAACAAAGTGGCATTTGGAGGCCGAATTTGGCCATCTGGGAGTGCAAAGGTTAAAAGGAGGCTTGTGCCCTGGTTTTTCAAAGTTACTCGCTTAGCAAAAAACACAGCCTCTTCACTGGAACCGGAGGGCCAATAGTCTGACGTTTGTGTGGTGACAAGGGTACTCCAGTCAGTGCTGACCGGGTGACCAGTTAAATACCACCAATATCCGAGCCATTTGTCCCCAGTAGTGGGGTGGCCATTTTGAAAACCCTTTAAATTTTTCATAGGTAAGGTAATAGTGGAAGATGTATTAGGAGCCACCGTGAACATTAATGAGTTATTGTAAGTCCAAGACAAAAGCCACGGCACGCAAGTTGGAGCATGGATGACAGCTGGTGTGCACACAACATGATCAAAAGGGGTTTGGGTGTCACGCTTATGTCTAGCAGTTTCTTTCCCTGATTCAACTACTTCAAAGTTAACAGTAGCCAGAACGTACACGACCAATACTATTGAGGCAAGACAAATCAGACAAGCTACATAAAGGCTTATCAAAGTCAAAGTCAAAGTCAGCTTTATTGTCAATTTGTCCACATGCCAAAGACACACAAAGAAACCGAAATTTCGTTCCCCCCATCCCACGGTGACAAGACATGGCTCACAACAGACAAACAAGTAAACAAGTATAACAAAAGCGTGCTGAATAAATAATGAATAAATAACACAACAATAAATAAATAAATAAATAAATAAATAAATAAATAAATAAATAAATAAATAAGAGGAGCAGAAAAAAAGGAGCAAGTGCGCGTACAGCAGACATTCCCGAAAATAGCGCAACAGTGCCGCACGCTACGCAGAAGGGGGTAGCGAGTTCAGGGCCCTAACAGCCTGGAGAAAGAAGCTGTTGGCGAGTCTGGTGGTGCGGGAGCGCAGGCTCCTGTACCTCTTCCCAGAGGGCAGAAGGTCAAACAAAGAGTGAGCCGGGTGACTCACATCTCTGGCAATCGACGTTGCCTTGCGGGCGAGATGGGAGGTGTAAATGTCCTTCAGGGAGGGGAGCGAAGCACCAATAATCTTACCAGCCGTATTCACTATGCGCTGCAGGGCCTTCAAGTTCTGTTCAGTGCAGTTACCACCCCAGACAGCGATGCAACTGGTGAGGACGCTCTCAATGGTGCCACGGTAGAATGTAGACAGGACTGCCTGAGGAGCACATGCACGCCTGAGCTTCCGCAGGAAGTACAGGCGGCGCTGAGCTTTCTTTGCCAGTGACGAGGTGTTTGCGGACCAGGAGAGGTCCTCACTGATGTGCACCCCCAGGAACTTGGTGCAGCTCACCCTCTCCACCACAGCACCGTCAATGATCAGCGGCAGGTGTGTTGTGTGACCCTTCCGGAAGTCAACAATGATTTCCTTGGTCTTATTGACGTTCAGCAGGAGGTTGTTGTCCCTGCACCACGTGGTCACAAGGTCAACTTCCGACCTGTACCGAGTCTCGTCGCCATTCGTGATGAGACCCACCAGAGTGCAGTGCAGTCATGCGTCGGCAGGGTGAAGAACAATGGACTGAGCACGCAGCCCTGGGGGGCCCCCGTGCTCAGCGTGATGCTGGCGGAGATTTTGTCGCCAACACGCACCACCTGAGGCCTCTGACAGAGGCTTTATAGTTGACTTTGCGCAGGCCAGCAGTTTCTCACAGCTTTTTAGTAAGCAAGAGAACATTTTAACATTTTTTATTTTTAGATCTCCCCAGAGTCAACGTCCTGAGCTTCAGGTCGGTGTCTTGGAAGATCTTCTGCTAGCTTTCGTGTCAACCCTGGATCTTGACACCAGGAACAGGCACTATTACCAGGCTTTGCTCACCTTCCTTACTTAGGTTGGGTCTGCGGAGATCACCTTTTTACAATGAGATACGTAAATGAATCCACGTGTTGCGTTCAGCTATTTTTAAAGCATTAGGCATTGTGAGCAATACCAAAAAGGGACCTTCCCACTTGGGTGAATGCCAATTCTTCTTCTTGATACTCTTGATCAAGACCCAGTATCCCGGTACCACTTTGGGGTCTTCCTGCGGAGAGGTGAGTTCATCATCAGTGTTACTGATTTGGTTCTTTTGACGTTCCAGCATTTTTCTCATGTAATCAGCTAATGTGGCTTCTTCAGGGATGTCCCATTTGTTTTTAAATTGAGGAAGCCTATAAGGTCTTCCAAAGATGATTTCGTAGGGAGTTAGCCCCGTTGTACTTGTTACGTTGATGTACATTTTGACCAAGTCTAGACATTGAGTCCATGGCCGTTTGGTTTCTTCCATACATTTCTTTAGCCTATTTTTTATAGTCCCATTAAATCTCTCAATGAAGCCAGCTGACTGTGGGTGGTAGGAACAATGGTGTTTTAGATTTATGTGGAACATTCTCCCAATGTTTTGTACCACCTGATTAACAAAATGTTGACCATTGTCACTATAATTTTTTTCTGGGATACCATATCTTGGAATGATATCTTTGCATAAGGCTTTTGCCACTGTGAGTGCATCAGCATGTTTGGTAGGAAATATTTCTACCCATTTAGAAAACACATCTATTATGACCACACAATATTATTTTCCTTCACTTTTATTTAATTGGATATAATCCATATTTATTGTCTGAAACGGATACAATGGAATCGGGAACTTTCCTCTCTGAGGTCTTAAAATACCATTTTAACAAAGTGGACATTGAGATGTTTTCTTCATACATCAATTTGGACAGAGGAGCAACAATTTTTGCATAATCAGGTATCCAGCTTCTACAATAACCCGTGAGTCCCAGAAAAGACATCATTTGTTTTTTTGTGAGTGGTTTAGGAGCTTGCAAAATGGAGGTTTTCCTACTTTCAACTATAGTGTGACCTTGAGAACTCAGATTGTGGCCCAAATATTTAATTTCAGTGGACCACAACTGGAGTTTGCTCTTGCTGACCTTGTGGCCTTCATCTGCCAAATGGCGCAACACAGCAAGTGTGTCTGTCTGACAGGAAGCACAATCAGGGGATGCTATCAAAATGTCATCAACATAGAGCAAAATTTGACTCCCCATTGGTGGGATAAATTTCGCCATGCTGGCTGCCATCACCTGTGAGTAAATCGTCGGGCTTTCACAATACCCTTGGGGTAACCTGGTAAAGGTGTACCTCAAGCCAGCATATGTAAATGAAAACCAAAACTGACTTTCTTCAGCAATAGGGACAGAGAAAAAGGCAATGCTAATGTCAATTACTGAAAACATTTTTGCATCAGGTGTTAACGAATTCAACAAGGTATGCGGGTCAGGGACACAAGGTGCTCTCTGAATGACAGCATTGTTTACAACTTGCAAATCTTGTACCAACCTCCACCCCACAGAAGGCGGTGCCTTCTTTACAGGGAAAATTGGAGTATTACAGGGAGAATCAGGGCATGGAATGATGACACCTGCTTTTAATAGATCTGAAATGACATGTGCGATGCCCTGTAAAGCATCTGGTTTTAATGGGTACTGTCTCACGCAAGGGCGGTATTCGGTTTTAGGTCTTATGGCAACAGGAAGTGCTCCTGTTAGAGATTTGCTCACTCCAACTTATTTTGCAAGAACCACACGGGAGACAGGCAAGTTCTTTTAGACACCTGCAGGTGGAGAGTTCACTCGCTCCAGAATGAAGTCTGGCCTCCTTCCTGCAAGTGGATATTTATTAAGAGAAACAGAGTGGGGGTATGGGTAGGCTGGCTAAAGCCCTTGTCCTCTAGTCTAAACATGTCAGGGGATGTTTTACGACCTTGTGATAAGGAGGACAAGGTAAGGTATTTATTACCTGTTGCATTCCAACATAATCCTACGATAAAGATAACCTGGAAAACCCTAACATCTCCCTCCTGATTTATCATATGATTATGCCACCCCAAACAACAAAGACAAGCAAAAAAAAAAACATATATATATATATACACGTATAATGAAGAAAGTATCCATCCATCCATCCATTTTCTGAACCGCTTAGTCCCCACGGGGGTCGCGGGCGTGCTGGAGCCTATCCCAGCCGTCATCGGGCAGTAGGCGGGGGACACCCTGAACTGGTTGCCAGCCAATCGCAGGGCACACAGAGACAGACAACCAATCGCACACACACTCACACCTAGGGACAATTTGGAGTCTTCAATCGGCCTACCAAGCATGTTTTTGGAATGTGGGAGGAAACCGGAGTACCCGGAGAAAACCCACGCGGGCCCGGGGAGAACATGCAAACTCCACACAGGGAGGGCCGGAGGTGGAATCGAACCCGCACCCTCCTAACTGTGAGGCGGACGTGCTACCCAGTGCGCCACCGAGCCGTGAATGGTAAAAATAAAAACAACAAACAATGATAGCAACACTTTCCAGTGAAGATGAGGCATTACCTCAATACCCCAGATCAAACTTATTGTGTAAGCGAAAAACCTGCTGGCCAGATGTTATTAGCAGGAAAATTCTTACACGGCCCCTTTGCCACAGGCGACCAGAATGCTATCAATAAAAAATACCAGCTCAGTGGCCTAGTAGTAGAGTGTCCGCCCTGAGACTGAAAGGTTGTGGGTTCAAACCCCGGCCGGGTCATACCAAAGACTATAAAAATGGGACCCATTGCCTCCCTGCTTGGCACTCAGCATTAAGGGTTGGAATTGGGGGGTTAGATCACCAAATGATTCCCGAGCGTGGCACCGCTGCTGCTCACTGCTCCCCTCTCCCCCAGGGGATGGATCAAAATCACATGGTTAAATGCAGAGGACAAATTTCACCACACCCAGATGTGTGTGTGACGATGATCATTGGGACTTTAAATAAAAAGAAAAACACAGAAACAGTACATCATTGTATCCATCACTTGCGAAGCATTTTCGATGGTCAAATCATCAAGTTTCTGTAAAACATGCCCAACAGAACAGCATCTACGCAATCCACGCTTCATTATCATCATCACATCCATCATCTCTAAGAAGTTGTATATGAACTTGGGCTACAGTAGCGGACACAAACTTCGACACAGCAGACTTCAAACATGGGATAACGCAGGTCGTAAACAAGCACAACACCACCTGCACAACAAGCACAGGAGACAGCAATTTCAACAGCAGTTGCCACCAGTTGCCAGAGAATAGCCATGAAAAGAAATCAAACTGATGTGGGACATTGTCTTTAGACATGGCCTGCTGTAAGTTCTTCAGCGAATTCATGGCGCCGTTTATGTGGGTGTCATTTTCTCCTGGTATGTATGTGCAACAGGAAGTCCCAATCATGTGGCACACACCACCTTGTGCTGCCGTCAACAAGTCCAGAACCATCCTGTTTTGCAAGACCATCAGTCTAATAGCCTGAATCTCTCTATTTTGTCCATCATTGACTTGCAGTGAGAGATTCACAAAGGATTGAAAACGATAGTTCAGTGTCTCAATGAAGAGCGATAGTTTCCCAACCCCAATCTGAGGGAAGAGCGCAAGGACAACTTTGTCTCTGACGGACCATACTTTATGGTCATCTGGAACGTTCGCACCCCAGACAGGGTCATGAGGGTCAAAGGTTGCAACTGCTCTGCGTCGACGTCCAGAAGAGTTGTGTGCTCCTGTCAACAGATGATGTCGTATCCTGTAGGTGTGGTCTGTCACCCACACTGGTGCACACACTCCTGTCCAGTTGGCGGGCAGCATCGGATAAACATTGTGACCACAAAGCCACCAGCCATTCTGAATGAAGTACGTTCCATTCGATGGTGTAGCCATGTTGGTTGGAGAGCCCTCACCACCTGAAATGGCTCTCTTATCTTGACACTCATCGGTGATGTCCAGAGCTCCCATCCAGTTTCCTCCTGGAGAGCAGTCGTCGTTAATGCAGACGTGGGTCTTGTTACCTTGGATGTAACATGTGTAATTCACTCCAGCTGGTCTCTCAGTGTAGGCCACTTGTGGTATTGTTCGTCCTTTAACAGTCACATTGAGATTTGTCCAGAATAGCTGATCACAGGCACCGTCAGCAAGTCCAGGGCGGTAAGGGTCGGCATCTTTGACTGCGACGGCACGGTGCTGATATCCAACTCCTCCCATGGATGCCATACATTTTGCTTCAGTGACATTCATTGCTCTGGCCTCCAAGCGAACTTGCGTGGAGGAAGGGGGGAGTTTCGAACACACATAGCATCCCTCCTGTGTGTGAGCTCTCACAGTGAACCTGACATACCGGTACCAAGTGTTGGTTTCGTATGGGTTTCTGGGGTCCCATGACCAGTCCTCAAAGTTCTCATCATGTGACCATCGTTTAACCACGGGCAACATTGTCATTTGGTCTGTTCAGATGAGTCCATAGACCATAGCACGCTCCAACCACAACGCAGCAGAGGATCCATCTGGCATATGGAGCCCCGTTGCTACTAGGATGGCAGAGACACCGGGGCATCCCCACCACTCCGAATTAGGGGTCCAGCACTCTCTGCAACTTGCAGTGGTTGAGGTGAATCCAACTGGGCCGTTGAGAAATTTTAATCGCCGTGGGAGTAGCAAGCAAAACTTGAAACGGTCCCTCCCACCGTCGGCTGGCCCAGTTCTTTCTTTTGATGACCTTGATGTAGACCCAGTCTCCTGGATTGATGGGGTTGTCCACCTGTGAGGGAGAGAGATCAGGCGGCAGTAAATTTGCATTTGACACATCTTTCAGTTTGAGCGTCCTGATTAGATAATCTGCCAAGGTCTGTTCTTCATCTGCTTTTTGCAAATCTGCAGGGAACACTGGTAGTCTATATGGTCTCCCATGTATGATTTCAAAAGGTGTTAGTCCTTCTGAAGTGGGAGTAATTCTCATATAGAGCTTCACTAAGTCGAGGCACTCTGGCCAAGGTCTGCCTGTTGTTTCCATGCATTTTTTCAACCTGGTTTTGATGGTAAAGTTTGCCCGTTCAACCAGGCCTGCAATCGAAGGATGCCAAGCACAGTGGTTTTTTAACGTTATTCCAAGGTGTACAGCCATGTTCTGCACAACTTGGTTCACAAAGTGTGGACCATTGTCACTGTAAATGGTTTGGGGGATGCCATGAGTTGGTATGATGGTTTTGCAGATGGCTTTTGCCACTGTTAAGGCATCTGCGTGTTTAGATGGAACTATTTCCACCCATTTGGAAAATGCATCAATCATCACTAGGCAGTATTTGTGAGGTCCACTTTGTGTGAGTTCAATAAAATCCATATGCATGATTTGAAATGGATAAGAGGGTTTTGGAAATGAGCCTCTCTTAGGTGTCATGTTTCCTTTTGGATTATGTTTCACACAAACAGGACATGCTTTACAAAATAATTTTAAGTAAGCATCTAAACCAAAGGTAGTGAATTGTTGATCTATGATGGTCTTCATCCCTCCTGTCGACACATGGCAAGGCCCATGTGTCGCAAGCGCTGCTGCCTTAAAAAGTGATTTTGGTAAAACAGGTTTGTCATTGATGCTGTGGATATTATCTGTATCCACTATTGCACCTTTTGTCGTCCACATTCGTTTTTCCACCATTGGAGCATTGCCCTGCATATCTGTCAGTACAGTCTTATCTATGAGTTGTGTGTCCTCTGAACCCAGTAAAAAAAATTCATGGCCATGTCTCCCTGCAGCTGCTTCTTTTGCAATTTAGTCTGCTAATCTGTTTCCAATTGAGACTTCATCTCTGCCAGTGGCGTGAGCAGCACATTTACACACAGCTAGTTTAGCAGGTAAAAGAATGGCCTGCAACAAGTCTTTTAACAAGGAGGCATGGGTAACCGGCTTACCGGTTGATTGTTTCGCAAAATAGAACAGAGTAGAAAACGCATACTGACTGTCTGTGTATACAGTGACTTACTTATCTTCCGCTAATTGACAAGCTCTTGTTAGAGCAATCAGCTCAGCAGCCTGTGCTGACCTGGTGTATGGAAGCTTCTCTGCTTCAACAATCTGGTTTGGCAATTTCACAATTGCATAACCACTTTGATTGTTTCCTTTAGGATCCTTTGAACATGATCCATCCACAAACCACTTTTCCCCCTTGTCAAGTGGCGTGTCACTTAAATCTTCTCTGGGCAGCTGTAGATGTTCTGTAACATCCAAACAGTTATGTGGTGTTCCATCCCCTGGCAACGGGATCAACGTTGCTGGGCTAAGGATCGTGCACCTCTTTATCACGATGTGTGGTTGTGACAGAAGTATAGCAGTGTAGGACAGATGTCTGGCTGGTGACAAAAAGTTCATTTTGCTTTGCAGCAGCAACACATCTACAGCATGTGGAACTAGCAGCTCCATTTTTCTTTTTATCCACACTCTCTTCCAAAACATCAACTACTATCTTCCACACTTCAACTCTCAACTTCCCTTCTACTCCATACTTTTTCTTCCACTTTGGCATATATTGCATACAATTAAGAAATCTACTCGCCATGTACTTCTCATCTCCGTCAAGGGGTAGAGATTTACCGTTTTTATTCCCCATATTAATTCTAGTAGTTTTAGGTTATACAATTTCTTTTTCTCAAAAATATTATTATTATTATTTATTTATTTAACTATGTCTTTGAGGATCCTCAATGCAGGTTTAAATTGACCTTTCAACAAATTACTAGCCTGTATTATTGCCGTGGATCAATGCTAGAACTGCTATTTAGTCAATTTGTCCTACCAGTCACACTCTCAATCACACAAACTCCAGCGCGTCTTTTTTTTTTTTTTCTCAGGCCTATCCAGGGATGGGTGTAAAACCTTCCCAAACAGCTTCGGAAAAACGGACAAAAGAAAAAATCTACGCCCTTCTTCAATTAAGAAAAAGAAGCTCTGTTTTTCTTAGCCCGTTTCTTCCACTGGGACTTGAACCCAAGCTGTTCTTTGGCTTGGAAAAACATACAAAGAAAAATCTACGCCCTTCTTTGATTAACAAAAAAGAAGCTCCGTGTTTCTTAGCACGTTCCTTCCACTGGGACTCTAACCCAAGCCAAATCCCTCAGCTCGGAAAAACAGACAAAGAAGAGTCTACACACTTCTTCGATGAACGAAAAAGAAGCTCTGCCTTTCTTAGCCTGTTTCTTCCACTGGGACTTGAACCCAAGCTGGCTCTCGTGCACCTCTATGTGTTACGCGTTTAACAACACAACACAACTTCAGGCCTTTAACTTACTTGTCCCCTGGTTCGTTGCACTGCCGGGTCCCGTCAATCCACCTCTGTCAGACGAAGGCAGACCTAAGATGCTGGCCCAGCGAAGAATTTCCTTCCCAGGTCTTTCTTTACCAGGTCCGGCTAGTGGACGCTGGCCCGTCGACGGTGTACGGCGTGTCGTCCTACGTCAGCCAGATGATGGGTATGAGAGATCCCGGGTTTCGGCACCAAAATGTTAGAGATTTGCTCACTCCAACTTATTTTGCAAGAACCACACGGGAGACAGGTAAGTTCTTTTAGACACCTGCAGGTGGAGAGTTCACTCGCTCCAGAATGAAATCTGGCCTCCTTCCTGCAAGTGGATATTTATTAAGAGAAACAGAGTGGGGGTATGGGTAGGCTGGCTAAAGCACAAAGTTTAAAGGAGAAAGGGAGGCTGGAATGGCGGCAGAGCAGGACGACAAGGCAAGCTGACGGGCCGGTCAGCGAGTGTGTGTCGTGCGTCATCAAAGCAGTTGGGCATAGCAAGCTTGTGGTCGGGAATAGGCAGAAGGTCGAGCCAAACAGAGTCCAGGGCAGATCATAAAAACAGGCTTTCGCTAAACAGCGAATAAGAAAAAAGGCATTTAGTGTAAAATGTTGGCCGCTGGCCAGAGTGTCGTCTCTGGTCAACTTCATGATGTACCTATGTTATGTACACTTGTCTGTTGGTCCCTTTGTCCTTTTGTCCATTTCAACTAACGTATTTTCCACACTATAGGGCGCACTTAAAAGCTTTTAATTTACTCAGAAAAACACAGTGTGCCTTATAATCCGGAGCGCTTTATTGTGAGGCTGGGGACCATCACATCCGACACCTGGACCACCAATACTGGCGCCCCCCAGGGGTGCGTTCTCTGCCCACTGCTCTTCTCTCTCTACACTAACGATTGCTCCTCAGGCGACTCTTCTTTGAAGCTCTGAAGTATGCAGACGACACCACTCTCATCGGACTGATCTGGGACGGTGACAAGACTGCGTACAGACAGGAGGTGGAGCGGCTGGTCCACTGGTGCAGCCAAAACCACCTGGAGTTGAACCCGCTCAAGACCGTGGAGATGACAGTGGACTTCAGGAGAGACCTTTCACCATTTCATCTCCTCACTATCCACAGTAATACTATTCTCTCCACAGACACATTCAAGTTCCTGGGATCCACAATCTCTCGGGACCTGAAATGGACCGGCCACATAGACTCTGTCCGGAAGAAGGCCCAGCAGAGGCTGTACTTTCTGAGACAGCTTAGGAAGTTCAACCTGCTACATGAGCTGCTGAAGACCTTCTATACTGCCATCATCCAGTCTATCCTCTGCACCTCCATCACTGTCTGGTTTGGATTGGGCACCAAAAAAAAGAAGCACAGACTGCAACGGAGAATCAGATAGATAATCGGGACCAACCTCCCATCTATCCAGGACTTGTACCTGTCCAGGACCACAAAACTTGCAAGTAACATCTCTAAAGCCCCTTCTCACCCAGGTCGCAGTCTGTTCGAACTGCTCCCCTCTGGACGGCGTTACAGAGCACTGTACGCCAAAACCCGCAGACACAGACACAGCTTCTTCCCCCAGGCTTTTGCTCTGATGAACTCACCCACTCATAGAGTCTCAGAGTCATTACTGTGCAATAACATCCTGCTCTCGATGGTTTACCTTTGGATTGTCCATATTATGTGTACTTTGTGTCCTCTCTGCATCCATTGCAGCCTGGTCATCCTAGAAGAGGGATCCTCCCATCTGTGGTCTCTTCTTGAGGTTTCACATTTCCCCTAGTAGGAGTTTTGAGTTTTTCCTTGCCCTCCTGGGAGTTTAAAATCAGGGAATGTTTGTGAATAATTGTAAATTTTGTCCTGAATGTTGCTAGCTGCCTAAATGTTGTACAGAGGCCGAGATGTACCGGAGTCAAATTCCTTGTTTGGCATGCTCAAACTTGGCAAATAAAGATTGATTTGATTTATATATGGATCAATTGATGAATTTGTTGATCCATACTCGTTGTACACAGCACTCTACCAATATGTTTCAGTACGACTAGTAAATTACAAGGTCGCATCGCTTTCAGCATTACAGCAACTCTGGTCAGGGGTGTCACCAAAGTAATAGCGGAATAGCGGTAAACACCCGTATTCAATATTCAAGAGTTTTTTATTCGCCATGTTTGAGCGTGCCAAACAAGGAATTTGACTTCGGTAAATCACAGCCTCTGTTCAACATTTAGGTGACTAACAACAACACTCAGGACATGGGAAGAACGAAAGATATTCTCAAACACCCCCTGATCTTAAACTCCCAAGAGGGCAAGGAAAAACTCAAAACTCCAGCTAGGGGAAATGAGAAACCTTGAGAAGAGACCACAGATGGGAGGGTCCCTCTTCTAGGATGACCAGGCTGCAATGGATGCAGAGAGGACACATAGTACAAACAGTGTAGACAAAAAAGGTGTGGCAAGCGGGATGTTATTGCACAGTAATGACTCTGAGACTCTAAGAGTGGTGTGAGTTCATCAGAGCGACAGCCTGGGGGAAGAAGCTGTCTCTGTGTCTGCTGGTTTTAGTGTACAGAGCTCTATAACGGCGTCCGGAGGGGAGTAGTTCAAACAGGCTGCAACCTAGGTGCGAAGGGTCTGTTGAGATGTTACTTGCACGTTTCCTGGTCCTGGACAGGTACAAGTCTTGGATAGATGGGAGGTTGATTCCAATTATCTTTTCTGCAGTCCTTATTGTCCGTTGCAGTCTGTGCTTGTCTTGTTTGGAGGCCGATCCAAACCAGACAGTGATGGAGGTGCAGAGGACAGACTGGATGATGGCAGTGTAGAAGGTCTTCAGCAGCTCCCGGGGCAGGTTGAACTTCTTGAGCTGTCTCAGGAAGTAAAGCCTCTGCTGGGCCTTCTTCCGGACAGAGTCTATGTGGCCGGTCCATTTCAGGTCCCGAGAGATTGTGGTTCCCAGGAACTTGAAGGTGTCTGATGAGAGAATAGTATTACTGCGGATAGTGAGGGGTGAAAGTGGTGAAGGGCCTCGCCTGAAGTCCACTGTCATCTCCACGGCCTTGAGCGGGTTCAGGTCCAGGTGGTTTTGGCTGCACCAGTGGACCAGCCGCTCCACCTCCTGTCTGTACGCAGTCTCATCACCGTTCTGGATCAGTCCGATGAGAGTGGTGTCGTCTGCATACTTCAGGAGCTTCACGGAAGTGTCACTTGCGGAGAAATCGTTGGTGTAGAGGGAGAAGAGCAGTGGGGAGAGGACGCATCCCTGAGGGGCTCCAGTGTTGGTGGTCAGGGTGTCAGATGTGATGCTCCCCAGCCTCACACGCTGTCTCCTGTTGGTCAGGAAGCTGGTGATCCACTGACAGGTGGAGGCAGGCACCGCGAGCTGGATGAGCTTCTGTTGGAGGATGTCAGGAGCGATGGTGTTGAACGCCGAGCTGAAGTCCACAAACAGGATCCTGGCGTACTTTCCTGGGGTGTCCAGGTGTTGCAGGATGTAGTGCAGTCCCATGTTGACCGCATCATCCACCGACCTGTTTGCCCGGTAGGCAAACTAGAGGGGGTCCAGTAGGGGGCCCGTGACATCCTTCAGGTGGTTCAGTACTAACCTCTCGAAAGATTTCATGACCACAGATGTCAGTGCAACAGGTCTATAGTCATTCATACCTGTGATGGCGGGCTTCTTGGCCACTGGAACGATGGTGGAGCTCTTGAAGCACGAGGGCACCTCACACAGCTCCAGGGAACGGTTGAAGATCCGTGCAAAGGTGGGCGCCAGCTGCTCAGCGCAGACTTTCAAAAAAGTTAAAGTCCCAATGATCATCGTCACACACACATCTGGGTGTGGTGAAATTTGTCCTCTGCATTTAACCCATCCCCATGTGATTTTAATCCATCCCCTGGGGGAGAGGGGAGCAGTGAGCAGCAGCGGTGCCGCGCTCGGGAATCAAGCAGGAAGGTGACACGCCGTCTGGGCCCGGTGCCTTCCTAATCTTTTGTCTCCGGAACATCTGGCGCACTTCCTCCTCGCGAATCTGGAGTGCGGGCGCGGCCTCTGCAAGAGAGAGAGTCGGTGACCACGGTGATGGAGGTGTGGACAGAGCAGTTGTGGGGGGAGGTGAGTATGTGGATTGTGTGGATTGTGCTGCAGGAGGTCCCGTTGTGTGGGAGGACCGATCAAACCTGCAGTAGAACCTCTTTAGCTGGTCAGCGAGCCTTGGGCTCTCCACAGGACGGGGGGTTTGTTTCTTGAAGCCCGTGATGCTCTGCAGGCCTTTCCACACTGTTGAGGGATCAGGATTGGCAGAGAGGTGTCTCTCCAGGCTCTCCCCGTAACACCTCCTGGCTTTCCTGACCTCTCGGTTCAGTGTGTTTCTGGTCTGCTTGAACAGGTCCCGGTCGCCGCTCCTGTAGGCCTCCTCCTTGACTTTGCGCAGCCTCCTAAGGTTCGGTGTAAACCAAGGTTTGTCGTTGTTGTACGTGCAGAAGGTCTTAGTCTGCACACACAGATCCTCACAAAAACTGATGTATGATGTGACAGTGTCAGTGAGTTCATGCAAGTCTGAATTTGCAGCTTCAAAAACACTCCAATCGGTGCAGTCAAAGCAGGCTTGGAGGTCCTGCCTTGACTCCACTGTCCACTTCCTCACAGTCCTCACCACAGGCTTAGAAGTTTTTAGTTTCTGTCTGTAGGCAGGGATCAGATGAACTAGACAGTGGTCCGAGAGTCCTAAAGCTGCACGAGCCACAGAGTGGTATGCATCCTTAATTACGGTGTAGCAGTGGTCCAGTGTCTGTGCCCCTCTGGTGGGACACGTTATGTGCTGTCTGTATCTGGGGAGTTCGTGTGCGAGGTTCGCCCTGTTAAGATCACCCAGAACAATGATTAGTGAATTTGGTAGAAGTTTCTCCATGTCTGTCACCTGGTCAGCCAGCATCTGCGTGGCTTCACTCGCACGTGCGTGTGGTGGGATGTAAACAGCCGCCATGACGATCGAGGAGAACTCCCGTGGTGAATAGAACGGCCGGCAGTTTATGAAAAGTGTTTCTAGGAGAGGGCTGCAAAACTCTTTCAACACCATGACATCGGTACACCAACGTTCATTAATGTAGAAACAGAGACCACCTCCCTTTGATTTTCCGGAGAGCTCCGTGCTGAGACCAGGTGGCTTTTTCCACACTTCTCCATCCTTATTGATTTAGGACTCCATGCGCACTCATATCACAGATGGTGTCAAACAACAATTGAAGAAAACTCATTCGGAGTTGCCGTCATTCCGGGTGGATTAACTAAAGAACTCCAGCCGCTTGATATTGGTGTCAACAGGGCATTCAAAGCTAAAATGCGAGTTGCGTGGGAGCAGTGGATGGCAGAAGGCAAACACACATTCACCAAAACAGGGAGACAGCGCCGGGCGACCTATGCCAGTATCTGCCAATGGATTGTGGATGCCTGGGCTGATATATCAGTGCAACTGTAGTCCCGCGTTTTCGCGAAGGCAGGAATAATAACTGAACTGCTAGGGAATAGCAACAACACTGACACTGATAATCACGAGAGGGAGCTGGGCATAATGAATGCCGCATTCGCCCAACTGTTCAATTCGGACACGAAAGAGGAAGAATTCTATGGATTTGTGTATGGGGACATGTAAATGTGCACATTATCATTTGAACAATGTTGTTAATGTGCAATTTTTGTATTATATCTCGTATTGTATGTAAGGTTTGCTGTATATAAAGTTCGACTGAATACCTCATTGACTGGTTTGACATTCCCTATAGCACAGCTCTATCTAGTCGATGCATAACACAACCCTTGTCAACCCCAGTTTAATGAAGTAGCTTCTGTTCTATGCGCCTTTTAATCCGGTGCACCCTATACATGAAAATATTTCTAAAATAAAACACCCAATGAAGGTCCGCCTTATAATACAGTGAGCCCTATAGTGCTGAAAATACTGTACTTAGTACGTTTTCATGATTGTTCAAATACAAACAGTTTTGTGATCCTGTAACCACATTCAAATCTAAAGTTGATTTTTGATCAATCAAATATAATATGAATATCATTGAAGGGAATGGTAATTTATTTTGTATTGATACAATAAGTTTAAAATTACGCGTCTTCATTTTAACGTGAACTAAATTTGGCCGATCTGAGCACAGGGCTGAAAGTAAGTACCACTCCACCACGTTTCAACTATTTATGTTCTCAGAATTGTTCAAATACAAACTGATTGTGATCCTGTAAGTACATGTAAATTTGATTTTTGATCAGTTAAATATAATAATATCGTTGGAGAGAATAGTAATGCTTTATATTTATACAGTAATAAGTGTAAAATTTGACATCATAACGTGACCCAAATTGGCTGATTTAAGTACCGTATTGGCTCGAATAGAAGACGACCCTGATTATAGGACGACCCCCTCTTTTCAAGACTCAAGTTTGAAAAAAGACTTTTTGAAGACCAAATTTATTTTGTATACAGAAAATAATTACAGTACATCTGAAACAAATGATTATAACAATATATTTGAGAGAAAAAGCATGTTATTTTGCCTCATTCAAATCATGCAAAAATTGTCTATCACATCTTAATATCTGAACATTTAAATATGTAAACTAAAGTGCAATCAAATTTGTAAATGAATGGCTTCTGGTTTTTGAAATGTAAATAAACCAATCTACTGTGATCAAACAACAAAATTGCAATAACTGCATTAACCATCAAAGTGAAGTCTAACTAACTGTAGTCTTGAAACAAGCCTGAATGAGGAAAAACATTGCAATAAAATAATGCAAACTGGTTTACACTTGAGAGTAGCTGAGATCTGTCATGTCAGAACATTACTCCTCAAAAACATCCTCTGCCTCGCTGTGCTCAGTGTCACTGTCCTCACATTTTCTGTTATCTCTTCTCTTATTTTCTTCTCTTTTCTTTCTTACCGCTATTTTTTCTTTTTTTTTCTTTGTACTACCGCTATTTTTATTTTTATTCTTCGTGACAGGGGTTCTCTTTGGCCAGGGGAGTTAAGTTCAGCATTCACTTTAAAGATATCTGCCGCCATCTAGCGTTGTGAATGGGTATAATGTCTAGACCCCGAATGTAAGATGACCCCCACGTTTTCAGTCTTATTTCAGTGCAAAAAACACCGTCTTATATTCGGGCCAATACGGTAAGTACCACTTCACCCTTGTTATCTGTGCAGGTGCAGTAGAAATGGGCAATACACAGGTGAGAGGCTGCTTTTATTAACTTTGTGTTAGAGCATTTATTGATCTGAAGAGATGACAGTTAAACACTAAAGTTGACTTTAGGTCCTGGTTTAAGTAAATCACAGATTGTTGAAAACTAACTCAGCAGCTATCAACAACCAAGTTAACAACACAATTCTATACAAAGATGGCTTTAGCGCTTAGAATAGGGTTCGGCAACCCAAAATGTTCAAAGAGCCATATTGGCCGAAAAAATCCCCAAAACATACCTGTCTGGAGCCGCAAAAATCTAAAAGCCTTTTATAATGCAACATGGACTGTCAATACATAAGTTGTATGCCTACTATTAAAATAATTTTACAAAAAAATAGTGGCATCAATTTGATCATTTCTTCTTGCGGCCCATTGGAGTTCACGTACCTGCATAGCAGAGCTGTCTGTTCGATATCGGTAAAGTCACACGACTCTTCCATCACAGGCAGTTGAGAAAGCTGGAGCTGAATTGATGTCCTTGATTTGCTGATCGGTGATATTTTTTGTGCGGAGAGGCATGTCTTTAATTGTCTGAATGATCTCGGTTTTGTTTTTGAAGCCCGAACATAGGCACTCTGATATTTTAATGAATGAATCCTTCATGTACTCGCCATAGGTGAATGGTTTTCCGCGCTTTATTATCTCCCGACCCAGCTGCAACAAAACTTGCAGCTGTAGTAGAGTTTGGAGATACAATCCACTTCTTGAAACTGTTTTTTCGTTCCTCAAATTTCTCCACCAGCACTGCGATTGCACCTTTCCTCTCAGTTGCAACTGGGTGAACGGCAGCAAATTTAGCATACTTTAGCTGAAAATGTCGCTCCAAATTCCTCTCCTTGTTATTTGACAACTAATCATTGATAATCAAACATGCAGGCAATGCTTCAGCATTGGCAATGAAAGGAAAAAGTTCAGTCCATTCTTTCTTAAAGCCTCTGTTCTCATCAGCAAACTTTCTCTTTTTGCCTTTTAAATCCATGGCCCATCACTCACATACCTGTTTGTTTACAACTCACCTGTGCTGTGTTGCAGGCTATGACGCAATTTTGCTATTTGGCGTCATTCTTCAATTTGGTATTTTTAATATATTTACAACTACATACATTTTTAACGCATAAGAATTCTTGTGTCATAATAACCATCTAAAAACCATATTTAAAACAACAACAACAACAAAAAAAACCTTATTTTTCCATTTTCACGCATTTTTGCAAAAACTCCAGGGAGCCGCTAGGGGCGTGCTAAAGAGCCACATGCGGCTCTGGAGCCGCGGGTTGCCGACCCCTGGCTTAGAAGAAAACATTTTTTTTCAATTCTCTCATGAACGACCCTCTCTACTTGCAATTCCACCTAACTGCCAGGGTACTGTTTGTTAAGGGAGCAATAAAACAAAACAAGAGGCAAAACTAGATTGAGCGTAAAGATGAACACACAAGGGCAAAGTTTACATTTTAATAAAGCTGAAGAAGTAAAGAGCTGGTGTTAGAGGCCCGACGGGGAAATACTAGCAAGCTGGTAGGAATAACAATGCGCTTACAGCAAAAGGAGGAGGGTTAAAAAAAAAGAGAGATAGCTGGAGGGAAGAACTACCCCCACCCTCAATGGAATTTGTTCGTGGTTTTGTAACTGCGTTGTCACAAAGGCACATTGGCGTGGACCTCAGTTTGTCACAGTAATCTAATCCAAAGGAGAGTGTATATTTGATATTGAAAGATGAATAGAAGGCAGTCCACAGAATACATTGACGCAGATGAAAATGGACATGGAATGCTTTCCTGTGAACCTCTGGGGGCAAAAGACAAAAAGGTGGAACTGGGGAAGAAGGTGACATTGCTTTCTGGGATTTCAGTCATTGTTGGGACCATCATTGGAGCTGGGATCTTCATTTCACCAAAAGGAATTCTTAAATACTCAGGCAGCGTTGGAATGTCTCTGATAGTGTGGGTTATTTGTGGTGTGCTTTCTCTCTTTGGTGAGTTTGTTAACATCATTAATCTTTTCCATGTGTCTCGGGGCAAATATTAATTTGTGATGAACAGTTGGCAAATGTGCTCCTCTTGAAGTAGGAAAAAAAGGCTCAGATTATAGTACATACATAAAATGAGCATCTTAGATTAGATCACACAAGTCAAAATCAAGGTCTGAGGGCATGATCAAGCCTGTGATTTTTAAAGGGTTGAAGCAAATCAAGACCTCTCTTTCATGAAATGCATTGGCTTTTTTATTTTGGCAGAAAGTTGTAGAATTACAATTTTATTCACTTTGTTAAAGAAATTAATTTCTCTTGTAATTTTTCCCTCTTTTCAGAAACAAAATCCCGCAAAATAAACTAAATTAGAGCTGCGAGCAGCTGTAAAGGGCTGTTGCAGCCCTTGCCATGTTGGGGTACTTGCATGTTGGGAATGGAATTTGTGGCAAATAAAGTATGCCTGATTCAAAACTAATTTGATAAAGTATGACCTCTATAAAAGGCCAAAACCAACGCAAAATTTTAAATTACTTAAAAAATGGCTGACTTCCTGTTGAGTTTAGAGTGGGGTTTCAGAAAAATTTTGCAGGTCTTGGGCTGTTACATATGCCTCCAATTTTACATAGATATTGTTGAAGCCTTCAACCGATGTATGATGTATGTGCCAAGTTTCATATGTTTTCGCAAATATTTAGACTTCAGACCATCGAAATCAGGATAAGTTTTCTTTGCAAACATTGTGTCTTCTTGGCGACAGTATTTGACGTAATAAAAAGCTTTGCGTTTCTTTGTAGTCTCAAACATCTTAAGATAAATCACCCAGTTTTGAGACAATTGGATAAAATCTCTTTAGAATGTGGCCTCTATAAAAGGTCAAACAAAGGGGCCGAATTAGAATGAAAATTAAAAATGGCAGTTTAGCATATGGCTCCAAGAGAGTTTTGTGTCATTCTTGGACTGTTACATATAACACCAGATTTTCATTGATGTATGTGAAATGTACAACCGGGGGCTGCCTTGGTGAAATTTCCTGTGGGGTCCATTTAAAAAACAATGGTTATGTTGCAGGGCCTGATGTGTTTGCCAAGTTTCATGAGCTTTCATAAGCCTCAAAAGTTTTACTGGTGAACAGAGCCCAGTTGTTCAAAACTTGATTTGTTTTTCAGAAGATTGAACTGTTAACTTCTGTTAACTTTAACCAGTGTTTAATTAATTTGATTGTAAAGTTAACTGGCGGCTCGGTGGCGCACTGGGTAGCACGTCCGCCTCACAGTTAGGAGGGTGCGGGTTCGATTCCACCTCCAGCCCTCCCTGTGTTGAGTTTGCATGTTCTCCCCGGGCCCGCGTGGGTTTTCTCCGGGCACTCCGGTTTCCTCCCACATTCCAAAAACATGCTTGGTAGGCCGATTGAAGACTCCAAATTGTCCCTAGGTGTGAGTGTGAGTGCGATTGGTTGTCTGTCTCTGTGTGCCCTGCGATTGGCTGGCAACCAGTTCAGGGTGTCCCCCGCCTACTGCCCGATGACGGCTGGGATAGGCTCCGGCACGCCCGCGACCCCCGTGGGGACTAAGCGGTTCAGAAAATGGATGGATGGATGGATGTAAAGTTAACACATATGCCTAAGGAACACTTCTAACTTAACCGTATAGTTACCTATCTGATTGGGTTATTCTTTTAAGTCACAATAAGACATGCACCAGAAAGAGACATAAGACCAATAATACAACCTGAGCTAGCAATACTTGCTGGGCAACAAGGGAAAGTGGAGCTCTCAGCACTCCAAGGTCTTTCGAAGTTCTGCTTCCTCTGTGCTGCCTTTGATAACATTCGACCTGGTAGGAGGCAATTACAAGTCTCACAATACCCTACCATATGCAAATGTTTGTGTGTGCGTGTCCTTACTGTGAGAGTGTGTGAGTGTGTGTGTGTGTGTGTGTGTGTGTGGGGGGGTGTAACGTGTGTGCCGCAAGAATGCTGTCTTGCTTTGAGAAGTTACAACAAGCATGTGTTTATATTTATATAACATTCGTCCAATAACTAACATTTCCCCCATTTATCATATACAAATACAATATACTATACTATTTCCAGCTATATGGACTGATGTCCTTACAGTATTTAGTCCATTTAAATCTTATAGTACATGGTTACCTAAAACTACATTTCAGATGACTAAAATTAGTGAAACTAAACATTTTATTTCAAATACTGACCAGAATTAAAAAATGTACAGCCAAAATAAACTAATAAAACTAGAGATGGTGATATTCACTGAAAATATTGTGATCCATTAAATGTTTGAATATTAAACATGTTTTCTGTCCTATGTTTTTCATGAATTTGGGAAAATAATGGATGTCATTTTGAACAAGTTAAAAATTCATCTAACTATGTAAGACATATTAGTGACTTTTCCTCGTAGATTAATTTTTGTTGCAGTTTTTTAAAAACGTTATTACTAATGTGAAATGTACATTTAAATTCTGATTTACTCAATAGTTGAATCAATATTATTTCTTTAACAACAACCTTGCGCTTTCTGTATAATTTTAACTATAGGTCTCAACATAGACTCAACGCTTCAGCCAAACCATATTTCAATGTCCATCCATCCATCTTCTTCCGTTTATCCGAGGTCGGGTTGCGGGGGCAGCAGCTTTAGGAGGGACTTCCAGACTTCCCTCTCCCCAGCCACTTCATCCAGCTCATCTCGGGGGATCCCAAGGCGTTCCCAGGCCAGCTGAGAGACATAGTCTCTCCAGCGCGTCCTGGGTCGTCCCCAGGGTCTCCTACCGGTGGGACATGCCCGGAACACCTCCCCAGGGAGTCGTCCAGGAAGCATCCTGATGAGATGCCCGAGCCACCTCATCTGGCTCCTCTCAACGTGGAGGAGTAGTGACTCTACTCCGAGTCTCTCCCGGATGACCGAGCTTCTCACCCTATTTCTAAGGGAGAGCCCGGATGTCCGTCGGAGAAAACTCATTTCGGCCGCTTGTATCTGGGATCTCGTTCTTTCGGTCACGACCCATAGCTCATGACCATAGGTGAGGGTAGGAGCGTAAATTGAGAGCTTTGCCTTTTGGCTCAGCCCTCTCTTTACCACGACGGTCCGGTACAGAGTCCGCATTACTGCCGAGGCTGCACCGATCCGCCTGTCGATCTTGCACTCCATCCTCCCCTCACTCGTGAACAAGACCCCAAGATACTTGAACTCCCCCACTTGGGGCAGGATCTCATCCCCGATCCGGAGAGGGCATTCCACCCTTTTTCGACCAAGGACCATGGACACGGATTTGGAGGTGCTGACCCTCATCCCGACCGCTTCACACTCGGCTGCGAACTGCTCCAGTGAGAGCTGGAGATCACGGCCTGAAGAAGCCAACAGCACCGCGTCGTCTGCAAAAAGCAGAGACGCGATGCTAAGGTCCCCAAACCGGACCCCCTCAACGCCTCGGCTGTGCCTAAAAATTCTGTCCATAAAAATTATGAACAGAATCGGTGACAAAGGGCAGCCTTGGCGGAGTCCAACCCTCACTAGGAACGAATCCGACTTACTGCCGGAAATGCAGACCAAACTTTGGCATCTGTGATACAGGGACCGAACCGCCCTTATCAGTTGGCTCGGCACCCCGTATTACCGAAGCACCCTCCACAGAACCTCCCGAGGGACACGGTCGAATGCCTTCTCCAAGTCCACAAAACACATGTGGACAGGTTGGGCGAACTCCCACGCAGCGGCCACTCTCTGTCCCGTCAGTACGGTGATTTGTTCGTCTAATGAGTGTTCGTCCGACAGTCTTGTGTGTTCGTCTCGTCCGTGCTACAAGTACAGCAGGCAGGTTCTGCTTGACATCGGCAGAAGTGGGTTTTGCGGCGTTCTGGACTTTGAAGCGTCGACATTAAAGGCGCTCGGACTGCTACGTCCTGAAACGTCGCCGACCTCACCCGCTATTCCTCCCCCGGTTGGGAGCCGTCGTAAACGATGTGCGAGGAGGCAGAAGAGGGGCAAGCGCGGAGGCGTCCGGGCCAGGCTGGCGGCCAACCCAGCGCGACCGGCGGTGCCCTCCATTCTTCTGGCGAATGTCTGATCGCTGGACAACAAAATGGATTACGTTCGCCTGCTGAGGTCTACGAACCGGACGGTGCGGAACTGCTGTGTGCTCGTGTTCACCGAGACCTGGTTGAGTGACAACATTCCGGACTCTGCAGTGCATCTGGAGCGGCTAGCGTGCTATCGGGCGGACCGTGCCATTGTACGAGGGGGAAAGTCGCGTGGAGGTGGAATATGCGTCTACATCCGAGAAGAATGGTGCCGGGACTCTGTGGTGGTATGTAAGCACTGCTCGCCGCTTGTGGAGTTTGTGATCATTAAGTGCCGTCCTTTTTATCTGCCAAGGGAATTTACCGCGATTCTGCTAGTCGCGGTATACATCCCGCCTTCCAACATCGAAGGAGACAGGATCGCGGCGCTTGGTGAACTGTACCAGGCTGTCAGTGAACAGCAAACAGTGCACCCTGACGGTTTCACCATCTTCGCTGGAGACTTCAATCATGCCAACCTGAAGTCTGTTTTCCCGAGGCTTCACCAGCATGTTCCCTTTCCGACACGTGGAGACAGCTTCCTGGACCTAGTCTACTCGGCGCAAAAGGGAGCTTTCAAAGCCACCCCCTCCCCCATCTGGGGCTTTCTGACCATCTCACCGTTTTGCTTTTGCCCGCATACAGACAATTGGTAAAGGCATCCAGGCCGGTTCGGAGGCAGGTTCGAGTGTGGCCTGAGGGTGCCTCCGATGCACTTCGTGACTGCTTCGACACCACTGACTGGGACTTGTTTAAGCAGGCAGCCACCTACAACGATTGGACGGACATAGAGGAGTATACTGACTCTGTTACCTCTTACATCACGAAGTGCATCGATGATGTGACTTGCTCGAAATCCGTTGTCACTCACGCGAACTGGAAGCCGTGGCTGACGGGGGCTGTCCTCAGACTGTTGAGGGCCAGGGACAAGGCTTTCAGAGCGGGGGATGAGGCTGGCTTGAGGACAGCGAGGGCCGACCTGTCCCGAGGCATCAAAGAAGCGAAGAAGGCGTTCTTGTGCAAGGTCTCCACCCACTTCAAGGACAGCAAGGACGCACGTAGCGTTTGGCGGGGCATTCAGACCATCACGGACTACAAGCCCGCGCCGAGGAGCTGTGAGGGCGACGTCCGTCTGCTGAACGATCTGAACCGCTTCTTTGCTCGCTTCGACGCCCAGAACAGCACTTGCCCGCTGAAGTCCACTCCCCCCCCACACGAGCAGCCCCTGCGCCTCTCTGCCGACGGTGTGAGGAGGGCGCTTGCCGCTATTGACACCCGTAAGGCGGCGGGCCCTGACAACATCCCGGGTCGAGCGCTGAAGGACTGCGCTGGGGAGCTGTCGGGTGTCTTCACGGACATCTTTAACGTTTCCCTGCAGCAGGCCATCGTCCCCTCGTGTTTTAAGGCTGCCACCATCGTTCCTGTGCCGAAGAAACCTGCACCGTCCTGCTTCAATGACTACCGCCCTGTGGCACTGACGCCCATCATCATGAAGTGCTTTGAGCGGCTGGTCATGGAGCACATCAAGTCCGTTCTCCCCCACACCATTGACCCTTTCCAGTTTGCGTACCGTGCCAAGCGGTCCTCTGAGGATGCCATCTGCTCTGCCCTCCACTCGGCCCTCACCCACCTGGAGAGAAAGGACTCATATGTGAGGTTGCTGTTTGTGGACTTCAGCTCTGCCTTCAACACCATTGTGCCGCAGCGACTCATCCGCAAACTCGACGAGCTGGGCCTCAGTACCTCCCTCTGCAACTGGATACTGGACTTCCTCTGTCAGAGGCCTCAGGTGGTGCGTGTTGGCGACAAAATCTCCGCCAGCATCACGCTGAGCACGGGGGCCCCCCAGGGCTGCGTGCTCAGTCCATTGCTTTTCACCCTGCTGACGCATGACTGCACTGCGACCTACAGCGACAACAACATAGTGAAGTTTCCTGACGACACGACTCTGGTGGGTCTCATCACGAATGGCGACGACACTCGATACAGGTCGGAAGTTGACCTTCTGACCACGTGGTGCAGAGACAACAACCTCCTGCTGAACGTCAATAAGACCAAGGAAATCATTGTTGACTTCCGGAAGGGTCACACAACACACCTGCCGCTGATCATTGACGGTGCTGTGGTGGAGAGGGTGAGCTGCACCAAGTTCCTGGGGGTGCACATCAGTGAGGACCTCTCCTGGTCCGCAAACACCTCGTCACTGGCAAAGAAAGCTCAGCGCCGCCTGTACTTCCTGCGGAAGCTCAGGCGTGCATGTGCTCCTCAGGCAGTCCTGTCTACATTCTACCGTGGCACCATTGAGAGCGTCCTCACCAGTTGCATCGCTGTCTGGGGTGGTAACTGCACTGAACAGAACTTGAAGGCCCTGCAGCGCATAGTGAATACGGCTGGTAAGATTATTGGTGCTTCGCTCCCCTCCCTGAAGGACATTTACACCTCCCATCTCGCCCGCCAGGCAACGTCGATTGCCAGAGATGTGAGTCACCCGGCTCACTCTTTGTTTGACCTTCTGCCCTCTGGGAAGAGGTACAGGAGCCTGCGCTCCCGCACCACCAGACTCGCCAACAGCTTCTTTCTCCAGGAAGTTAGGGCCCTGAACTCACTACCCCCTTCTGCGTAGCGTGCGGCACTGTTGCGCTATTTTCGGGAATGTCTGCTGTACGCGCACTTGCTCCTTTTTTTTTCTGCTCCTCTTATTTATTTATTTATTGTTGTGTTATTTATTCATTATTTATTCAGCACACTTTTGTTATACTTGTTTACTTGTTTGTCTGTTGTGAGCCATGTCTTGTCACCGTGGGATAGGGGGGAACGAAATTTCGGTTTCTTTGTGTGTCTTTGGCATGTGGAGAAATTGACAATAAAGCTGACTTTGACTTTGAAAAAAAATACATCGAGGATCCTGCCGAAGGTGTAGAGCTGGTCCGCTGGTCCACTGTTCCACGGCCAGGACGAAAGCCACACTGCTCCTCCTGAATCCGAGGTTCGACCTCCCGACCGACGCTCTTCTCCAGCACCACTGAATAGACTTTACCAGAGAGGCTGAGGAGTGTGATTCCCCTGTAATTGGAACACACCCTCCGGTCCCCCTTCTTAAAGAGGGGAACCACCACCCCAGTCTGCCAATCCAGATGTCCACGCAATGTTGTAGAGGCGTGTCAGCCATGACAACCCCACAAGGTCTTCAAAGTATTCTCCCCACCGACTCACGACGTCCCGAGTCGAGGTCAGCAGCACGCCATCCCCACTGTAAACAGTGTTGACGTTGCACTGCTTCCCCCTCCTGAGATGCCGGATGGTGGACCAGAAATACCTCAAAGCCGTCCGGAAGTCATTCTTCATGGCCTCGCCAAACTCCTCCCATGCCCGGGTTTTTGCCTCAGCAACCGCCGAAGCCGCGTTCCGCTTGGCCATCCAGTACCTGTCAGCTGCCTCTGGAGTCCCGCAGGCCAAAACGGCCCGATAGGACTCCTTCTTCAGCTTGACGGCATCCCTTACCGCCGGTGTCCACCAGCAGGTTCGGGGATTGCCGCCACAACAGGCACCAACGACCTTACAGCCGCAGCTCCGGTCGGCCGACTCAAAATTGGAGACGCGGAACATGGTCCACTCGGACTCAATGTCCCCCGCCTCCCCCGGGACGTGGGAAAAGCTCTGCCGGAGGTGGGAGTTGAAGCGCTTCCTGACAGGGTTATTCTGCCAGACATTCCCAGCAAACCCTCACAGAGCGTTTGGGTCTGCCCGGTCGGACCGGCATCTTCCCCACCATCGGAGCCAACCCACCACCAGGTGGTGATCTGTTGACAGCTCTGACCCTCTCTTCGCCCGAGTGTCCAAAACATGCGGCCGCAAATCCGATGACACGACTACAAAGTCGACCATTGAACACCTAGGGCACAGGTGTCAAACTCAAGGCCCGGGGGCCAGATACGGCCCGCCACGTCATTTTATGTGGCCTGCGAACACAAATTGTGCATCAAATTCGTGTGTCATTACTAGAATTGCAAAATGTCTTTACTTTTAATAATATTTGTCAGTTTGTTTTGTAGCTTTTATTGTATATAATATGAGGTGCTCATACATTTATTTAGTCATAATGGCTGTTGGGAATAATATACTTTTTATCATTGGAATCTATGTATCTACTTTTGTGTGCAAGATTCTCCGCAGTATGTGACAGTCTGGCCTCGTGATAATGACTTGGGGGCATATGGCCGGCTAATGACTGGAGTCATTAGCCGCGCTATACAATAAGCCCCATAGTTAGCTAGACATGTACAGATCATGAGATTGTCATGGGATGGCTGAAGCAGACAAAGGTCTTATTTAAGTTGAAGTCATGAGATGTAATTATGAAATGGGAAACTGCCCGTTCATGTACACTTGCCCAATTGTTTCTTTCTCAATAAAAGGCACGGCTAAACTCGAGAAGAGCGCGGATCTCAGCCACACTTGCTATGTGTGTCTGGGGTGCGTCCTTCTGCGCAGAAGAAAACGCTAAGCCAAAAAGACCTACCGCCTCTGAGATTGATTTCAGATAAATGTTGCAAACCCAACATTTTTGGGGGCTCGTCCGGGATTCCTGAAAATCTGCTTGCTGATCCGAGGAGTGTTGAAGACGCCGAATCCGTGCACGGCAGAGGTCACAGGACGCCTGAAGGAAAGCCCTGGGGAGCAATGTTCATCCACCAGGCCGGCGTCCAGTTCAGCACCTCTCGGCAGCGATGATTGACGGAATCTTCAAAAGAAATTTCTCAGAGACTAAGTGAGACCTCTTCGTTGGCCGCGTGGTTGGGGTATTTTAGTCCCCAGAAAAAGGGTACCTGGGTAAGGACGGCGGAGTCCTTGTTGTGAATTCCAAGTGATAGGAATTCAGTCTACAGATGGAACTTGTAGATGGAAATACACCTCGTTGTGTTAAGAAAATTCCGCGGTGTGAATGTGTGTGAATGGTAGCACGTATCGCTCGCTATTGTGCTGCATGTAACATGGTGGGAAGAAATGGCGAATTTCTGTGGAATTCCTCACCAGAAAACTGGTCGAAGCAGGAATTACCACAGAAAGTTGTTATTGCACTAAAGAAACATTCCATCTTTAGAAATCCCTATGATTTAAATGTTGAACTAAATTGATTAAAATGGGGGGCCGTCAAAGTGTTACTGACAATGTATCAGGGGATGAGAAGTATACGTTAAATAAGTTATCAAACTTGAGGCCGCAAGTATGATTGTCAGACAATGAAGCCATGAAAGGCCACTAATGTTTTTTGAATATTAGATCACTTCATACGAAAGCAGTTCTCGTTAATGACCTTATCACGGAACATAATCTAAACGTTTTTGGTCTTTGCGAGACCTGGTTAAAACCTAATGAACTGCTGCCACTTAACGAGGCCTCGCCTCCAAATTTTGTGAGCTCGCATGTGGCTCGTCCTCGAAAAAAGGGTGGGGGTGTCGCCCTCATCTCAAATTCTGAGCTTAGATTTAGGCCTCGCTCAATTCACGTATTTAAAACATTTGAAGTTCTCATTGTGCGATCCACTGCGTTACCGTCATTCTATCTTGTTGTTATTTACCGCCCACCCGGGGCTTACTCTGGCTTCCTGGATGAATTTTCAGAAGTTGTGGTTGATCTAGTGACAAATGCAGATAATATAGTTATCATGGGTGATTTCAACATCCACATGAATTCACCGTCAGAACCACTGACTTCGGCATTTCAAACTTTAATCGATACGTTTGGTTTTACGCAAGCTGTACAGGCAGCAATGCATAAGAATGGAAATACCTTACATCTGGTATTATCCCGGGGACTAGCAACCTCAAATATAACAGTACTGCCATACACTACTGTTCTGTCTGATCATTTTTTAATAAAATTTGAAATTTTAGTTCCTTGTCAAAGACAAGAGAGCAATCAGAATTATAGCAGCCGTAATTTTAACTCCATGACTGCAACTGCGCTATCTGAGTTACTGTCGCCGGCAACCGCCATGTTTCCCGCGTACAGTGGCTCTATCGATAATCTTACAAATGAATTCAATGCTACATTATTAAAAGCCATCGACTCTGTGGCACCGCTACGTCTGAAAACTCGCCGTAACTCCGTGGTTCACAGATGAAACACGTACGTTTAAACAATTATGTAGAAAGCATGAGCGCAGATGGCGTTTAACCAAACTTGAGGTTTTCCATCAGGCATGGAAGGACAGGCTCCTGAAATATAAAGATGCGCTTATTTTAGCAAAAACTCGTTATTTTTCGCAAGTCATTAATCTTAATAAAAACAATCCTAAATACTTATTTGATACAGTGGCAAAGCTAACTCTGCGCCAGCCGACCCCCGATAGCTCCTTCCACTCAGCTGACGAGTTTATGAAATTTTTTGCTCAAAAGATTGAGTCCATTAGGGACGAGATCAAGAATACCATGCAAATCGCTCCGCCGGTTACTAGCGCTGGGGATCATGCAATAACCCTCTCAAATTTTAAAAGCGTGTCCCTTGAAATGCTTAAAAAATTGGTTAGTACGGCTAAACAAACAACATGTTTACTCGACCCGCTTCCAGCCAAACTACTTAAAGAATTATTTCCAATTTTAGGACCGTCTGTCTTAAATATAATCAATCTGTCTGTTTCCTCTGGGATAGTGCCAATAGCCTTTAAAACCGCTATTATTAAACCACTACTTAAGCGAGCAAATCTTGACCCGGACTGTCTCAGTAATTATAGGCCAGTTTCAAACCTCCCATTCATAGCAAAACTTCTCGAAAAACTTCTCGGAAACTATTATACATGCGTTCGTCACGTCGCGCCTGGACTACTGTAATGTATTATTCTCTGGTCTTCCTAAATCCAGTATCAAAAGTCTACAGTTAGTGCAAAATGCCGCTGCGAGGCTGCTCTCACGGTCAAGAAAATTTGATCACATTACCCCAATATTAGCCAAATTACATTGGCTCCAGGTCCATTTAAGATGTGACTTCAAGGTTCTTCTACTAACCTATAAATCACTGCATGGCTTAGCGCCTTCATATCTCGTCGACCTAGTCGTTCCTTATGTTCCGTCTCGTAACCTTCGTTCGCAAAACGCTAGTCTTTTAGTTATACCGAGGGCCAAGAAAATGTCTGCAGGGTCTAGAGCATTCTCTATTCGGGCTCCAGAGCTTTGGAATGCCCTACCAAATGATATTAGAACTACTACCTCAGTAGAAACATTTAAGACACGTTTAAAGACACATTTCTATGAGATGGCCTTTAACTAACTTGTGATGGCCGATTTGGCCGGAGTTTGTTCTGTTCTCTCTGCCCACCTCCTCCCCGGCTGGGGAGGGGGTTAGGTGGCTCAAAAGCTGATAGCGGCTGGCTGGATTCTCGGGGACCAGTTCGGGATGGGGGAGCTGCGGCTCGGCCCCCTTGAGGACACTGCCAGGACATTCGAGGGCACCTCCGACATCCATTTTTTTTCATTGATTTTCATATTATGTATTACTTGTGCACTCTCTGCATCCATTACAACCTGGTGATCCTGAAAGGGGGATCCTTCCATCTGTGGTCCCTTCTCAAGGTTTCTCATTTTCCCCTGGCAGGGGTTTTTTGAGTTTTTCCTTGCCCTTTTGGGAGCTTATGATCAGGGGATGCTTTGAGAATAATTGTCAATTTTGGCTATGTGAAGCCCTTTGAGACTGTTTGTGATTTAGGGCTATACAAATAAACTTGACTTGACTTGACTTAATGTGAGAAAAAATAAATAAAAATAGTAAAACCAAAACATCAAATAGAGGAAGACGTTTGCGCAGCATTGTTTGTTTGTTGTTTGTGCACTGTGTTTTTGTTGTGGGCCTTTGTTTTGTCCTTGTGTTCTCTGTGTGTTTATGTGTCTCTGTGTTAAAATTTTGAAATTGGCTAAAATAGTGTGCAAGGAAAGTTACTGGAATGGGGTCTATTCGATTTGCACCGCAAGAAAAAAAAAAGGAGACATTGAAACTGGAAAATGCAATTTTTGGAGAAATTGGTGTAAAGGCAGATGAAAAAGATGAATACATACTTAGGAGATGCAACAGAATTATGTTCGAGCAGAATTGAATCAGTTGAAACATGTAGAACTTAGAGGTGAAATGTGAATTTAGTAAAATTTTGCAGAAATTTTAATCAATCTTTTATTGGCCAAGTTTGAGCGTGCCATACAAAGAAGTAATAATTTAACGTGAAAATATGATTTTTTTTTTTAATTTTGCAATTTCGGGAATGTTTAAAAACTTTCCCAGTGTGATTTGAATGGGCTGAATGATGTGAATTTCAAACTGGGACAATGTAAAGGTGAAATGTAGAATTTGCCTTTAAGAATGAGTGGAAGGAAAATTGCCCTAAATTTGCAAATTTTGTGGAAATTAAAAGCTTATGGAATTAATTGAATGCAAGCATCTCTTGAGTGAATTTTTGGAATATGTCAAAATCGGAATGAGTGGGTTGTTTTACCAAGAACCTTGAGATAGGACAGATTCAAATGAGGACTGTGAATTAAAAATGATGTAGTATGACTGTGTGGACAGCTTGAAGAGAGTTTGAGGAGAGTGAGAACAGTGCATGCGTGCGTGCCTGTGTGTGTGCGCGTGTGTGAGATGCAAATGAGCAGGAATGAATGACAAGATACAGCTTGACTGGTTGACGTTGTTGGAGACTACTATGTGAAAAGTAGTAGAACAACTTTGAAGAAAGAGTGATTTTGAACATATTTAATGCTAAGAAAAGAAAATAGGGCTTATTTCACAGTGGTTGACTGATTATCGTGAATTGAATGGCTCGTTTTACGCTTTCATCTAAAAGTCAAGTCAAGTTTATTTGTATAGCCCTAAATCACAAACAGTCTCAAAGGGCTTCAAGTAGACAAAAATTCAAGTTTTCGTCTACAATGATGATAATTGCTTTTCAAACAAAGGAAGAGTAAGGATGAGATTCCTTTCTCCTCATGCAGCATTTAGGCCAGAGAGGAAGTGAAGTCAAGTAACAGAAGTTAGGATGGGTAAAAACCAGAAGTAAACTATCTTGGTTTACTCTCAGCGAAAGGGAGAGCAGGGAACAGGTTATATTAGAAACACCACGACCTGTCACGAAGAACAACTGATGTTTTTTTTCTGTCATTACTGCAGAGCTTGGGCTCCATGCTATGCTGAAATTGCTAAGCCACTAACAGGAGTGGCTCATGGACAGCCGTTAGCAGTCAAAGATACATTCGCGTGGACACCAAAAGTAGAAGAAGGATTGACAAGATTGAAAATGATATTAGTTCAAACAACAAAGGGTGTGATAATGGATAAGGTGTTATTGACGATGTCAATAACAAAACTGTTTTGCCAAAATGACTTTTAAGGCAACGCCTGTTGTGTCACTTATGTGACAACAGTGGGGAGATGAGTTATTAGTTACCTATTAGTTAGCTTTGGTTTATATTCTTGCAAAAAAAAAAAAAAAAAAGCATGTCCTGTTTGTGTGAAACATGATCCACACAGGAACCTAAAAGAAACTATATGAAAATTCGAAGATTCGAATAGTGGAGCCTAACAGGAACATGGAAAAAGTGAACAGCTGAGAAATGGCATTCGATGTAGTGGCAGTGAATTATAAATTCAGGACAGTTCAGTAATATCTGTAAAGTGAGCATAACACTATTAATACTGAGGTCAAAATAGAGATGATACTAGGCAAAATTTGGAAACTATCAGAAATTGAAGGCTCAAATCAGGAAAGGTGGAAAGGTAATAGAGAGAATGGCATAAAATCAAAGTTAGGAAAACAAAAGATAGATAGTAGCCTGAAAATAGGAGGAGCTTCTGGAAATTACAGTATAATTGAGAGAAATCACAGTTAAGACTTGCAATTTAAGTTTAGGGTAATCTGTCAATTTAAAATGGTTCAAATGAGGTCCATCACAATACATCCGAGCGCTCATGAAGGAAAGGCGCTGTCCTTCTCAGGTAGTTTAGATTATTGATAATAGTAGAATTTGAAGTTTGATAAACAGAAGGCACTATGGAATTTATGTCAAATTGGAAGATGATATTTAAGTTTGGTATCCCAGTCTGTTTTTTTCAGTATCCAACAGTGACTCTGAAACTTGATTCCGAGACTCCACCGACAGCTGAGAACATCAAGAAAAATGGTGCATGGCTCTAAGGCACCTTTGACCTTTGCAAGAGCAAAGAATGACTATATTTGTGCTTGGGGGGAGCACAACGCCCTGGAGGAGAACGACATCCTCGGAGGCGAAGTAGAAAGAACGAAGGAACTCACAAGATGAGAATGGACTCAGTTGAAAATGGACTCATCCAAGAGTGAGGGATGAGTTGACTCTGAGACTACAACCAAAGATAACAACCTGACAATGAGGTGCGGCGAAAGACACACGAGACCTGAAAGATGCATCAAGCTGCTGAGACGTTATCAAACTTGGTGGAGCTTGGGTCAGAGTAGATGGAAGCTTGCTTGGGCACTGAGTTTGACACAACTGAGGAGTCTTGCTAAAAGATAAATAAATAAATAAGGAACAAATTGTGTAGTGTTACGAAGAAAGAAAAAGTATCATAATCAGAGGATAAATTTGGACGAAACAGATAGGCTAAAATTGTAAGAAATAAGAGTAGAATCACATTTAGCCCATCCAGCTTAACAATTAGACATTTAGTCATTAACAGTTTGGAGAAAGGAAAATAGGGCATTAGGATCTACTAGGATGCAGTCAAAAGGTGGTTAGATTGTTCAATGGAGGTAATTAATAAAGTAGAAGTTAATCACACCTCACAGGGAAATTCTGGTGTCAAAACAAAAAGTCTGATAAGATCAAGGAATAACAGCCATGAAAACTTTTGACAGTTAAGAATAACACTGCATAAGACTCACACCAAGTGACAGTGAACGCGATGACAAATGTGATAGGACTCGGAAAACAAATGCCTTAACATGGCAAAGTGAAAATAATGTAGTGGAGTAGTAGTTGGAGGAAGACTTTGAGTATCTTTACCCAGGTGCTCGATCAGAACGATGGATTAGGACAAGATTATTTAAGGACCTGCTGAGGCTGCTTCTTTCCCCATGCTCACCCATGAACATGCTCAGCAGTACAAATGACTGAATTTTTAGGCATTTAATTGGCAATTTTATGGTAAAGGTCCGGTACGAATGTACGAAATATTCACTTGGGAAGAAGATCCAGAAATGAAGGGTTTACCGTTAATATTCGCTGATTGCCTGTTCACTTAGACATACTAAATTTGTTTGTTGTATCAGTGATAGATGCAAATGGATTGGCGCTTGTGTGGTTAGGAATGTGTGTGTGTGTGTGTGTGTGTGTGTGTGTGTGTGTGTGTGTGTGTGTGTGTGTGTGTGTGTGTGTGTGTGTGTGTGTGTGTGTTGAGGGCAGTATGAAAGGCCAAAGTATTCTGGAGTTGGTATGAAAGGGTCACAGTTGAGGGTAAGATTCCTCTCACCTGAGACGGGAACACCCAAGCGTGATGACTGACAGCCGATGGTTAATCAAAGGCACCATGAACAACAAAAATAGTTCATGGAGAAGGCCGAATTCAGCAACACGGATGGACAAGACAGGACTGATATCGAACACTAGGACGATGGACATATGACATGACCAACCTGGACTCACGCCTCGTGCCAGCAATGCCGGACCCGCTATCATTGATCACCAGAACAAGGCGTACTCGTACATTGAGGGAACTGTTGAAGTAGCATTTAGTTTTAATGAACTAAACTGAAACTGTGAAAGTGAAAACTACTAGGCTATGCTAACCGTAAACAGCTAACACTGCAGTATTGTGGTCATTTTAAGTTATTCCCATGCACCTTTACTTGTAGGTTACACAATTAACGCTGATTTTATGTATTCAAATTGTTTTGCAACGAATGTTAAAGTTGAGCTTGTCCGACTGTTGTAGCGATTGAGATGTCTACCAGATGTGAGTGAAAGCTGGCGCGACTTGCTGCCGCTGCTCACCGGTCATTTTTTTTAAACATTTTTGTTTGTCGTCCTCGACAGCATCTTATCATTTAGCACCCACATCCACAACATCATCCATTCCTCCTATTTCCACATCCATAACATCAACCGCCTCCGTCCATCTCTCACTCGAACAGCACTGCTATCCTGGTCCACTCTCTCGTTACCTCCCATCCTTGTCGGCCTCCCCTACAAACTCCTTCATAAACTGCAACTGGTTCAAAATGCTGCTGCTCGCATCATCACCAGAACCCCTGTCCATCATCACATCACTCCTGTTCTGCACCAACTTCACTGGCTTCCTATAAAACAGCGCATTAACTATAAAATTCTCCTCCACACATTCAAGGCCATCCATAACCTCGCCCCTCCATACCCGTTAGACCTCCTCCACATTAACATGCCCACCCGGTCTCTAAGGTCTGCCTCCACTGTCCCCCCATTCCATCTGTCCACTATGGGGGCGAGAGGCTTCAGTTGCTCTGCCCTTCGCCTCTGGAACTCTCTCCCCCCTGATATTAGAAACATTAACTCCATTCTTCAGTTCGCATCCCGCCTCAAAACTCACTTGTTTAGGCAGGCATATGTTTGAACCCATCATTCTGCTGCAGATGTTTCCTTGCTTTTATACTGTTTTTATATTTAATTGTGTATGCTATTTTATCTCTGTACGGCGACCTTGAGTTCCTTGAAAGGGACCTTACAAATAAAATGTATTATTATTATTATTTTCTTTCACTTGTGTATGGTATTTTATGTTTGTACGGTGACCTTGAGTGCCTTGAAAGGCGCCTTATAAATAAAATGTATTATTATTATTGTTATCATTATAAAACTAAAACTCAAATGAGAGTAAAGTGAGAGTCTCATTTTTTTCCTGAGCTTTAAAAAAGATAGACAAAGATAACAAAATTTTCATTAAAACAGAAAAAGTGGTGTTGAGAACGGATGGATTTTCTTCATCAGCAGAAAAATTCTTGCTTCTTTTTTTCCCTACGATCAATATCATTGGATAATTTTATATATGCTTTTAAAGTCAAAACAACGCTGAGACACTGAAACTGAGCGTGGTTTTTTTTAGTGAACTCTATGTGGCCACATCAACAGCCTTTTCCGAAAACGTATGATCATCTTTTTAGCTTCATGAGGGTGAAAACACTTTTCTGAGCAAATATGAAGAAAAACATCAAAGAATAATACATTTATTTCCTTTGCCCAGTAGGTGGCGCAACCACTATGATGAAAATATAAAAATCCTAGATGACTTGAGGCCTCGACTCATCAAATGTGTAAATTTAGATCATGTGGTTTAAGTTAAAGCAGTTTTTGTAGTCAAGTCAATATCGTATTTTAAAGTAAATTCAGAATGGCTGATTTCCTTTTAAGTTTAGCATATGGCTCAGAGACTTTTTTGTAGGTCTTGGGCTTTTTGTAAATGAAAGAAAATCATAGATCTAGGTGAAATGTTCAACCAGGCCTGTTTCATTAACAAAAAAAAATAAAATGCCAGCCTTGATGTGTGTTCAAACATTCATGAATTTCTGCTAACGTTTAAAGTCAAAGTCAGCTTTGTTTAGACCCTCAAACTAAGCATTAGAGATAGGGTGAGAAGCTTGGTCATCCGTGAGGGACTTGGAGTCGAGGCGCTGCTCCTCCATGTTGAGAGGAGCCAGATGAGGTGGCTAGAGCATCTCATTAAGATGCCTCCTGGACGCCTCACCGGGGAGGTGTTCCGGGAATGTCCTACCGGCGGAGACCCTGGGGACGTCCCAGGACACGCTGGAGGGACTATGTCTCTCGGCTGGCCTGGACGAAGTGGCTGGGGAGAGGGAAGTCTGGGCGTCCCTCCTAAAGCTGCTGCCTCCGCGACCCGATCCCGGATAAGCGGGAGAAGATGGATGGAAATTAAGGCAGAAGTTGTACCAACCTGACCATGCGCCGTGACGTACATGTAAAGTCCCCCAAGTTAAAGTCCCAATGATCATCGTCACACACACATTTGGGTGTGGTGAAATTTGTCCTCTGCGTTTAACCCATCCCCATGAGATTTTGATCCATCCCCTGGGGGAGAGGGGAGCAGTGAGCAGCAGCGGTGCCGCGTGTAACACCTTATTGTTTTTGACAGTGCTTACAGTAATTTAGATAATGGACCAGTTCTAAGTTCGGATATATTTGTAGTGGTGATAGAATAAGCAAAATAAATGACCACAGACCAAGGTTTGAATTGAACTGCCGGCTTATTTTAGTAGAGAAAATAGTTGACATACAATTTACAACAATAGACATACAATTTACATTTAAACTCAACGTTAGTTGAAGAAAATAATTTCCCTTTCAGTTAAACTTTTCAGTTTAAAGAATTTTAGTTTCAACCCGGGTTGTTTTATTAATTCTAAGATTCAATCTGTTTAGTTACCTCACTTTGTGTTGTTTGAATAACATTCAGTACAGGTAAGTAATTCGAAGGTAATAGTAAATCTAATTTGAGTTCAGTTAAAGCCACTTTTAAATTCCCAACATTTCACTGATTTTGTTCAAACCAATAAATATTTCAATAACACCATTTCAGCATCATCATATATATAGTTCACAAAAATAAAAGTGACAAAATGTACAAAACTCAAAACAATTCAGCAAAAGACTGAACGACTTTCAATATCCAAATGTCTCTATATCCCTTCGGTTGGCTTCTTCTGATTTTCTTGAATAGTCAGTCAATCCTTTCCGAATCCACTTCGGTGTAGCAGAGGAAAAAAATGGATAGATCCTACCAGGTTCGATGAACAACGTCCAGTGAGTGCTCTCCGCTCCTGCGTGAGAGACAATTCAAAGGCCTCTTTGGTGGTTCGCCATCTTGCGACTCGCAGAAGAAATCAGCTTTGTTATTAGTTCAGATGTTTCTGAACCAACTCTCGTGAATCAAGTCCCGTTCCACATCCCGTATTTAGTGCACCTTCGTCATCATCCGAAAAAGAATGGCGGGGAAAAAGAGTTTGTATTTTAGGTCACGAGGGTCTTTTCATTACGTCATCATGTCTCCTTCAAAATAAAAGTGAATGTTCACACTTTTATCATTTAAAGCAGTGGTTCCCAAAGTGGGCGGTACCGCCCCCCTGGGGGCGGTGGAAAGATCTGGGGGGGCGGTGAGGACAAAGGGGGCGGTAGGGGGGTGGTGAGGACGAAGGGGCGGTAGGGGGCGGCAGTCCGAAGTCAGAAGTTGAAGGGGGCGGTAGGGGGGCGTCAGTCCGAAGTCAGAAGTTCGAACGTTTGTTTGACGACACATGTGCAGTAGGACGAGTCAGTCGACGGTGGGGATGGACGACAATTTGTACACAACATGTGCGGTTGTGGGTGGACGGACGACAATTTGTACACAACATGTGCGGTTGGACGAGTCAGTCGACGGGGGGGCGCTAGGAATTCACTGGGGAGCCAAAGGGGCGCTAGTCTGAAAAAGTTTGGGAACCACTGATTTAAAGAAATACAAAACATTAATAAAATAATGAATTTGTATTGTTTTAATAATTGACATGCTTTTAAACTGTGTTGGTCTGTTTAGAAGATATTTACAATGTACTTACTTTATGACTGTTTTTATTAACAGGCTCTTATTGTACAAGGCTATGTCAACCTGGGTTACACGCACTCGGGAATCATTTGGTGATCTAACCCCCCAATTCCAACCCTTAATGCTGAGTGCCAAGCAGGGATGCAATGGGTCCCATTTTTATAGTCTTTGGTATAACTCGGCCAGGGTTTGAACCCACAACCTTCCAGTCTCAGGGCGGACACTCTACCACTAGGTCACTGAGCTGTATTCTGTGTTCTGTAAATTCAACTAACTGACTAAGGGCCATGTCATGTCTGTTGAATAGTTCTATATAGTTATATATTCCGATGGTGGGCAAATAACTTTCCTGCGGGCCACATGAGACACTGGAACTGTTCTTGAAGGTCACACAAATATGCTATACGTGATATTTGTCCAACATCCACAAAACAACAACAAAAACATGTCTACAGTGTGCATCCTTTTTTTTCTACATGCAGACTTTTTGATCACCAACCACTCTCATATTAGCCATGGCTAGATTAACATTAAAAAGTAGCAGTCTCAGTTGTGTTTGTGTATAGCTTTACTGTATTAACAAATGTACTTTGCTATAAAGGGTTTTTGCAAATCTGTAACCCTTGTCTTTTCTAGGAGCCTTGTCCTATGCTGAACTGGGAACTTGTATTAAGAAGTCTGGTGGGCATTACACATACTTACTGGAGGCTTTTGGTCCACATTTGGCTTTTATTAAACTATGGACTGATCTCATTGCTATCAGGTAATAAGTTTTTTATTTATTAGACTATTATTTTTTTATTTCATGTTTGATATTTTCCTAACTTTGCACTTTGAAAGTTAATCCCATATCCAGAGCTGCCAATCTATTTGTGTTCACTTGAACAATTTGTCTGACTTTCCATTTTTACCCTTTTTCAAGAACATTATTGCCATGTTACCGTAATATATTTTGTGATAGTTATGACTGTGTACTAAATTCGTCAAAATCATGGCGTTGTATTGAAGAAATTAATTTGCCTGGGCAACCATCTGTCATTGTCATCATTTCAACATAAGTTCATCTGTGGCAGATCAAGCTCGACAACAAAGTGCGTTACGATGCAGACTTTATTGAAAAGAGGTAAGGGGAATGTGGAGTGCTGGAGGTCCAGCTGGGTTGGTCTGACAGCGTTGTCGGGACGTGACTGGTGGGCAAGGGCGGCAGCGTCACGACTGGTCGCTCTCCCGGCGTGCCTGGCTGGCTGGAATCAACCTGACAGCAGAGGAGGGCGCAGCAGATAATCGTGGTCGGGGACAAGCAAGTGGTCGGGACAGGCGGCGATCAGAGCATGGTCATAAACGGGCAAGTGGTGAGGGCGGGCGGCAGGCAGAGCTAGGTTGTAAACGGGCGATCGGTCAGGACGCGGCAGGCAGGACAAGACGGGTCGGTAAACGGACAAGGTAGGCAACAGGAGTCATGCAGAGAGCGCGCAGTGAGCAACGGAGTAGCATCACGGGACAGATTGACAAGGAGTGGCTGTCATGACAGAGTTTAAATGAAGTTGAATGAGATGTGACAGGTGCAGATAATTTACTTGATTGGGTGGGCGTGGCTGTGAATGACTGAATGACAGGTGGCGCAGGTACGTGACATCATCATTATCAACAATAGATTAACAATCATCTATCCTCACTTCCGTCCGTCCAACTGTTGTTAGTCCATCAAAAACAAAAAAAATCATAATGACAGCTCATGGAGATGTATTCCAGCCCAGTACATTTATTTATGACGTCCGTGGCTCAGGCAATAGAGTGCTTCATTCAATAACCGGTGGGTCGACAGGTCGAACCTAGCTGTGTCCGTGTTGTGGCAAGACACTAAACACACCTTGCCTTCAGTGCCACTCACAATGCTTCAGTATGAATGTTTGGCGGTGATTGGAAGTACCGTAGGCACACACAGGCAGCCACATTTCTGTGAGCCTGCTGCAGGGCAGCTGTGGCTATTCACGTAGTTTACCAACACCATAGGTTGAATGGGTGTATGAGTAATTTGAATACAGAATTCTATAGATAGGCGCAATATACATTATTATTAAAACTATTAAAAAAATAAAAAAGATTGATTATTAATCAACCTCATTTATCAACTAACTTATTCATTAATTTATCTATCATTTCTATATTTTTTGTATTTGCTACTGTCTTTTTTAAAATAATGTCCTATAAGGTCCTATCTATCTTGGTGTTGCATAGATTACCAGTACCTTCCCTCGATATTTCAGTGTCAAAAACAGCTCTATACCATTTATTTGTACAGTTATATAACAAAATGGGGCCCGCCAACTTTGTCTTAAAACAAGTATACATACACACATAGCCGCCTGTCTGTCTGCCTCCCGACATTTGTGAAACGCCTTTACACCTCCTTTTGCATGTGTGCACTGAGCAAAAGTAAGAGAGGCACTTGCTTTCTTTGGACCATCCGCACCTAATTGAAAAGCATTACGCATGAATCGTCATACAGAACTTCGTGGAAGTCTTGGGCAACAGAGTATGGTTATATTGTGTTGTGTTAATACCTACCATAGACAGACGAGAAATGAACACGCATTGAGTAAGTTGGGCATAGACGATTGGTATTACCGTAGTGGCCCAAATGTAAGACGACCCTGATTATAAGACGACCCCCTCTTTTTCAAGAGTCAAGTTTGAAAAAACACTTTTTAAACACCAAATTTAATTTTTATACAGAAAATAATAACATCTGAAACAAATGATTATAACAATATATTCGAGAGAAAAAGCATGTTATTTTGACTCATTTAAATCATGCAAAAGCTGTCTATCACATCTTAATATCTGAACATTTAAATATGTAAACTAAAGTGCAATCACATTTGTAAATGAATGTCTTCTGGTTTTTGAAATGTAAATAAACCAATCTACTGTGATAAAACAACAAAATGCGCAATAACTGCATTAACCATCGAAGTAAAGTCTAACTGCAACTGTAGTCTTGAAACAAATCTGAATAAGGAAAAAAATTGCAATAAAATAATGCAAACTGCTACCGCTATTTTTATTTTTCTTCTTCGTGACAGGGGTTCGCTTTGGCCTCGGGAGTTAAGTTCAGCATTCGCTTTGAAGATATCTGCCGCTATCTAGCGTTGTGAATGGGTATAATGTGTAAGATGTAAGACGACCCCCACTTTTTCAGTCTTATTTCAATGCAAAAAACACCGTCTTATATTTGGGCCAATACGGTAGTTTTATACCCCAGAGTTTGACTGGTACGCACCATATTGAGTAATCCAACAAATCCTTCAATCCTTTTGATTGACTCTAGGTGGAAGAAGTTCGGACTTCTGGTTTAGGTGTTCTGTTTGAATTGTGATACTATTCGAGGCAATAAACTTTAACCTGGTGGTTAATTTGTCCAGAAATGTAATAAATACCGTTGAGAGCTTGCTTATGGTTGTCCATCGATTCGATTATTTGTGAGTCTGCTGATGTTTGAATAGTAAGATCATGGATCCACAGGTCCGGTTACAGACCGGGCATGTGAAGGAGGGGCTGGGGGGAGTAGGGGTGGCTTGGTGGATTGGGTAACTCTAACCCTCTTCTCACGCTTTGCTGCACGATGTTGTGTGCGCTGTTCCTCCATATGATCCACTCCCTGTGAGGTCTCGGCAGGAAGCGAGTTCCTCCAGTGAAGAGGGGTTGATCTGGCATCACTTCAGGGTGGTCTTCATTTGATCTTTGAACCACTTCTTCTGCCCACCAGCACTGCGTTGGCCCAGGTGTAACTGACCATAGAGGATTCTGCGTGGGAGTGTATGGCTTGGCATTCGGATGACATGCCCCATCTACCTGAGTTGCGTTGGGCCAGGATGGACTCCATGCTATGGCTGCTTGCCCTCTCCAGCACTTCTGTGTGCGGCATTTTGTCCTTCCATGTGATGCCAAGGATCTTCTGGAGGGATCTCACATGGAAGGTCTCCAAGCATCTCAAAAGGCGGCTGTAAATAGTCCATGCCTCACATCCATACAGTGATGCAGTGATGCATACTGTTCTGTAAACCAGCACTTTGGTGTGGAGTTTGAAGTTCCTGTTCTGAAAAACCCTTCTCCTTAGGCGACCAAAAGATGCTGATGCTTGCTTGAGGCAGTTTTGGATCTTGTCATCCATTGAGCAGGTGTCAGACATTATGCTCCCCAGGTATTTGAAGGTTGGCACCGTGAGCAGCTATTGCCCTGTGTTAGGGTTTTTCAGATTATCCTTATCGTATGATTATGTTGGAATGCAACCGGTAATAAATAACCTACCTTGTCTCATCCTACACAAGGTCGTAAAACACCCCCTGATATGTTTTGAGTAGAGCACAAGGGCTTCCTATTCAGTCTACGCTTACCCCCACTCTTTCTCTTAATAAATATGTCCTTGCAGTTGGGAGAGTCTCAGACTTCATTCCTGGAGCGAGTGAACTCGCCACCTGCAGGTGTCTAAAAGAGCTTGCTTGTCTCCCGTGTGGTTCTTGCAAAATAAGTTGGAGTGAGCAAATCTCTAACATTTTGGTGCCGAAACCCGGGACCCCTCATACCCGCTATCTGTCTGACGAAGAAGGACGTGCTGCATTGTCGACAAGCCAGCGTCCATTAGGAGGACCTGGAGGAGAAAGTCCTGGGAAGAGAATTCTTCGCTGGGCCAGCATCTTAGGTCTGCCTTCGTCTGACAGAGGTGGATTGACGGGACCCGGCAGTGCAACGAACCCGGGGACAAGTAAGTTAAAGGCCTGAAGTTGTGTGATTGTGTTGTTGTTTGTGAAACGCGTAAAACACCACAGGTGCACGAGAGATACAGCTTTGGTTTATCCGAGCTATGAGATACGGCTTTGGTTTATCCGAGCTATGAGATACGGCTTTGGTTTGTCCGAGCTATGAGATACGGCTTTGGTTTGTCCGAGCTATGAGATACGGCTTTGGTTTGTCCGAGCTATGAGGCCTAAAAAAAAAAAAAAAAAAAAAGCACTGGGGTTTGTGTGATTGAGTGTGTGACTGGTAGGATAAATTGACTAAAAAGCAGTTCTAGCGTTGATCCACGGCAATAAAACAGGCTAGTAATCTGTTGAAAGGTCATTTTAAACCTGCATTGAGGATCCTCAATGAAAAAAAAAATTGAAAAAAATAATTGTAAAACCTTACTAAACCTACTAAAATTAAGATGGGAAATAAGAACAGTAAATCTCTTGCTCTGCTCTTCTTTGAGATGAGAAGTTCATGGCAAGTAGATTCCTTAATTGTATGCAATACATGCTGAAGTGGAAGAAAATGTATGGAGTACAAGGAAATTTGAAATGTGGAAGAAGTGGTAGAAGTGCTAGAGTGTGGTTGAAATCTTCACAAAGAGATGAGAACGAATTCAAGAGACAAAAGCTAGAAAGATGAAAACTGATGAGGTCACAAGTGTTTGTCAGACCAGGAGACAATAAGGCCCCTGTGAGCAGGTGCAAAGCCGCAGCTCAAGCCGCGGCTCAAGCAAGGGGCAAGAGGAGTTTCCTGTCCTATGCAAATCATGTACCGAAATTTAAAAGATCTGAAACCTCTCCCATATGACAGCAAAACATGTCATTGCCAAGTTATCAAAAATCTTTTTAGATTGTTAGAGCCCCTGTCCACACAAGAAGTATGACAATGCTGTTTGTAGGCCCAATTACAAATGAATAGGGATCAAATTGTGTTACACTGAAGTTGAAATATGCAAATCAAGTGGTAAAGAAATGCAACTTGCTTCTAGAAGATAAATAAATAAAATTAGAATGTGCTGTCCTCGTGTGCATGGGAGGGACCAGCTCATGATCGACCACAGGAAATGGCCAGCCTGTGAATCATTGGTGCTGGAACCTACCTTCCGCACGCGAGAGCTGTGCATGTGTGTGCGTATGTGTTAAGTTGATGAAGATTGGCTAAACTTTTAGTATAAAGAAATTTGCTAGACTGTTGTCTATTCAATTTACACCGCAGAACAGAAACAATTTTGACAGATAAAAATGAAAGAAAAGGAGAGAAATCTGTTTGTGAGCAGAAACTAATCCACACTAGTGCATGTTAGTGTCAAGCCCTCATGAGAAATTCGGAGTTAACAAAACAACAGAACATGCTTTCAGGGATTGGGAGAAGCTAAATTGTGAATTTAAGATTTTGCAATGCTACATTTAATAGGAATAATTGATTGGTCGTGTTATAAGATTATGCAAAATTCTAAATGCAAGCTAAATCTGAGAGTTTGAGTTCTTCAAATTTAAAAACAAAGAAAAAATTCAGATTAATTTGCCAGTTGTTTGTTTTAGTTAAGTTTTTTAATTGGTGGATTGTTCTACCAGGAAACTTGAGTTGAAAATGATATATGAATGTTGTGTGGTGAGCTTGGATGAAATGGGACCAATGTGATAAGAAGACTCCTTTTTGGAGACTGTGTGAGATGCATATGATGAGCATTGATGAATGATTGCCTGAATGAAAGGTTGAATGGTTGAAGTCGTTGGCGACTACTATAGAAAATTAGTAGAGTGACTTTGATGAAAGAGTGCTTTTGAGCAGGTTGAATGCTAAAAAGAAAACGTAGCTTTAGGATTGATAATTAAATAGAAAAAAAAACTGGAGAACCAGTAACACATGTAGAAGATGTGTGAACTGAGAAATTAAGAAGCGTTTTGGAGAGAAAGTCAAATTAAACTAGAAAATGCAGTTTCTGGAGAAATTGCGTGTGAAGGCGAAGACTTTGAATCACTTCTTGGGGAATGATGCCGAATGATGTTGAAATGAGTTGAATTTCTTGAGAAATGTGGAAAATAGAAGTGTAATACTAAATTTTGGAGAATTTGGTTGAATTCCAAATTTGAAGTTTGGAATTTTTGGTAAGTGGGAGGTTGTGGAATAGGTAGGAAAAAGATGAACAGTTGAATGTTGGAACGGGTTGAATCGGTTAAAAAATGTAGAAGTGAGAGCAAATGTTGAATCTCCATAGAGAATGAATGGGAATTAAAAGAAAAAGCAATTGCGCCAAAATATTTTGAAATTTTGAACAAAACGAAAAAAAAAATAGCTTCAGGAAGTTCACTTTTGGGGTTAAAATGTTGAAACGGGTTCAATCGGACAAAAAATGCAAATGTTAGCAGTTAATGTTGAAATAAGGTCACTTCCGGGGTGATTTGGGTCACTTCCGGTCTATTTGGGTCACTTCCGGTTTGATTAGAGGCACTTCCGGTCTAGCTGAGGTCACTTCCGGTTTATTTGGGGTCACTTCCGGATTAAAAAGGTCACTTCCGGTTTAAAAAGGTCACTTCCGGTTTGATTTGGGGTCACTTCCGGTTTACCTAAGGTCACTTCCTGTTTACCTAAGGTCACTTCCGGTTCGATTCGGGGCACTTCCGGTTCATTCTAGGGTCATTGGGAGCACTTCAGGGTCAATCCAAGATGGCCGCCACACTGGGAGTGGGGGTCAAGGGTTGAATTGTGTAAGCATAGTGGAAGTGGGGGTGAAGGGGGTGAATATGGTAAGGATGAGGTGACCAAAGTGAATAAAGTTGGAATGGGTTGAATCGGTTGAAAAATGTAGAAATTAGAGTAGAAAAAACAAATTTTGTAGAATTTGGTTGAATTTCAAAATTGAAAATTTGGAAATTTTGGTAAGTGGGAAGGTGTGGAATAGGTAGGCAAAAGATGAACAGTTGAAAGTTGGAATGGGTTGAATCGGTTGAAAAACGTAGAAGTTAGAGTAGAAAAACGAAATTTTGGAGAATTTGGTTGAATTTCAAATTTGAAATTTTGGAATTTTTGGTAGGTGAGAAGTTGTGGAATAGGCAGGCAAAAGATGAACAGTTGAAAATTGGAATGGGTTGAATCGGTTGAAAAATGTAGAAACTAGAGGTGAAAAACGAAATTTCGTGAAATTTTGTCGGAATTTTTAACGTGAAAACGTGAAATTTTTGAATTTGGGAATTTTGGGAATGTCGAGAATCATTCCGAATGTGGTTTGAATGTGCTGAATGAGGTGAATTTAAAAGGGGAATGACGTAAATGTGAAATGTCGAATCTGCCATTGAGAATGAATGGGGAAAAATTTGTCGTAAATTCGCGAATTTTGCGAAATCGGAAAATTTTCGGAACGAGAAAAATGGAAGCGCTCATCTCGTGAATATTTGGAATACGTCAAAAGTGGAACGGAGTGAATCGGATGAATTATGTGGAAGAAGAAGCGGGACAAAAAAGTGTGGAGAATAAAATATAATAATAATAATAATAACTAGAAAATGCAATTTCTGGAGAAATTGCGTGTGAAGGCGAAGACTTTGAATCACTTCTTGGGGAATGCTGGCGAATTATGCTGAAACGAGTTGAATTACTTGAGAAATGTAGAAAATAGAGGTGAAAAATGGAATTTTGGAGAATTTGGTGGAATTTCAGAATTTTGGAGAATTTGGTTGAGTTTAAAATCTTAAAATGTGGAATTTATGGCAAGTGGAAATTTGGGGAATAGGTAGGAAAAAGATGAAGAGTTGAAAGTTGGAATGGGTTGAATCGGTTGAACAATGTGAAAATTAGAGTAGAAAAACACATTATTGGAGAATTTGGTTGACTTTCAAATTTCAAAATTTGGAATTTTTTGTAAGGGGAAGTTGTGGAATAGGTAAGCAAAAGATGAAGAGTTGAAAGTTGGAATGGGTTGAATCGGTAGAGAAATGTAGAAATGAGAGTAGAAAAACGAAATTTTGGAGAATTTGGTTGAATGTCAAATTTGGGATTTTTGGTAAGTGGGAAGTTGTGTAATACGTAGGCAAAAGATGAAGAGTTGAAAGTTGGAATGGGTTGAATCGGTTGAAAAATGTACAAATTAGAGTCGAAAAACGAAATTTCGCAGAATTTGGTTGAATTTCAAATTTGGAATTTTTGGTAAGTGGGAAGTTGTGAAAGGTAAGCAAAAGATGAAAAGTTGAAAGTTGGAATGGATTGAATCGGTTGCACAATGTAAAGATTAGAGAAGAAAAACAAAATGTTTGAGAATTTGGTTGAATTTCAAATTTTGAATTTTTGGTAAGTGGGAAGTTGTGGAATAGGTAGGCAAAAGATGAAGAGTTGAAAGTTGGAACGGGTTGAATCGGTTGAACAATGTGGAAATTAGAGTAGAAAAACGAAATTTTGGAGATTTTGGTTGAATTTCAAATTTGGAATTTTTGATAAGTCGGAAGTTGCGGAATAGGTAGGCAAAAGATGAAGAGTTGAAAGTTGGAATGGGTTGAATCGGTTGAACAATGTAGAAATTAGATTAGAAAAACGAAATTTTGGAGAATTTGGTTGAATTTCAAATTTGGAATTTTTGGTAAACGGGAAGTTGTGGAATAGGTAGGCAAAACATGAACAGTTGAAAGTTGGAATGAGTTGAATCGGTTAAAAAATGTAGAAATTAGAGTAGAAAAACTAATTTTTTTAAAATTTGGTTGAATTCCAAATTTGGAATTTTTGGTAAGTGGGAAGTTGTGAAATAGGTAAGCAAAAGATGAAAAGTTGAAAGTTGGAATGGATTGAATCACTTTCACAATGTAAAGATTAGAGAAGAAAAACAAAATGTTTGAGAATTTGGTTGAATTTCAAATTTTGAATTTTTGGTAAGTGGGAAGTTGTGGAATAGGTAGGCAAAAGATGAAGAGTTGAAAGTTGGAACGGGTTGAATCGGTTGAACAATGTAGAAATTAGAGTAGAAAAACGAAATTTTGGAGATTTAGGTTGAATTTCAAATTTGGAATTTTTGGTAAGTCGGAAGTTGTGGAATAGGTAGGCAAAAGATGAAGAGTTGAAAGTTGGAATGGGTTGAATCGGTTGAACAATGTAGAAATTAGAGTAGAAAAACAAAATGTTGGAGAATTTGGTTGAATTTCAAATATGGAATTTTTGGTAAGTGGGAAGTTGTGGAATAGATAGGCAAAAGATGAACAGTTGAAAGTTGGAATGAGTTGAATCGGTTGAACAATGTAGAAATTAGAGTAGAAAAACAAAATTTTTTAAAATTTGGTTGAATTCCAAATTTGGAATTTTTGGTAAGTGGGAAGTTGTGAAATAGGTAAGCAAAAGATGAAAAGTTGAAAGTTGGAATGGATTGAATCGGTTTCACAAAGTAAAGATTAGAGAAGAAAAACAAAATGTTTGAGAATTTGGTTGAATTTCAAATTTTGAATTTTTGGTAAGTGGGAAGTTGTGGAATAGGTAGGCAAAAGATGAAGAGTTGAAAGTTGGAATGAGTTGAATCGGTTGAACAATGTAGAAATTAGAGTAGAAAAACGAAATTTAGAAAGATTTGGTTGAATTTCAAATTTGGAATTTTTGGTAAACGGGAAGTTGTGGAATAGGTAGGCAAAACATGAACAGTTGAAAGTTGGAATGAGTTGAATCGGTTAAAAATGTAGAAATTAGAGTAGAAAAACAAAATTTTTGAGAATTTGGTTGAATTCCAAATTTGAAAATTTGGAATTTTTTATAAGTTGGAAGTTGTGGAATAGTTAGAAAAAGATGAACAGTTGAAAGTTGGAATGGGTTGAATCGGTCTAAAAACGTAAAAGTTAGAGTGGAAAAACGAAATTTTGGAGAATTTGGTTGAATTTCAAATTTGGAATTTTTGGTAAGTGGGAAGTTGTGGAATAGGTAGGCAAAAGATGAACAGTTGAAAGTTGGAATGAGTTGAATCGGTTGAACAATGTAGAAAAAAGTGGAATGATGTAAATGTGAAATGTCGAATCTGCCATTAAGAATGAATGGGGAAAAATTTGTCGTAAGTTCGCGAATTTTGCGAAATCGGAAAATTTTCGGAACGAGAAAAATGGAAGCGCTCATCTCGTGAATATTTGGAACACGTCAAAAGTGGAACGGAGTGAATCGGATGAACTATGTGGAAGAAGAAGCGGGACAAAAAAGTGTGGAGAATAAAATATAATAATAATAATAACTAGAAAATGCAATTTCTGGAGAAATTGCGTGTGAAGGCGAAGACTTTGAATCACTTCTTGGGGAATGCTGGCGAATTATGCTGAAACGAGTTGAATTACTTGAGAAATGTAGAAAATAGAGGTGAAAAACGGAATTTTGGAGAATTTGGTGGAATTTCAGAATTTTGGAGAATTTGGTTGAGTTTAAAATCTTAAAATGTGGAATTTATGGCAAGTGGAAATTTGGGGAATAGGTAGGAAAAAGATGAAGAGTTGAAAGTTGGAATGGGTTGAATCGGTTGAACAATGTGAAAATTAGAGTAGAAAAACACATTTTTGGAGAATTTGGTTGAATTTCAAATTTCAAAATTTGGAATTTTTTGTAAGGGGAAGTTGTGGAATAGGTAAGCAAAAGATGAAGAGTTGAAAGTTGGAATGGGTTGAATCGGTAGAGAAATGTAGAAATGAGAGTAGAAAAACGAAATTTTGGAGAATTTGGTTGAATTTCAAATTTGGGATTTTTGGTAAGTGGGAAGTTGTGGAATAGGTAGGCAAAAGATGAAGAGTTGAAAGTTGGAATGGGTTGAATCGGTTGAACAATGTAGAAATTACAGTAGAAAAACGAAATTTTGGAGATTTTGGTTGAATTTCAAATTTGGAATTTTTGGTAAGTGGGAAGTTGTGGAATAGGTAGGCAAAAGATGAAGAGTTGAAAGTTGGAATGGGTTGAATTGGTTGAACAATGTAGAAATTAGAGTAGAAAAACAAAATGTTGGAGAATTTGGTTGAATTTCAAATATGGAATTTTTGGTAAGTGGGAAGTTATGGAATAGGTAGGCAAAAGATGAAGAGTTGAAAGTTGGAATGGGTTGAATCGGTTGAACAATGTAGAAATTAGATTAGAAAAACGAAATTTTGGAGAATTTGGTTGAATTTCAAATTTGGAATTTTTGGTAAACGGGAAGTTGTGGAATAGGTAGGCAAAACATGAACAGTTGAAAGTTGGAATGAGTTGAATCGGTTAAAAAATGTAGAAATTAGAGTAGAAAAACAAATTTTTTTGAGAATTTGGTTGAATTCCAAATTTGGAATTTTTGGTAAGTCGGAAGTTGTGGAATAGGTAGGCAAAAGATGAAGAGTTGAAAGTTGGAATGGGTTGAATCGGTTGAACAATGTAGAAATAAGAGTAGAAAAACAAAATGTTGGAGAATTTGGTTGAATTTCAAATATGGAATTTTTGGTAAGTGGGAAGTTGTGGAATAGGTAGGCAAAAGATGAAGAGTTGAAAGTTGGAATGGGTTGAATCGGTTGAACAATGTAGAAATTAGATTAGAAAAACGAAATTTTGGAGAATTTGGTTGAATTTCAAATTTGGAATTTTTGGTAAACGGGAAGTTGTGGAATAGGTAGGCAAAACATGAACAGTTGAAAGTTGGAATGGGTTGAATCGGTTGAACAATGTAGAAATTAGATTAGAAAAACGAAATTTTGGAGAATTTGGTTGAATTTCAAATTTGGAATTTTTGGTAAACGGGAAGTTGTGGAATAGGTAGGCAAAACATGAACAGTTGAAAGTTGGAATGAGTTGAATCGGTTAAAAAATGTAGAAATTAGAGTAGAAAAACACAATTTTTGAGAATTTGGTTGAATTCCAAATTTGGAATTTTTGGTAAGTCGGAAGTTGTGGAATAGGTAGGCAAAAGATGAAGAGTTGAAAGTTGGAATGGGTTGAATCGGTTGAACAATGTAGAAATTAGAGAAGAAAAACAAAATGTTGGAGAATTTGGTTGAATTTCAAATATGGAATTTTTGGTAAGTGGGAAGTTGTGGAATAGGTAGGCAAAAGATGAAGAGTTGAAAGTTGGAATGGGTTGAATCGGTTGAACAATGTAGAAATTAGATTAGAAAAACGAAATTTTGGAGAATTTGGTTGAATTTCAAATTTGGAATTTTTGGTAAACGGGAAGTTGTGGAATAGGTAGGCAAAACATGAACAGTTGAAAGTTGGAATGAGTTGAATCGGTTAAAAAATGTAGAAATTAGAGTAGAAAAACAAAATGTTGGAGAATTTGGTTGAATTTCAAATATGGAATTTTTGGTAAGTGGGAAGTTGTGGAATAGGTAGGCAAAACATGAACAGTTGAAAGTTGGAATGAGTTGAATCGGTTGAAAAATGTAGAAATTAGAGTAGAAAAACAAAATTTTTGAGAATTTGGTTGAATTCCAAATTTGAAAATTTGGAATTTTTCATAAGTTGGAAGTTGTGGAATAGTTAGAAAAAGATGAACAGTTGAAAGTTGGAATGGGTTGAATCGGTTGAAAAACGTAAAAGTTAGAGTGGAAAAACGAAATTTTGGAGAATTTGGTTGAATTTCAAATTTGGAATTTTTGGTAAGTGGGAAGTTGTGGAATAGGTAGGCAAAAGATGAACAGTTGAAAGTTGGAATGAGTTGAATCGGTTGAACAATGTAGAACAAAGTGGAATGATGTAAATGTGAAATGTCGAATCTGCCATTAAGAATGAATGGGGAAAAATTTGTCGTAAGTTCGCGAATTTTGCGAAATTGGAAAATTTTCGGAACGAGAAAAATGGAAGCGCTCATCTCGTGAATATTTGGAACACGTCAAAAGTGGAACGGAGTGAATCGGATGAACTATGTGGAAGAAGAAGCGGGACAAAAAAGTGTGGAGAATAAAATATAATAATAATAATAATAATAATAATAGAGAATGGTGTAGAATAACATATGTGTGAAGGCCATCGCCTTCACACAATAATAATAATAGAGAATGGTGTAGAATAACATATGTGTGAAGGCCATCGCCTTCACACAACAATAGAGAATGGTGTAGAATAACATATGTGTGAAGGCCATCGCCTTCACACAATAACTAGAAAATGCAATTTCTGGAGAAATTGCGTGTGAAGGCGAAGACTTTGAATCACTTCTTGGGGAATGATGCCGAATGATGTTGAAATGAGTTGAATTTCTTGAGAAATGTGGAAAATAGAAGTGTAATACTAAATTTTTGAGAATATGGTTGAATTTCAAATTTGATTTTTGGAATTTTTGGTAAGTGGAAAGTTGTGGAATAGGCAGGCAAAGGATGAACAGTTGAATGTTGGAACGGGTTGAATCGGTTAAAAAATGTAGAAGTGAGAGCAAATGTTGAATCCCCATAGAGAATGAATGGGAATTAAAAGAAAAAGCAATTGCGCCAAAATATTTTGAAATTTGGAACAAAACGTAAAAAAACAGCTTCAGGAGGTTCACTTTTGGGGTTAAAATGTTGAAACGGGTTCAATCGGACAAAAAATGCAAAAGTTAGCGCCTAATGTAGCTATTTATGACAGTTAATGTTGAAATAAGTTCACTTCCGGGTTGATTTGGGTCACTTCCGGTCTATTTGGGTCACTTCCGGTCTGATTAGAGGCACTTCCGGTCCAGCTGAGGTCACTTCCGGTTTATTTGGGGTCACTTCCTGTTTAAAAAGGTCACTTCCGGTTTAAAAAGGTCACTTCCGGTTTGATTTGGGGTCACTTCCGGTTTACCTGAGGTCACTTCCTGTTTACCTAAGGTCACTTCCGGTTTGATTTGGGCCACTTCCGGTTCATTCTAGGTTCATTGGGAGCACTTCAGGGTCAATCCAAGATGGCCGCCACACTGGAAGTGGGGGTCAAGGGTTGAATTGTGTAAGCATAGTGGAAGTGGGGGTGAAGGGGGTGAATATGGTAAGGATGAGGTGACCAAAGTGAATAAAGTTGGAATGGGTTGAATCGGTTGAAAAATGTAGAAATTAGAGTAGAAAAACCAAATTTTGTAGAATTTGGTTGAATTTCAAAATTGAAAATTTGGAAATTTTGGTAAGTGGGAAGGTGTGGAATAGGTAGGCAAAAGATGAACAGTTGAAAGTTGGAATGGGTTGAATCGGTTGAAAAACGTAGAAGTTAGAGTAGAAAAACGAAATTTTGGAGAATTTGGTTGAATTTCAAATTTGAAATTTTGGAATTTTTGGTAGGTGAGAAGTTGTGGAATAGGCAGGCAAAAGATGAACAGTTGAAAATTGGAATGGGTTGAATCGGTTGAAAAATGTAGAAACTAGAGGTGAAAAACGAAATTTCGTGAAATTTTGTCGGAATTTTTAACGTGAAAACGTGAAATTTTTGAATTTGGGAATTTTGGGAATGTCGAGAATCATTCCGAATGTGGTTTAAATGTGCTGAATGAGGTGAATTTAAAAGGGGAATGACGTAAATGTGAAATGTAGAATCTGCCATTGAGAATGAATGGGGAAAAATTTGTCGTAAATTCGCGAATTTTGCGAAATCGGAAAATTTTCGGAACGAGAAAAATGGAAGCGCTCATCTCGTGAATATTTGGAATACGTCAAAAGTGGAACGGAGTGAATCGGATGAATTATGTGGAAGAAGAAGCGGGACAAAAAAGTGTGGAGAATAAAATATAATAATAATAACTAGAAAATGCAATTTCTGGAGAAATTGCGTGTGAAGGCGAAGACTTTGAATCACTTCTTGGGGAATGATGCCGAATGATGTTGAAATGAGTTGAATTTCTTGAGAAATGTGGAAAATAGAAGTGTAATACTAAATTTTTGAGAATATGGTTGAATTTCAAATTTGATTTTTGGAATTTTTGGTAAGTGGAAAGTTGTGGAATAGGCAGGCAAAGGATGAACAGTTGAATGTTGGAACGGGTTGAATCGGTTAAAAAATGTAGAAGTGAGAGCAAATGTTGAATCCCCATAGAGAATGAATGGGAATTAAAAGAAAAAGCAATTGCGCCAAAATATTTTGAAATTTGGAACAAAACGTAAAAAAACAGCTTCAGGAGGTTCACTTTTGGGGTTAAAATGTTGAAACGGGTTCAATCGGACAAAAAATGCAAAAGTTAGCGCCTAATGTAGCTATTTATGACAGTTAATGTTGAAATAAGTTCACTTCCGGGTTGATTTGGGTCACTTCCGGTCTATTTGGGTCACTTCCGGTCTGATTAGAGGCACTTCCGGTCCAGCTGAGGTCACTTCCGGTTTATTTGGGGTCACTTCCGGTTTAAAAAGGTCACTTCCGGTTTAAAAAGGTCACTTCCGGTTTGATTTGGGGTCACTTCCGGTTTACCTAAGGTCACTTCCTGTTTACCTAAGGTCACTTCCGGTTCGATTTGGGGCACTTCCGGTTCATTCTAGGGTCATTGGGAGCACTTCAGGGTCAATCCAAGATGGCCGCCACACTGGAAGTGGGGGTCAAGGGTTGAATTGTGTAAGCATAGTGGAAGTGGGGGTGAAGGGGGTGAATATGGTAAGGATGAGGTGACCAAAGTGAATAAAGTTGGAATGGGTTGAATCGGTTGAAAAATGTAGAAATTAGAGTAGAAAAACGAAATTTTGGAGAATTTGGTTGAATTTCAAATTTGAAATTTTGGAATTTTTGGTAGGTGAGAAGTTGTGGAATAGGCGGGCAAAAGATGAACAGTTGAAAATTGGAATGGGTTGAATCGGTTGAAAAATGTAGAAACTAGAGGTGAAAAACGAAATTTCGTGAAATTTTGTCGGAATTTTTAACGTGAAAACGTGAAATTTTTGAATTTGGGAATTTTGGGAATGTCGAGAATCATTCCGAATGTGGTTTGAATGTGCTGAATGAGGTGAATTTAAAAGGGGAATGACGTAAATGTGAAATGTAGAATCTGCCATTGAGAATGAATGGGGAAAAATTTGTCGTAAATTCGCGAATTTTGCGAAATCGGAAAATTTTCGGAACGAGAAAAATGGAAGCGCTCATCTCGTGAATATTTGGAATACGTCAAAAGTGGAACGGAGTGAATCGGATGAATTATGTGGAAGAAGAAGCGGGACAAAAAAGTGTGGAGAATAAAATATAATAATAATAATAATAACTAGAAAATGCAATTTCTGGAGAAATTGCGTGTGAAGGCGAAGACTTTGAATCACTTCTTGGGGAATGCTGGCGAATTATGCTGAAACGAGTTGAATTACTTGAGAAATGCCGAAAATAGAGGTGAAAAACGGAATTTTGGAGAATTTGGTGGAATTACAGAATTTTGGAGAATTTGGTTGAGTTTAAAATCTTAAAATGTGGAATTTATGGCAAGTGGAAATTTGGGGAATAGGTAGGAAAAAGATGAAGAGTTGAAAGTTGGAATGGGTTGAATCGGTTGAACAATGTGAAAATTAGAGTAGAAAAACGAAATTTTGGAGAATTTGGTTGAATTTCAAATTTGGGATTTTTGGTAAGTGGGAAGTTGTGTAATACGTAGGCAAAAGATGAAGAGTCGAAAGTTGGAATGGGTTGAATCGGTTGAAAAACGTACAAATTAGAGTCGAAAAACGAAATTTTGCAGAATTTGGTTGAATTTCAAATTTGGAATTTTTGGTAAGTGGGAAGTTGTGAAATAGGTAAGCAAAAGATGAAAAGTTGAAAGTTGGAATGGATTGAATTGGTTGCACAATGTAAAGATTAGAGTAGAAAAACAAAATGTTTGAGAATTTGGTTGAATTTCAAATTTTTAATTTTTAATATTTGGTAAGTGGGAAGTTGTGGAATAGGTAGGCAAAAGATGAAGAGTTGAAAGTTGGAATGGGTTGAATCGGTTGAACAATGTAGAAATTACAGTAGAAAAACGAAATTTTGGAGATTTTGGTTGAATTTCAAATTTGGAATTTTTGGTAAGTTGGAAGTTGTGGAATAGGTAGGCAAAAGATGAAGAGTTGAAAGTTGGAATGGGTTGAATCGGTTGAACAATGTAGAAATTAGAGTAGAAAAACAAAATGTTGGAGAATTTGGTTGAATTTCAAATATGGAATTTTTGTTAAGTGGGAAGTTGTGGAATAGGTAGGCAAAAGATGAAGAGTTGAAAGTTGGAATGGGTTGAATCGGTTGAACAATGTAGAAATTAGATTAGAAAAACGAAATTTTGGAGAATTTGGTTGAATTTCAAATTTGGAATTTTTGGTAAACGGGAAGTTGTGGAATAGGTAGGCAAAACATGAACAGTTGAAAGTTGGAATGAGTTGAATCGGTTGAAAAATGTAGAAATTAGAGTAGAAAAACAAAATTTTTGAGAATTTGGTTGAATTCCAAATTTGAAAATTTGGAATTTTTCATAAGTTGGAAGTTGTGGAATAGTTAGAAAAAGATGAACAGTTGAAAGTTGGAATGGGTTGAATCGGTTGAAAAACGTAAAAGTTAGAGTGGAAAAACGAAATTTTGGAGAATTTGGTTGAATTTCAAATTTGGAATTTTTGGTAAGTGGGAAGTTGTGGAATAGGTAGGCAAAAGATGAACAGTTGAAAGTTGGAATGAGTTGAATCGGTTGAACAATGTAGAAAAAAGTGGAATGATGTAAATGTGAAATGTCGAATCTGCCATTAAGAATGAATGGGGAAAAATTTGTCGTAAGTTCGCGAATTTTGCGAAATCGGAAAATTTTCGGAACGAGAAAAATGGAAGCGCTCATCTCGTGAATATTTGGAACACGTCAAAAGTGGAACGGAGTGAATCGGATGAACTATGTGGAAGAAGAAGCGGGACAAAAAAGTGTGGAGAATAAAATATAATAATAATAATAATAACTAGAAAATGCAATTTCTGGAGAAATTGCGTGTGAAGGCGAAGACTTTGAATCACTTCTTGGGGAATGATGCCGAATGATGTTGAAATGAGTTGAATTTCTTGAGAAATGTGGAAAATAGAAGTGTAATACTAAATTTTGGAGAATTTGGTTGAATTTCAAATTTGAAGTTTGGAATTTGTGGTAAGTGGGAGGTTGTGGAATAGGTAGGCAAAATGAACAGTTGAATGTTGGAACGGGTTGAATCGGTTAAAAAATGTAGACGTGAGAGCAAATGTTGAATCTCCATAGAGAATGAATGGGAATTAAAAGAAAAAGCAATTGCGCCAAAATATTTTGAAATTTGGAACAAAACGAAAATAAATAGCTTCAGGAGGTTCACTTTTGGAGTTAAAATGTTGAAATGGGTTCAATCGGACAAAAAATGCAAAAGTTAGCGACTAATGTAGCTATTTAGGGCAGTTAATGTTGAAATAAGGTCACTTCCGGGGTGATTTGGGTCACTTCCGGTCTATTTGAGTCACTTCCGGTTTGAATAGAGGCACTTCCGGTCTAGCTGAGGTCACTTCCGGTTTATTCGGGGTCACTTCCGGTTTAAAAAGGTCACTTCCGGTTTAAAAAGGTCACTTCCGGTTTGATTTGAGGTCACTTCCGGTTTACCTAAGGTCACTTCCTGTTTACCTAAGGTCACTTCCGGTTCGATTTGGGGCACTTCCGGTTCATTCTAGGGTTATTGGGAGCACTTCAGGGTCAATCCAAGATGGCCGCCACACTGGAAGTGGGGGTCAAGGGTTGAATTGTGTAAGCATAGTGGAAGTGGGGGTGAAGGGGGTGAATATGGTAAGGATGAGGTGACCAAAGTGAATAAAGTTGGAATGGGTTGAATCGGTTGAAAAATGTAGAAATTAGAGTAGAAAAACCAAATTTTGTAGAATTTGGTTGAATTTCAAAATTGAAAATTTGGAAATTTTGGTAAGTGGGAAGGTGCTGAATAGGTAGGCAAAAGATGAACAGTTGAAAGTTGGAATGGGTTGAATCGGTTGAAAAACGTAGAAGTTAGAGTAGAAAAACGAAATTTTGGAGAATTTGGTTGAATTTCAAATTTGAAATTTTGGAATTTTTGGTAGGTGAGAAGTTGTGGAATAGGCAGGCAAAAGATGAACAGTTGAAAATTGGAATGGGTTGAATCGGTTGAAAAATGTAGAAACTAGAGGTGAAAAACGAAATTTCGTGAAATTTTGTCGGAATTTTTAACGTGAAAACGTGAAATTTTTGAATTTGGGAATTTTGGGAATGTCGAGAATCATTCCGAATGTGGTTTGAATGTGCTGAATGAGGTGAATTTAAAAGGGGAATGACGTAAATGTGAAATGTAGAATCTGCCATTGAGAATGAATGGGGAAAAATTTGTCGTAAATTCGCGAATTTTGCGAAATCGGAAAATTTTCGGAACGAGAAAAATGGAAGCGCTCATCTCGTGAATATTTGGAATACGTCAAAAGTGGAACGGAGTGAATCGGATGAATTATGTGGAAGAAGAAGCGGGACAAAAAAGTGTGGAGAATAAAATAGAATAATAATAATAATAATAATAATAATAGAGAATGGTGTAGAATAACATATGTGTGAAGGCCATCGCCTTCACACAATAATAGAGAATGGTGTAGAATAACATATGTGTGAAGGCCATCGCCTTCACACAACTAGAAAATGCAATTTCTGGAGAAATTGCGTGTGAAGGCGAAGACTTTGAATCACTTCTTGGGGAATGATGCCGAATGATGTTGAAATGAGTTGAATTTCTTGAGAAATGTGGAAAATAGAAGTGTAATACTAAATTGTGGAGAATGTGGTTGAATTTCAAATTTGAATTTTGGAATTTTTGGTAAGTGGGAGGTTGTGGAATAGGTAGGCAAAAGATGAACAGTTGAAAGTTGGAATGGGTTGAAACGTTTAAAAAATGTAGAAGTTAGAGCAAATATTGAATCCCCATAGAGAATGAATGGGAATTAAAAGAAAAAGCAATTTCGCCAAAATATTTTGAAATTTGGAACAAAAGGACAAAAACGGCTTCAGGAGGTTCCCTTTTGCGGTTAAAATGTTGAAACGGGTTTAATCGGACAAAAATTGCAAAAGTTAGCTAAAATGTAGCTATTTAGGGCACTTAATCTTGAAATAAGGTTACTTCCGGTTTATTTGGGTCACTTCCGGTTTGAATAGAGGCACTTCCGGTCAAGCTGAGGTCACTTCCGGTTTATTTGGGGTCACTTCCGGTTTAAAAAGGTCACTTCCGGTTTAAAAAGGTCACTTCCGGTTTGATTTGGGGTCACTTCCGGTTTACCTAAGGTCACTTCCTGTTTACCTAAGGTCACTTCCGGTTCGATTTGGGGCACTTCCGGTTCATTCTAGGGTCATTGGGAGCACTTCAGGGTCAATCCAAGATGGCGCCACACTGGAAGTGGGGGTCAAGGGTTGAATTGTGTAAGCATAGTGGAAGTGGGGGTGAAGGGGGTGAATATGGTAAGGATGAGGTGACCAAAGTGAATAAAGTTGGAATGGGTTGAATCGGTTGAAAAATGTAGAAATTAGAGTAGAAAAACCAAATTTTGTAGAATTTGGTTGAATTTCAAAATTGAAAATTTGGAAATTTTGGTAAGTGGGAAGGTGTGGAATAGGTAGGCAAAAGATGAACAGTTGAAAGTTGGAATGGGTTGAATCGGTTGAAAAACGTAGAAGTTAGAGTAGAAAAACGAAATTTTGGAGAATTTGGTTGAATTTCAAATTTGAAATTTTGGAATTTTTGGTAGGTGAGAAGTTGTGGAATAGGCAGGCAAAAGATGAACAGTTGAAAATTGGAATGGGTTGAATCGGTTGAAAAATGTAGAAACTAGAGGTGAAAAACGAAATTTCGTGAAATTTTGTCGGAATTTTTAACGTGAAAACGTGAAATTTTTGAATTTGGGAATTTTGGGAATGTCGAGAATCATTCCGAATGTGGTTTGAATGTGCTGAATGAGGTGAATTTAAAAGGGGAATGACGTAAATGTGAAATGTAGAATCTGCCATTGAGAATGAATGGGGAAAAATTTGTCGTAAATTCGCGAATTTTGCGAAATCGGAAAATTTTCGGAACGAGAAAAATGGAAGCGCTCATCTCGTGAATATTTGGAATACGTCAAAAGTGGAACGGAGTGAATCGGATGAATTACGTGGAAGAAGAAGCGGGACAAAAAAGTGTGGAGAATAAAATATAATAACTAGAAAATGCAATTTCTGGAGAAATTGCGTGTGAAGGCGAAGACTTTGAATCACTTCTTGGGGAATGATGCCGAATGATGTTGAAATGAGTTGAATTTCTTGAGAAATGTGGAAAATAGAAGTGTAATACTAAATTTTTGAGAATATGGTTGAATTTCAAATTTGATTTTTGGAATTTTTGGTAAGTGGAAAGTTGTGGAATAGGCAGGCAAAGGATGAACAGTTGAATGTTGGAACGGGTTGAATCGGTTAAAAAATGTAGAAGTGAGAGCAAATGTTGAATCCCCATAGAGAATGAATGGGAATTAAAAGAAAAAGCAATTGCGCCAAAATATTTTGAAATTTGGAACAAAACGTAAAAAAACAGCTTCAGGAGGTTCACTTTTGGGGTTAAAATGTTGAAACGGGTTCAATCAGACAAAAAATGCAAAAGTTAGCGCCTAATGTAGCTATTTATGACAGTTAATGTTGAAATAAGTTCACTTCCGGGTTGATTTGGGTCACTTCCGGTCTATTTGGGTCACTTCCGGTCTGATTAGAGGCACTTCCGGTCCAGCTGAGGTCACTTCCGGTTTATTTGGGGTCACTTCCGGTTTAAAAAGGTAACTTCCGGTTTAAAAAGGTCACTTCCGGTTTGATTTGGGGTCACTTCCGGTTTACCTAAGGTCACTTCCTGTTTACCTAAGGTCACTTCCGGTTCGATTTGGGGCACTTCCGGTTCATTCTATGGTCATTGGGAGCACTTCAGGGTCAATCCAAGATGGCCGCCACACTGGAAGTGGGGGTCAAGGGTTGAATTGTGTAAGCATAGTGGAAGTGGGGGTGAAGGGGGTGAATATGGTAAGGATGAGGTGACCAAAGTGAATAAAGTTGGAATGGGTTGAATCGGTTGAAAAATGTAGAAATTAGAGTAGAAAAACCAAATTTTGTAGAATTTGGTTGAATTTCAAAATTGAAAATTTGGAAATTTTGGTAAGTGGGAAGGTGTGGAATAGGTAGGCAAAAGATGAACAGTTGAAAGTTGGAATGGGTTGAATCGGTTGAAAAACGTAGAAGTTAGAGTAGAAAAACGAAATTTTGGAGAATTTGGTTGAATTTCAAATTTGAAATTTTGGAATTTTTGGTAGGTGAGAAGTTGTGGAATAGGCAGGCAAAAGATGAACAGTTGAAAATTGGAATGGGTTGAATCGGTTGAAAAATGTAGAAACTAGAGGTGAAAAACGAAATTTCGTGAAATTTTGTCGGAATTTTTAACGTGAAAACGTGAAATTTTTGAATTTGGGAATTTTGGGAATGTCGAGAATCATTCCGAATGTGGTTTGAATGTGCTGAATGAGGTGAATTTAAAAGGGGAATGACGTAAATGTGAAATGTAGAATCTGCCATTGAGAATGAATGGGGAAAAATTTGTCGTAAATTCGCGAATTTTGCGAAATCGGAAAATTTTCGGAACGAGAAAAATGGAAGCGCTCATCTCGTGAATATTTGGAATACGTCAAAAGTGGAACGGAGTGAATCGGATGAATTATGTGGAAGAAGAAGCGGGACAAAAAAGTGTGGAGAATAAAATATAATAATAATAACTAGAAAATGCAATTTCTGGAGAAATTGCGTGTGAAGGCGAAGACTTTGAATCACTTCTTGGGGAATGATGGCGAATGATGTTGAAATGAGTTGAATTTCTTGAGAAATGTGGAAAATAGAAGTGTAATACTAAATTTTGGAGAATTTGGTTGAATTTCAAATTTGAAGTTTGGAATTTGTGGTAAGTGGGAGGTTGTGGAATAGGTAGGCAAAAGATGAACAGTTGAATGTTGGAACGGGTTGAATCGGTTAAAAAATGTAGACGTGAGAGCAAATGTTGAATCTCCATAGAGAATGAATGGGAATTAAAAGAAAAAGCAATTGCGCCAAAATATTTTGAAATTTGGAACAAAACGTAAAAAAAACAGCTTCAGGAGGTTCACTTTTGGGGTTAAAATGTTGAAACGGGTTCAATCGGACAAAAAATGCAAAAGTTAGCGCCTAATGTAGCTATTTATGGCAGTTAATGTTGAAATAAGTTCACTTCCGGGTTGATTTGGGTCACTTCCGGTCCATTTGGGTCACTTCCGGTCTGATTAGAGGCACTTCCGGTCCAGCTGAGGTCACTTCCGGTTTATTTGGGGTCACTTCCGGTTTAAAAAGGTCACTTCCGGTTTAAAAAGGTCACTTCCGGTTTGATTTGGGGTCACTTCCGGTTTACCTGAGGTCACTTCCTGTTTACCTAAGGTCACTTCCGGTTTGATTTGGGCCACTTCCGGTTCATTCTAGGTTCATTGGGAGCACTTCAGGGTCAATCCAAGATGGCCGCCACACTGGAAGTGGGGGTCAAGGGTTGAATTTTGTAAGCATAGTGGAAGTGGGGGTGAAGGGGGTGAATATGGTAAGGATGAGGTGACCAAAGTGAATAAAGTTGGAATGGGTTGAATCGGTTGAAAAATGTAGAAATTAGAGTAGAAAAACCAAATTTTGTAGAATTTGGTTGAATTTCAAAATTGAAAATTTGGAAATTTTGGTAAGTGGGAAGGTGTGGAATAGGTAGGCAAAAGATGAACAGTTGAAAGTTGGAATGGGTTGAATCGGTTGAAAAACGTAGAAGTTAGAGTAGAAAAACGAAATTTTGGAGAATTTGGTTGAATTTCAAATTTGAAATTTTGGAATTTTTGATAGGTGAGAAGTTGTGGAATAGGCAGGCAAAAGATGAACAGTTGAAAGTTGGAATGGGTTGAATCGGTTGAAAAATGTAGAAATTAGAGTAGAAAAACGAAATTACGAAGAATTTGGTTGAATTTCAAATTTGAAAATTTGGAATTTTTTTGTAAGTGGGAAGTTGTGGAATAGGTAGGCAAAAGATGAACAGTTGGAAGTTGGAACGGGTTGAATCGGTCGAAAAATGTAGAAATTAGAGGTGAAAAACGAAATTTCGTGAAATTTTGTCGGAATTTTTAACGTGAAAACGTGAAATTTTTGAATTTGGGAATTTTGGGAATGTCGAGAATCATTCCGAATGTGGTTTGAATGTGCTGAATGAGGTGAATTTAAAAGGGGAATGACGTAAATGTGAAATGTCGAATCTGCCATTGAGAATGAATGGGGAAAAATTTGTCGTAAATTCGCGAATTTTGCGAAATCGGAAAATTTTCGGAACGAGAAAAATGGAAGCGCTCATCTCGTGAATATTTGGAATACATCAAAAGTGGAACGGAGTGAATCGGATGAACTATGTGGAAGAAGAAGCGGGACAAAAAAGTGTGGAGAATAAAATAGAAGAATAATAATAACTAGAAAATGCAATTTCTGGAGAAATTGCGTGTGAAGGCGAAGACTTTGAATCACTTCTTGGCGAATGCTGGCGAATTATGCTGAAACGAGTTGAATTACTTGAGAAATGTAGAAAATAGAGGTGAAAAACGGAATTTTGGAGAATTTGGTGGAATTTCAGAATTTTGGAGAATTTGGTTGAGTTTAAAATCTTAAAATGTGGAATTTATGGCAAGTGGAAATTTGGGGAATAGGTAGGAAAAAGATGAAGAGTTGAAAGTTGGAATGGGTTGAATCGGTTGAAAAATGTACAAATTAGAGTCGAAAAACGAAATTTTTCCGAATTTGGTTGAATTTCAAATTTGGAATTTTTGGTAAGTGGGAAGTTGTGAAATAGGTAAGCAAAAGATGAAAAGTTGAAAGTTGGAATGGATTGAATCGGTTGCACAATGTAAAGATTAGAGTAGAAAAACAAAATGTTTGAGAATTTGGTTGAATTTCAAATTTTTAATTTTTAATTTTTGGTAAGTGGGAAGTTGTGGAATAGGTAGGCAAAAGATGAAGAGTTGAAAGTTGGAATGGGTTGAATCGGTTGAACAATGTAGAAATTACAGTAGAAAAACGAAATTTTGGAGATTTTGGTTGAATTTCAAATTTGGAATTTTTGGTAAGTCGGAAGTTGTGGAATAGGTAGGCAAAAGATGAAGAGTTGAAAGTTGGAATGGGTTGAATCGGTTGAACAATGTAGAAATTAGAGTAGAAAAACAAAATGTTGGAGAATTTGGTTGAATTTCAAATATGGAATTTTTGGTAAGTGGGAAGTTGTCGAATAGGTAGGCAAAAGATGAAGAGTTGAAAGTTGGAATGGGTTGAATCGGTTGAACAATGTAGAAATTAGATTAGAAAAACGAAATTTTGGAGAATTTGGTTGAATTTCAAATTTGGAATTTTTGGTAAACGGGAAGTTGTGGAATAGGTAGGCAAAACATGAACAGTTGAAAGTTGGAATGAGTTAAATCGGTTAAAAAATGTAGAAATTAGAGTAGAAAAACAAAATTTTGGAGAATTTGGTTGAATTCCAAATTTGGAATTTTTTGTAAGTGGGAAGTTGTGAAATAGGTAAGCAAAAGATGAAAAGTTGAAAGTTGGAATGGATTGAATCGGTTTCACAATGTAAAGATTAGAGGAGAAAAACAAAATGTTTGAGAATTTGGTTGAATTTCAAATTTTGAATTTTTGGTAAGTGGGAAGTTGTGGAATAGGTAGGCAAAAGATGAAGAGTTGAAAGTTGGAACGGGTTGAATCGGTTGAACAATGTAGAAATTAGAGTAGAAAAACGAAATTTTGGAGATTTTGGTTGAATTTCAAATTTGGAATTTTTGGTAAGTCGGAAGTTGTGGAATAGGTAGGCAAAAGATGAAGAGTTGAAAGTTGGAATGGGTTGAATCGGTTGAACAATGTAGAAATTAGAGTAGAAAAACGAAATTTTGGAAATTTTGGTTGAATTTCAAATTTGGAATTTTTGGTAAGTCGGAAGTTGTGGAATAGGTAGGCAAAAGATGAAGAGTTGAAAGTTGGAATGGGTTGAATCGGTTGAACAATGTAGAAATTAGAGTAGAAAAACAAAATGTTGGAGAATTTGGTTGAATTTCAAATATGGAATTTTTGGTAAGTGGGAAGTTGTGGAATAGATAGGCAAAAGATGAACAGTTGAAAGTTGGAATGAGTTGAATCGGTTGAACAATGTAGAAATTAGAGTAGAAAAACGAAATTTAGAAAGATTTGGTTGAATTTCAAATTTGGAATTTTTGGTAAACGGGAAGTTGTGGAATAGGTAGGCAAAACATGAACAGTTGAAAGTTGGAATGAGTTGAATCGGTTGAAAAATGTAGAAATTAGAGTAGAAAAACAAAATTTTTGAGAATTTGGTTGAATTCCAAATTTGAAAATTTAGAATTTTTCATAAGTTGGAAGTTGTGGAATAGTTAGAAAAAGATGAACAGTTGAAAGTTGGAATGGGTTGAATCGGTTGAAAAACGTAAAAGTTAGAGTGGAAAAACGAAATTTTGGAGAATTTGGTTGAATTTCAAATTTGGAATTTTTGGTAAGTGGGAAGTTGTGGAATAGGTAGGCAAAAGATGAACAGTTGAAAGTTGGAATGAGTTGAATCGGTTGAACAATGTAGAAAAAAGTGGAATGATGTAAATGTGAAATGTCGAATCTGCCATTAAGAATGAATGGGGAAAAATTTGTCGTAAGTTCGCGAATTTTGCGAAATCGGAAAATTTTCGGAACGAGAAAAATGGAAGCGCTCATCTCGTGAATATTTGGAACGCGTCAAAAGTGGAACGGAGTGAATCGGATGAACTATGTGGAAGAAGAAGCGGGACAAAAAAGTGTGGAGAATAAAATAGAATAATAATAATAATAATAATAATAATAGAGAATGGTGTAGAATAACATATGTGTGAAGGCCATCGCCTTCACACAATAACTAGAAAATGCAATTTCTGGAGAAATTGCGTGTGAAGGCGAAGACTTTGAATCACTTCTTGGGGAATGATGCCGAATGATGTTGAAATGAGTTGAATTTCTTGAGAAATGTGGAAAATAGAAGTGTAATACTAAATTTTTGAGAATATGGTTGAATTTCAAATTTGATTTTTGGAATTTTTGGTAAGTGGAAAGTTGTGGAATAGGCAGGCAAAGGATGAACAGTTGAAGTTTGGAACGGGTTGAATCGGTTAAAAAATGTAGAAGTGAGAGCAAATGTTGAATCCCCATAGAGAATGAATGGGAATTAAAAGAAAAAGCAATTGCGCCAAAATATTTTGAAATTTGGAACAAAACGTAAAAAAACAGCTTCAGGAGGTTCACTTTTGGGGTTAAAATGTTGAAACGGGTTCAATCGGACAAAAAATGCAAAAGTTAGCGCCTAATGTAGCTATTTATGACAGTTAATGTTGAAATAAGTTCACTTCCGGGTTGATTTGGGTCACTTCCGGTCTATTTGGGTCACTTCCGGTCTGATTAGAGGCACTTCCGGTCCAGCCGAGGTCACTTCCGGTTTATTTGGGGTCACTTCCGGTTTAAAAAGGTCACTTCCGGTTTAAAAAGGTCACTTCCGGTTTGATTTGGGGTCACTTCCGGTTTACCTAAGGTCACTTCCTGTTTACCTAAGGTCACTTCCGGTTCGATTTGGGGCACTGCCGGTTCATTCTAGGGTCATTGGGAGCACTTCAGGGTCAATCCAAGATGGCCGCCACACTGGAAGTGGGGGTCAAGGGTTGAATTGTGTAAGCATAGTGGAAGTGGGGGTGAAGGGGGTGAATATGGTAAGGATGAGGTGACCAAAGTGAATAAAGTTGGAATGGGTTGAATCGGTTGAAAAATGTAGAAATTAGAGTAGAAAAACCAAATTTTGTAGAATTTGGTTGAATTTCAAAATTGAAAATTTGGAAATTTTGGTAAGTGGGAAGGTGTGGAATAGGTAGGCAAAAGATGAACAGTTGAAAGTTGGAATGGGTTGAATCGGTTGAAAAACGTAGAAGTTAGAGTAGAAAAACGAAATTTTGGAGAATTTGGTTGAATTTCAAATTTGAAATTTTGGAATTTTTGGTAGGTGAGAAGTTGTGGAATAGGCAGGCAAAAGATGAACAGTTGAAAATTGGAATGGGTTGAATCGGTTGAAAAATGTAGAAACTAGAGGTGAAAAACGAAATTTCGTGAAATTTTGTCGGAATTTTTAACGTGAAAACGTGAAATTTTTGAATTTGGGAATTTTGGGAATGTCGAGAATCATTCCGAATGTGGTTTGAATGTGCTGAATGAGGTGAATTTAAAAGGGGAATGACGTAAATGTGAAATGTCGAATCTGCCATTGAGAATGAATGGGGAAAAATTTGTCGTAAATTCGCGAATTTTGCGAAATCGGAAAATTTTCGGAACGAGAAAAATGGAAGCGCTCATCTCGTGAATATTTGGAATACGTCAAAAGTGGAACGGAGTGAATCGGATGAATTATGTGGAAGAAGAAGCGGGACAAAAAAGTGGCGGGAATAAAATAGAATAATAATAATAATAATAATAATAATAATAGAGAATGGTGTAGAATAACATATGTGTGAAGGCCATCGCCTTCACACAATAATAGAGAATGGTGTAGAATAACATATGTGTGAAGGCCATCGCCTTCACACAAAAATGCAATTTCTGGAGAAATTGCGTGTGAAGGCGAAGACTTTGAATCACTTCTTGGGGAATGATGCCGAATGATGTTGAAATGAGTTGAATTTCTTGAGAAATGTGGAAAATAGAAGTGTAATACTAAATTTTTGAGAATATGGTTGAATTTCAAATTTGATTTTTGGAATTTTTGGTAAGTGGAAAGTTGTGGAATAGGCAGGCAAAGGATGAACAGTTGAATGTTGGAACGGGTTGAATCGGTTAAAAAATGTAGAAGTGAGAGCAAATGTTGAATCCCCATAGAGAATGAATGGGAATTAAAAGAAAAAGCAATTGCGCCAAAATATTTTGAAATTTGGAACAAAACGTAAAAAAACAGCTTCAGGAGGTTCACTTTTGGGGTTAAAATGTTGAAACGGGTTCAATCGGACAAAAAATGCAAAAGTTAGCGCCTAATGTAGCTATTTAGGGCAGTTAATGTTGAAATAAGGTCACTTCCGGGGTGATTTGGGTCACTTCCGGTCTATTTGGGTCACTTCCGGTTTGAGTAGAGGCACTTCCGGTCTAGCCGAGGTCACTTCCGGTTTATTTGGGGTCACTTCCGGTTTAAAAAGGTCACTTCCGGTTTAAAAAGGTCACTTCCGGTTTGATTTGGGGTCACTTCCGGTTTACCTGGGGTCACTTCCGGTTCATTTGGGGTCACTTCCGGTTTGATTTGGGTCACTTCCGGTCTATTTGAGTCACTTCCGGTTTGAATAGAGGCACTTCCGGTCTAGCTGAGGTCACTTCCGGTTTATTTGGGGTCACTTCCGGTTTAAAAAGGTCACTTCCGGTTTAAAAAGGTCACTTCCGGTTTGATTTGGGGTCACTTCCGGTTTACTTGAGGTCACTTCCGGTTCATTTGGGGTCACTTCCGGTTTGATTTGGGTCACTTCCGGTCTATTTGGGTCACTTCCGGTTTGATTAGAGGCACTTCCGGTCTAGCTGAGGTCACTTCCGGTTTATTTGGGGTCACTTCCGGTTTAAAAAGGTCACTTCCGGTTTAAAAAGGTCACTTCCGGTTTGATTTGGGGTCACTTCCGGTTTACCTAAGGTCACTTCCTGTTTACCTAAGGTCACTTCCGGTTTGATTTGGGTCACTTCCGGTTCATTCTAGGGTCATTGGGAGCACTTCAGGGTCAATCCAAGATGGCCGCCACACTGGAAGTGGGGGTCAAGGGTTGAATTGTGTAAGCATAGTGGAAGTGGGGGTGAAGGGGGTGAATATGGTAAGGATGAGGTGACCAAAGTGAATAAAGTTGGAATGGGTTGAATCGGTTGAAAAATGTAGAAATTAGAGTAGAAAAACCAAATTTTGTAGAATTTGGTTGAATTTCAAAATTGAAAATTTGGAAATTTTGGTAAGTGGGAAGGTGTGGAATAGGTAGGCAAAAGATGAACAGTTGAAAGTTGGAATGGGTTGAATCGGTTGAAAAACGTAGAAGTTAGAGTAGAAAAACGAAATTTTGGAGAATTTGGTTGAATTTCAAATTTGAAATTTTGGAATTTTTGGTAGGTGAGAAGTTGTGGAATAGGCAGGCAAAAGATGAACAGTTGAAAGTTGGAATGGGTTGAATCGGTTGAAAAATGTAGAAGTTAGAGTAGAAAAACGAAATTACGAAGAATTTGGTTGAATTTCAAATTTGAAAATTTGGAATTTTTTTGTAAGTGGGAAGTTGTGGAATAGGTAGGCAAAAGATGAACAGTTGGAAGTTGGAACGGGTTGAATCGGTCGAAAAATGTAGAAATTAGAGGTGAAAAACGAAATTTCGTGAAATTTTGTCGGAATTTTTAACGAGAAAACGTGAAATTTTTGAATTTGGGAATTTTGGGAATGTCGAGAATCATTCCGAATGTGGTTTGAATGTGCTGAATGAGGTGAATGTAAAAGGGGAATGACGTAAATGTGAAATGTCGAATCTGCCATTGAGAATGAATGGGGAAAAATTTGTCGTAAATTCGCGAATTTTGCGAAATCGGAAAATTTTCGGAACGAGAAAAATGGAAGCGCTCATCCCGTGAATATTTGGAATACGTCAAAAGTGGAACGGAGTGAATCGGATGAATTATGTGGAAGAAGAAGCGGGACAAAAAAGTGGCGGGAATAAAATAGAAGAATAATAATAATAACTAGAAAATGCAATTTCTGGAGAAATTGCGTGTGAAGGCGAAGACTTTGAATCACTTCTTGGGGAATGATGCCGAATGATGTTGAAATGAGTTGAATTTCTTGAGAAATGTGGAAAATAGAAGTGTAATACTAAATTTTTGAGAATATGGTTGAATTTCAAATTTGATTTTTGGAATTTTTGGTAAGTGGAAAGTTGTGGAATAGGCAGGCAAAGGATGAACAGTTGAATGTTGGAACGGGTTGAATCGGTTAAAAAATGTAGAAGTGAGAGCAAATGTTGAATCCCCATAGAGAATGAATGGGAATTAAAAGAAAAAGCAATTGCGCCAAAATATTTTGAAATTTGGAACAAAACGTAAAAAAACAGCTTCAGGAGGTTCACTTTTGGGGTTAAAATGTTGAAACGGGTTCAATCGGACAAAAAATGCAAAAGTTAGCGCCTAATGTAGCTATTTATGGCAGTTAATGTTGAAATAAGTTCACTTCCGGGTTGATTTGGGTCACTTCCGGTCCATTTGGGTCACTTCCGGTCTGATTAGAGGCACTTCCGGTCCAGCTGAGGTCACTTCCGGTTTATTTGGGGTCACTTCCGGTTTAAAAATGTCACTTCCGGTTGAAAAAGGTCACTTCCGGTTTGATTTGGGGTCACTTCCGGTTTACTTGAGGTCACTTCCGGTTCATTTGGGGTCACTTCCGGTTTGATTTGGGTCACTTCCGGTCTATTTGGGTCACTTCCGGTTTGACTAGAGGCACTTCCGGTCTAGCTGAGGTCACTTCCGGTTAATTTGGGGTCACTTCCGGTTTAAAAAGGTCACTTCCGGTTTAAAAAGGTCACTTCCGGTTTGATTTGGGGTCACTTCCGGTTTACCTGAGGTCACTTCCTGTTTACCTAAGGTCACTTCCGGTTCGATTTGGGGCACTTCCGGTTCATTCTAGGTTCATTGGGAGCACTTCAGGGTCAATCCAAGATGGCCGCCACACTGGAAGTGGGGGTCAAGGGTTGAATTTTGTAAGCATAGTGGAAGTGGGGGTGAAGGTGGTGAATATGGTAAGGATGAGGTGAGCAAAGTGAATAAAGTTGGAATGGGTTGAATCGGTTGAAAAATGTAGAAATTAGAGTAGAAAAACCAAATTTTGTAGAATTTGGTTGAATTTCAAAATTGAAAATTTGGAAATTTTGGTAAGTGGGAAGGTGTGGAATAGGTAGGCAAAAGATGAACAGTTGAAAGTTGGAATGGGTTGAATCGGTTGAAAAACGTAGAAGTTAGAGTAGAAAAACGAAATTGTGGAGAATTTGGTTGAATTTCAAATTTGAAATTTTGGAATTTTTGGTAGGTGAGAAGTTGTGGAATAGGCAGGCAAAAGATGAACAGTTGAAAGTTGGAATGGGTTGAATCGGTTGAAAAACGTAGAAGTTAGAGTAGAAAAACGAAATTACGAAGAATTTGGTTGAATTTCAAATTTGAAAATTTGGAATTTTTTTGTAAGTGGGAAGTTGTGGAATAGGTAGGCAAAAGATGAACAGTTGGAAGTTGGAACGGGTTGAATCGGTCGAAAAATGTAGAAATTAGAGGTGAAAAACGAAATTTCGTGAAATTTTGTCGGAATTTTTAACGAGAAAACGTGAAATTTTTGAATTTGGGAATTTTGGGAATGTCGAGAATCATTCCGAATGTGGTTTGAATGTGCTGAATGAGGTGAATTTAAAAGGGGAATGACGTAAATGTGAAATGTCGAATCTGCCATTGAGAATGAATGGGGAAAAATTTGTCGTAAATTCGCGAATTTTGCGAAATCGGAAAATTTTCGGAACGAGAAAAATGGAAGCGCCCATCTCGTGAATATTTGGAATACGTCAAAAGTGGAACGGAGTGAATCGGATGAATTATGTGGAAGAAGAAGCGGGACAAAAAAGTGGCGGGAATAAAATAGAAGAATAATAATAACTAGAAAATGCAATTTCTGGAGAAATTGCGTGTGAAGGCGAAGACTTTGAATCACTTCTTGGGGAATGATGCCGAATGATGTTGAAATGAGTTGAATTTCTTGAGAAATGTGGAAAATAGAAGTGTAATACTAAATTTTTGAGAATATGGTTGAATTTCAAATTTGATTTTTGGAATTTTTGGTAAGTGGAAAGTTGTGGAATAGGCAGGCAAAGGATGAACAGTTGAATGTTGGAACGGGTTGAATCGGTTAAAAAATGTAGAAGTGAGAGCAAATGTTGAATCCCCATAGAGAATGAATGGGAATTAAAAGAAAAAGCAATTGCGCCAAAATATTTTGAAATTTGGAACAAAACGTAAAAAAACAGCTTCAGGAGGTTCACTTTTGGGGTTAAAATGTTGAAACGGGTTCAATCGGACAAAAAATGCAAAAGTTAGCGCCTAATGTAGCTATTTATGGCAGTTAATGTTGAAATAAGTTCACTTCCGGGTTGATTTGGGTCACTTCCGGTCTATTTGGGTAACTTCCGGTCTGATTAGAGGCACTTCCGGTCCAGCTGAGGTCACTTCCGGTTTATTTGGGGTCACTTCCGGTTTAAGAAGGTCACTTCCGGTTTGATTTGGGGTCACTTCCGGTTTACCTGAGGTCACTTCCTGTTTACCTAAGGTCACTTCCGGTTTGATTTGGGCCACTTCCGGTTCATTCTAGGTTCATTGGGAGCACTTCAGGGTCAATCCAAGATGGCCGCCACACTGGAAGTGGGGGTCAAGGGTTGAATTTTGTAAGCATAGTGGAAGTGGGGGTGAAGGGGGTGAATATGGTAAGGATGAGGTGACCAAAGTGAATAAAGTTGGAATGGGTTGAATCGGTTGAAAAATGTAGAAATTAGAGTAGAAAAACCAAATTTTGTAGAATTTGGTTGAATTTCAAAATTGAAAATTTGGAAATTTTGGTAAGTGGGAAGGTGTGGAATAGGTAGGCAAAAGATGAACAGTTGAAAGTTGGAATGGGTTGAATCGGTTGAAAAACGTAGAAGTTAGAGTAGAAAAACGAAATTTTGGAGAATTTGGTTGAATTTCAAATTTGAAATTTTGGAATTTTTGATAGGTGAGAAGTTGTGGAATAGGCAGGCAAAAGATGAACAGTTGAAAGTTGGAATGGGTTGAATCGGTTGAAAAATGTAGAAATTAGAGTAGAAAAACGAAATTACGAAGAATTTGGTTGAATTTCAAATTTGAAAATTTGGAATTTTTTTGTAAGTGGGAAGTTGTGGAATAGGTAGGCAAAAGATGAACAGTTGGAAGTTGGAACGGGTTCAATCGGTCGAAAAATGTAGAAATTAGAGGTGAAAAACGAAATTTCGTGAAATTTTGTCGGAATTTTTAACGTGAAAACGTGAAATTTTTGAATTTGGGAATTTTGGGAATGTCGAGAATCATTCCGAATGTGGTTTGAATGTGCTGAATGAGGTGAATTTAAAAGGGGAATGACGTAAATGTGAAATGTCGAATCTGCCATTGAGAATGAATGGGGAAAAATTTGTCGTAAATTCGCGAATTTTGCGAAATCGGAAAATTTTCGGAACGAGAAAAATGGAAGCCCTCATCTCGTGAATATTTGGAATACGTCAAAAGTGGAACGGAGTGAATCGGATGAATTATGTGGAAGAAGAAGCGGGACAAAAAAGTGGCGGGAATAAAATAGAAGAATAATAATAATAACTAGAAAATGCAATTTCTGGAGAAATTGCGTGTGAAGGCGAAGACTTTGAATCACTTCTTGGCGAATGCTGGCGAATTATGCTGAAACGAGTTGAATTACTTGAGAAATGTAGAAAATAGAGGTGAAAAACGGAATTTTGGAGAATTTGGTGGAATTTCAGAATTTTGGAGAATTTGGTTGAGTTTAAAATCTTAAAATGTGGAATTTATGGCAAGTGGAAATTTGGGGAATAGGTAGGAAAAAGATGAAGAGTTGAAAGTTGGAATGAGTTGAATCGGTTGAACAATGTGAAAATTAGAGTAGAAAAACACATTTTTGGAGAATTTGGTTGAATTTCAAATTTCAAAATTTGGAATTTTTTGTAAGGGGAAGTTGTGGAATAGGTAAGCAAAAGATGAAGAGTTGAAAGTTGGAATGGGTTGAATCGGTAGAGAAATGTAGAAATGAGAGTAGAAAAACGAAATTTTGGAGAATTTGGTTGAATTTCAAATTTGGGATTTTTGGTAAGTGGGAAGTTGTGTAATACGTAGGCAAAAGATGAAGAGTTGAAAGTTGGAATGGGTTGAATCGGTTGAAAAAATGTACAAATTAGAGTCGAAAAACGGAATTTTGCAGAATTTGGTTGAATTTCAAATTTGGAATTTTTGGTAAGTGGGAAGTTGTGAAATAGGTAAGCAAAAGATGAAAAGTTGAAAGTTGGAATGGATTGAATCGGTTGCACAATGTAAAGATTAGAGTAGAAAAACAAAATGTTTGAGAATTTGGTTGAATTTCAAATTTTTAATTTTTAATTTTTGGTAAGTGGGAAGTTGTGGAATAGGTAGGCAAAAGATGAAGAGTTGAAAGTTGGAATGGGTTGAATCGGTTGAACAATGTAGAAATTACAGTAGAAAAACGAAATTTTGGAGATTTTGGTTGAATTTCAAATTTGGAATTTTTGGTAAGTCGGAAGTTGTGGAATAGGTAGGCCAAAGATGAAGAGTTGAAAGTTGGAACGGGTTGAATCGGTTGAACAATGTAGAAATTAGAGTAGAAAAACAAAATGTTGGAGAATTTGGTTGAATTTCAAATTTGGAATTTTTGGTAAGTGGGAAGTTGTGGAATAGGTAGGCAAAAGATGAAGAGTTGAAAGTTGGAATGGGTTGAATCGGTTGAACAATGTAGAAATTAGATTAGAAAAACGAAATTTTGGAGAATTTGGTTGAATTTCAAATTTGGAATTTTTGGTAAACGGGAAGTTGTGGAATAGGTAGGCAAATCATGAACAGTTGAAAGTTGGAATGAGTTGAATCGGTTAAAAAATGTAGAAATTAGAGTAGAAAAACAAAATTTTTGAGAATTTGGTTGAATTCCAAATTTGGAATTTTTGGTAAGTGGGAAGTTGTGAAATAGGTAAGCAAAAGATGTAAAGTTGAAAGTTGGAATGGATTGAATCGGTTTCACAATGTAAAGATTAGAGAAGAAAAACCAAATGTTTGAGAATTTGGTTGAATTTCAAATTTGGAATTTTTGGTAAGTGGGAAGTTGTGGAATAGGTAGGCAAAAGATGAAGAGTTGAAAGTTGGAACGGGTTGAATCGGTTGAACAATGTAGAAATTAGAGTAGAAAAACGAAATTTTGGAGATTTTGGTTGAATTTCAAATTTGGAATTTTTGGTAAGTCGGAAGTTGTGGAATAGGTAGGCAAAAGATGAAGAGTTGAAAGTTGGAATGGGTTGAATCGGTTGAACAATGTAGAAATTAGAGTAGAAAAACAAAATGTTGGAGAATTTGGTTGAATTTCAAATATGGAATTTTTGGTAAGTGGGAAGTTGTGGAATAGATAGGCAAAAGATGAACAGTTGAAAGTTGGAATGAGTTGAATCGGTTAAAAAATGTAGAAATTAGAGTAGAAAACAAAATTTTTGAGAATTTGGTTGAATTCCAAATTCTGAATTTTTGGTAAGTCGGAAGTTGTGGAATAGGTAGGCAAAAGATGAAGAGTTGAAAGTTGGAATGGGTTGAATCGGTTGAACAATGTAGAAATTAGAGTAGAAAAACAAAATGTTGGAGAATTTGGTTGAATTTCAAATATGGAATTTTTGGTAAGTGGGAAGTTGTGGAATAGGTAGGGAAAAGATGAAGAGTTGAAAGTTGGAATGGGTTGAATCGGTTGAACAATGTAGAAATTAGATTAGAAAAACGAAATTTTGGAGAATTTGGTTGAATTTCAAATTTGGAATTTTTGGTAAACGGGAAGTTGTGGAATAGGTAGGCAAAACATGAACAGTTGAAAGTTGGAATGAGTTGAATCGGTTAAAAAATGTAGAAATTAGAGTAGAAAAACAAAATGTTGGAGAATTTGGTTGAATTTCAAATATGGAATTTTTGGTAAGTGGGAAGTTGTGGAATAGGTAGGCAAAACATAAACAGTTGAAAGTTGAAATGAGTTGAATCGGTTGAAAAATGTAGAAATTAGAGTAGAAAAACAAAATTTTTGAGAATTTGGTTGAATTCCAAATTTGAAAATTTGGAATTTTTCATAAGTTGGAAGTTGTGGAATAGTTAGAAAAAGATGAACAGTTGAAAGTTGGAATGGGTTGAATCGGTTGAAAAACGTAAAAGTTAGAGTGGAAAAACGAAATTTTGGAGAATTTGGTTGAATTTCAAATTTGGAATTTTTGGTAAGTGGGAAGTTGTGGAATAGGTAGGCAAAAGATGAACAATTGAAAGTTGGAATGAGTTGAATCGGTTGAACAATGTAGAAAAAAGTGGAATGATGTAAATGTGAAATGTCGAATCTGCCATTAAGAATGAATGGGGAAAAATTTGTCGTAAGTTCGCGAATTTTGCGAAATCGGAAAATTTTCGGAACGAGAAAAATGGAAGCGCTCATCTCGTGAATATTTGGAACACGTCAAAAGTGGAACGGAGTGAATCGGATGAACTATGTGGAAGAAGAAGCGGGACAAAAAAGTGTGGAGAATAAAATAGAAGAATAATAATAACTAGAAAATGCAATTTCTGGAGAAATTGCGTGTGAAGGCGAAGACTTTGAATCACTTCTTGGGGAATGATGCCGAATGATGTTGAAATGAGTTGAATTTCTTGAGAAATGTGGAAAATAGAAGTGTAATACTAAATTTTTGAGAATATGGTTGAATTTCAAATTTGATTTTTGGAATTTTTGGTAAGTGGAAAGTTGTGGAATAGGCAGGCAAAGGATGAACAGTTGAATGTTGGAACGGGTTGAATCGGTTAAAAAATGTAGAAGTGAGAGCAAATGTTGAATCCCCATAGAGAATGAATGGGAATTAAAAGAAAAAGCAATTGCGCCAAAATATTTTGAAATTTGGAACAAAACGTAAAAAAACAGCTTCAGGAGGTTCACTTTTGGGGTTAAAATGTTGAAACGGGTTCAATCGGACAAAAAATGCAAAAGTTAGCGCCTAATGTAGCTATTTATGGCAGTTAATGTTGAAATAAGTTCACTTCCGGGTTGATTTGGGTCACTTCCGGTCTATTTGGGTCACTTCCGGTCTGATTAGAGGCACTTCCGGTCCAGCTGAGGTCACTTCCGGTTAATTTTGGGTCACTTCCGGTTTAAAAAGGTCACTTCCGGTTTAAAAAAGGTCACTTCCGGTTTGATTTGGGGTCACTTCCGGTTTACCTGAGGTCACTTCCTGTTTACCTAAGGTCACTTCCGGTTTGATTTGGGCCACTTCCGGTTCATTCTAGGTTCATTGGGAGCACTTCAGGGTCAATCCAAGATGGCCGCCACACTGGAAGTGGGGGTCAAGGGTTGAATTTTGTAAGCATAGTGGAAGTGGGGGTGAAGGGGGTGAATATGGTAAGGATGAGGTGACCAAAGTGAATAAAGTTGGAATGGGTTGAATCGGTTGAAAAATGTAGAAATTAGAGTAGAAAAACCAAATTTTGTAGAATTTGGTTGAATTTCAAAATTGAAAATTTGGAAATTTTGGTAAGTGGGAAGGTGTGGAATAGGTAGGCAAAAGATGAACAGTTGAAAGTTGGAATGGGTTGAATCGGTTGAAAAACGTAGAAGTTAGAGTAGAAAAACGAAATTTTGGAGAATTTGGTTGAATTTCAAATTTGAAATTTTGGAATTTTTGGTAGGTGAGAAGTTGTGGAATAGGCAGGCAAAAGATGAACAGTTGAAAGTTGGAATGGGTTGAATCGGTTGAAAAATGTAGAAGTTAGAGTAGAAAAACGAAATTACGAAGAATTTGGTTGAATTTCAAATTTGAAAATTTGGAATTTTTTTGTAAGTGGGAAGTTGTGGAATAGGTAGGCAAAAGATGAACAGTTGGAAGTTGGAACGGGTTGAATCGGTCGAAAAATGTAGAAATTAGAGGTGAAAAACGAAATTTCGTGAAATTTTGTCGGAATTTTTAACGAGAAAACGTGAAATTTTTGAATTTGGGAATTTTGGGTATGTCGAGAATCATTCCGAATGTGGTTTGAATGTGCTGAATGAGGTGAATGTAAAAGGGGAATGACGTAAATGTGAAATGTCAAATCTGCCATTGAGAATGAATGGGGAAAAATTTGTCGTAAATTCGCGAATTTTGCGAAATCGGAAAATTTTCGGAACGAGAAAAATGGAAGCGCTCATCTCGTGAATATTTGGAATACGTCAAAAGTGGAACGGAGTGAATCGGATGAATTATGTGGAAGAAGAAGCGGGACAAAAAAGTGGCGGGAATAAAATAGAAGAATAATAATAATAACTAGAAAATGCAATTTCTGGAGAAATTGCGTGTGAAGGCGAAGACTTTGAATCACTTCTTGGGGAATGCTGGCGAATTATGCTGAAACGAGTTGAATTACTTGAGAAATGTAGAAAATAGAGGTGAAAAACGGAATTTTGGAGAATTTGGTGGAATTTCAGAATTTTGGAGAATTTGGTTGAGTTTAAAATCCTAAAATGTGGAATTTATGGCAAGTGAAAATTTGGGGAATAGGTAGGAAAAAGATGAAGAGTTGAAAGTTGGAATGGGTTGAATCGGTTGAACAATGTGAAAATTAGAGTAGAAAAACACATTTTTGGAGAATTTGGTTGAATTTAAAATTTCAAAATTTGGAATTTTTTTGTAAGGGGAAGTTGTGGAATAGGTAAGCAAAAGATGAAGAGTTGAAAGTTGGAATGGGTTGAATCGGTAGAGAAATGTAGAAATGAGAGTAGAAAAACGAAATTTTGGAGAATTTGGTTGAATTTCAAATTTGGGATTTTTGGTAAGTGGGAAGTTGTGTAATACGTAGGCAAAAGATGAAGAGTTGAAAGTTGGAATGGGTTGAATCGGTTGAAAAATGTACAAATTAGAGTCGAAAAACGAAATTTTGCAGAACTTGGTTGAATTTCAAATTTGGAATTTTTGGTAAGTGGGAAGTTGTGAAATAGGTAAGCAAAAGATGAAAAGTTGAAAGTTGGAATGGATTGAATCGGTTGCACAATGTAAAGATTAGAGTAGAAAAACAAAATGTTTAAGAATTTGGTTGAATTTCAAATTTTTAATTTTTGGTAAGTGGGAAGTTGTGGAATAGGTAGGCAAAAGATGAAGAGTTGAAAGTTGGAATGGGTTGAATCGGTTGAACAATGTAGAAATTACAGTAGAAAAACGAAATTTTGGAAATTTTGGTTGAATTTCAAATTTGGAATTTTTGGTAAGTCGGAAGTTGTGGAATAGGTAGGCAAAAGATGAAGAGTTGAAAGTTGGAATGGGTTGAATCGGTTGAACAATGTAGAAATTAGAGTAGAAAAACAAAATGTTGGAGAATTTGGTTGAATTTCAAATATGGAATTTTTGGTAAGTGGGAAGTTGTGGAATAGGTAGGCAAAAGATGAAGAGTTGAAAGTTGGAATGGGTTGAATCGGTTGAACAATGTAGAAATTAGATTAGAAAAACGAAATTTTGGAGAATTTGGTTGAATTTCAAATTTGGAATTTTTGGTAAACGGGAAGTTGTGGAATAGGTAGGCAAAACATGAACAGTTGAAAGTTGGAATGAGTTGAATCGGTTAAAAAATGTAGAAATTAGAGTAGAAAAACAAAATGTTGGAGAATTTGGTTGAATTTCAAATATGGAATTTTTGGTAAGTGGGAAGTTGTGGAATAGGTAGGCAAAACATGAACAGTTGAAAGTTGGAATGAGTTGAATCGGTTGAAAAATGTAGAAATTAGATTAGAAAAACAAAATTTTTGAGAATTTGGTTGAATTCCAAATTTGAAAATTTGGAATTTTTCATAAGTTGGAAGTTGTGGAATAGTTAGAAAAAGATGAACAGTTGAAAGTTGGAATGGGTTGAATCGGTTGAAAAACGTAAAAGTTAGAGTGGAAAAACGAAATTTTGGAGAATTTGGTTGAATTTCAAATTTGGAATTTTTGGTAAGTGGGAAGTTGTGGAATAGGTAGGCAAAAGATGAACAGTTGAAAGTTGGAATGAGTTGAATCGGTTGAACAATGTAGAAAAAAAGTGGAATGATGTAAATGTGAAATGTCGAATCTGCCATTAAGAATGAATGGGGAAAAATTTGTCGTAAGTTCGCGAATTTTGCGAAATCGGAAAATTTTCGGAACGAGAAAAATGGAAGCGCTCATCTCGTGAATATTTGGAACGCGTCAAAAGTGGAACGGAGTGAATCGGATGAACTATGTGGAAGAAGAAGCGGGACAAAAAAGTGTGGAGAATAAAATAGAAGAATAATAATAATAACTAGAAAATGCAATTTCTGGAGAAATTGCGTGTGAAGGCGAAGACTTTGAATCACTTCTTGGGGAATGCTGGCGAATTATGCTGAAACGAGTTGAATTACTTGAGAAATGTAGAAAATAGAGGTGAAAAACGGAATTTTGGAGAATTTGGTGGAATTTCAGAATTTTGGAGAATTTGGTTGAGTTTAAAATCTTAAAATGTGGAATTTATGGCAAGTGGAAATTTGGGGAATAGGTAGGAAAAAGATGAAGAGTTGAAAGTTGGAATGGGTTGAATCGGTTGAACAATGTGAAAATTAGAGTAGAAAAACACATTTTTGGAGAATTTGGTTGAATTTCAAATTTCAAAATTTGGAATTTTTTGTAAGGGGAAGTTGTGGAATAGGTAAGCAAAAGATGAAGAGTTGAAAGTTGGAATGGGTTGAATCGGTAGAGAAATGTAGAAATGAGAGTAGAAAAACGAAATTTTGGAGAATTTGGTTGAATTTCAAATTTGGGATTTTTGGTAAGTGGGAAGTTGTGGAATAGGTAGGCAAAAGATGAAGAGTTGAAAGTTGGAATGGGTTGAATCGGTTGAACAATGTAGAAATTACAGTAGAAAAACGAAATTTTGGAGATTTTGGTTGAATTTCAAATTTGGAATTTTTGGTAAGTGGGAAGTTGTGGAATAGGTAGGCAAAAGATGAAGAGTTGAAAGTTGGAATGGGTTGAATTGGTTGAACAATGTAGAAATTAGAGTAGAAAAACAAAATGTTGGAGAATTTGGTTGAATTTCAAATATGGAATTTTTGGTAAGTGGGAAGTTATGGAATAGGTAGGCAAAAGATGAAGAGTTGAAAGTTGGAATGGGTTGAATCGGTTGAACAATGTAGAAATTAGATTAGAAAAACGAAATTTTGGAGAATTTGGTTGAATTTCAAATTTGGAATTTTTGGTAAACGGGAAGTTGTGGAATAGGTAGGCAAAACATGAACAGTTGAAAGTTGGAATGAGTTGAATCGGTTAAAAAATGTAGAAATTAGAGTAGAAAAACAAATTTTTTTGAGAATTTGGTTGAATTCCAAATTTGGAATTTTTGGTAAGTCGGAAGTTGTGGAATAGGTAGGCAAAAGATGAAGAGTTGAAAGTTGGAATGGGTTGAATCGGTTGAACAATGTAGAAATAAGAGTAGAAAAACAAAATGTTGGAGAATTTGGTTGAATTTCAAATATGGAATTTTTGGTAAGTGGGAAGTTGTGGAATAGGTAGGCAAAAGATGAAGAGTTGAAAGTTGGAATGGGTTGAATCGGTTGAACAATGTAGAAATTAGATTAGAAAAACGAAATTTTGGAGAATTTGGTTGAATTTCAAATTTGGAATTTTTGGTAAACGGGAAGTTGTGGAATAGGTAGGCAAAACATGAACAGTTGAAAGTTGGAATGGGTTGAATCGGTTGAACAATGTAGAAATTAGATTAGAAAAACGAAATTTTGGAGAATTTGGTTGAATTTCAAATTTGGAATTTTTGGTAAACGGGAAGTTGTGGAATAGGTAGGCAAAACATGAACAGTTGAAAGTTGGAATGAGTTGAATCGGTTAAAAAATGTAGAAATTAGAGTAGAAAAACACAATTTTTGAGAATTTGGTTGAATTCCAAATTTGGAATTTTTGGTAAGTCGGAAGTTGTGGAATAGGTAGGCAAAAGATGAAGAGTTGAAAGTTGGAATGGGTTGAATCGGTTGAACAATGTAGAAATTAGAGAAGAAAAACAAAATGTTGGAGAATTTGGTTGAATTTCAAATATGGAATTTTTGGTAAGTGGGAAGTTGTGGAATAGGTAGGCAAAAGATGAAGAGTTGAAAGTTGGAATGGGTTGAATCGGTTGAACAATGTAGAAATTAGATTAGAAAAACGAAATTTTGGAGAATTTGGTTGAATTTCAAATTTGGAATTTTTGGTAAACGGGAAGTTGTGGAATAGGTAGGCAAAACATGAACAGTTGAAAGTTGGAATGAGTTGAATCGGTTAAAAAATGTAGAAATTAGAGTAGAAAAACAAAATGTTGGAGAATTTGGTTGAATTTCAAATATGGAATTTTTGGTAAGTGGGAAGTTGTGGAATAGGTAGGCAAAACATGAACAGTTGAAAGTTGGAATGAGTTGAATCGGTTGAAAAATGTAGAAATTAGAGTAGAAAAACAAAATTTTTGAGAATTTGGTTGAATTCCAAATTTGAAAATTTGGAATTTTTCATAAGTTGGAAGTTGTGGAATAGTTAGAAAAAGATGAACAGTTGAAAGTTGGAATGGGTTGAATCGGTTGAAAAACGTAAAAGTTAGAGTGGAAAAACGAAATTTTGGAGAATTTGGTTGAATTTCAAATTTGGAATTTTTGGTAAGTGGGAAGTTGTGGAATAGGTAGGCAAAAGATGAACAGTTGAAAGTTGGAATGAGTTGAATCGGTTGAACAATGTAGAACAAAGTGGAATGATGTAAATGTGAAATGTCGAATCTGCCATTAAGAATGAATGGGGAAAAATTTGTCGTAAGTTCGCGAATTTTGCGAAATTGGAAAATTTTCGGAACGAGAAAAATGGAAGCGCTCATCTCGTGAATATTTGGAACACGTCAAAAGTGGAACGGAGTGAATCGGATGAACTATGTGGAAGAAGAAGCGGGACAAAAAAGTGTGGAGAATAAAATATAATAATAATAATAATAATAATAATAGAGAATGGTGTAGAATAACATATGTGTGAAGGCCATCGCCTTCACACAATAATAATAATAGAGAATGGTGTAGAATAACATATGTGTGAAGGCCATCGCCTTCACACAACAATAGAGAATGGTGTAGAATAACATATGTGTGAAGGCCATCGCCTTCACACAATAATAATAATAATAGAGAATGGTGTAGAATAACATATGTGTGAAGGCCATCGCCTTCACACAATAATAATAATAATAATAATAGAGAATGGTGTAGAATAACATATGTGTGAAGGCCATCGCCTTCACACAATAATAATAGAGAATGGTGTAGAATAACATATGTGTGAAGGCCATCGCCTTCACACAATAATAGAGAATGGTGTAGAATAACATATGTGTGAAGGCCATCGCCTTCACACAATAATAGAGAATGGTGTAGAATAACATATGTGTGAAGGCCATCGCCTTCACACAATAATAATAATAATAGAGAATGGTGTAGAATAACATATGTGTGAAGGCCATCGCCTTCACACAATAATAATAATAGAGAATGGTGTAGAATAACATATGTGTGAAGGCCATCGCCTTCACACAATAATAGAGAATGGTGTAGAATAACATATGTGTGAAGGCCATCGCCTTCACACAATAATAGAGAATGGTGTAGAATAACATATGTGTGAAGGCCATCGCCTTCACACAATAATAATAATAATAATAGAGAATGGTGTAGAATAACATATGTGTGAAGGCCATCGCCTTCACACAATAATAATAGAGAATGGTGTAGAATAACATATGTGTGAAGGCCATCGCCTTCACACAACTAGAAAATGCAATTTCTGGAGAAATTGCGTGTGAAGGCGAAGACTTTGAATCACTTCTTGGGGAATGATGCCGAATGATGTTGAAATGAGTTAAATTTCTTGAGAAATGTGGAAAATAGAAGTACAATACCAAATTTTGGAGACTTTGGTTGAATTTCAAATTTGAAAGTTTGGAATTTTTGGTAAGTGGGAGGTTGTGGAATAGGTAGGCAAAAGATGAACAGTTGAAAGTTGGAACGGGTTGAAACGGTTAAAAAATATAGAAGTTAGAGCAAATCTTGAATCCCCATAGAGAATGAATGGTATTAAAAGAAAAAGCAATTGCACCAAAATTTTTTGAAATTTGGAACAAAAGGAAAAAAAACGGCTTCAGGAGGTTCACCTTTGGGGTTAAAATGTTGAAACTGGTTTAATCGGACAAAAATTGCAAAAGTTAGCTAAAATGTAGCTATTTAGGGCACTTAATGTTGAAATAAGGTCACTTCCGGTTTGATTTGGGTCACTTCCGGTTTGATTAGAGGCACTTCCGGTCCATCTGAGGTCACTTCCGGTTTATTTGGGTCACTTCCGGTTTAAAAAGGTCACTTCCTGTTTGATTTGGGGTCACTTCCGGTTTACCTGGGTCACTTCCTGTTTACCTAAGGTCACTTCCGGTTTGATTTGGGGCACTTCCGGTTCATTCTACGTTCATTGGGAGCACTTCAGGGTCAATCCAAGATGGCCGCCACACTGGAAGTGGGGGTCAAGGGTTGAATTGTGTAAGCATAGTGGAAGTGGGGGTGAAGGGGGTGAATATGGTAAGGATGAGGTGACCAAAGTGAATAAAGTTGGAATGGGTTGAATCGTTTGAAAAATGTAGAAATTAGAGTAGAAAAACAAAATTTTGTAGAATTTGGTGTGAATTTCAAAATTGAAAATTTGGAAATTTTGGTAAGTGGGAAAGTGTGGAATAGGTAGGCAAAAGATGAACAGTTGAAAGTTGGAATGGGTTGAATTGGTCAAAAAATGTAGAAATTAGAGGTGAAAAACGAAATTTTGTGAAATTTTGTCAAAATTGTTAACGTGAAAATGTGAAATTTTTTAATTTGGCAATTTTGGGAATGTCGAGAATCATTCCGAATGTGGTTTGAATGTGCTGAATGACGTGAATTTAAAAGTGGAAAGACATAAATATGAAATGTCGAATCTGCCATTAAGAATGAATGGGGAAAAATTTGTCGTAAATTCGCGAATTTTGCGAAATCGGAAAAATTTCGGAACGAGAAAAATGGAAGCACTCATCTCGTGAATATTTGGAATACGTCAAAAGTGGAACGGAGTGAATCGGATGAATTATGTGGAAGAAGAAGCGGGACAAAAAAGTGGCGGGAATAAAATAGAAGAATAATAATAATAGAGAATGGTGTAGAATAACATATGTGTGAAGGCCATCGCCTTCACACAATAATAATAATAATAATAATAGAGAATGGTGTAGAATAACATATGTGTGAAGGCCATCGCCTTCACACAATAATAATAGAGAATGGTGTAGAATAACATATGTGTGAAGGCCATCGCCTTAACACAATAATAGAGAATGGTGTAGAATAACATATGTGTGAAGGCCATCGCCTTCACACAATAATAATAATAGAGAATGGTGTAGAATAACATATGTGTGAAGGCCATCGCCTTCACACAATAATAATAGAGAATGGTGTAGAATAACATATGTGTGAAGGCCATCGCCTTCACACAATAATAGAGAATGGTGTAGAATAACATATGTGTGAAGGCCATCGCCTTCACACAATAATAATAATAATAATAATAGAGAATGGTGTAGAATAACATATGTGTGAAGGCCATCGCCTTCACACAATAATAGAGAATGGTGTAGAATAACATATGTGTGAAGGCCATCGCCTTCACACAACTAGAAAATGCAATTTCTGGAGAAATTGCGTGTGAAGGCGAAGAGTTTGAATCACTTCTTGGGGAATGCTGGCGAATTATGCTGAAACGAGTTGAATTACTTGAGAAATGTAGAAAATAGAGGTGAAAAACGAAATTTTGGAGAATTTGGTGGAATTTCAGAATTTTGGAGAATTTGGTTGAGTTTAAAATCTTAAAATGTGGAATTTATGGCAAGTGGAAATTTGGGGAATAGGTAGAAAAAGGTGGAGAGTTGAAAGTTGGAATGGGTTGAATCGGTTGAACAATGTGAAAATTAGAGTAGAAAAACAAATTTTTGGAGAATTTGGTTGAATTTCAAAATTTGGAATTTTTTGTAAGGGGAAGTTGTGGAATAGGTAAGCAAAAGATGAAGAGTTGAAAGTTGGAATGGGTTGAATCGGTAGAGAAATGTAGAAATGAGAGAAGAAAAACAAAATTTTGGAGAATTTGGTTGAATTTCAAATTTGGGATTTTTGGTAAGTGGGAAGTTGTGTAATACGTAGGCAAAAGATGAAGAGTTGAAAGTTGGAATGTGTTGAATCGGTTGAAAAATGTACAAATTAGAGTCGAAAAACGAAATTTTGCAGAATTTGGTTGAATTTCAAATTTGGAATTTTTGGTAAAAGGGAAGTTGTGAAATAGGTAAGCAAAAGGTGAAAAGTTGAAAGTTGGAATGGATTGAATCGGTTGCACAATGTAAAGATTAGAGTAGAAAAACAAAATGTTTGAGAATTTGGTTGAATTTCAAATTTTTAATTTTTGGTAAGTGGGAAGTTGTGGAATAGGTAGGCAAAAGGTGAAGAGTTGAAAGTTGGAATGGGTTGAATTGGTTGAACAATGTAGAAATTACAGTAGAAAAACGAAATTTTGGAGATTTTGGTTGAATTTCAAATTTGGAATTTTTGGTAAGTCGGAAGTTGTGGAATAGGTAGGCAAAAGATGAAGAGTTGAAAGTTGGAATGGGTTGAATCGGTTGAACAATGTAGAAATTAGAGTAGAAAAACAAAATGTTGGAGAATTTGGTTGAATTTCAAATATGGAATTTTTGGTAAGTGGGAAGTTGTGGAATAGGTAGGCAAAAGATGAAGAGTTGAAAGTTGGAATGGGTTGAATCGGTTGAACAATGTAGAAATTAGATTAGAAAAACGAAATTTTGGAGAATTTGGTTGAATTTCAAATTTGGAATTTTTGGTAAACGGGAAGTTGTGGAATAGGTAGGCAAAACATGAACAGTTGAAAGTTGGAATGAGTTGAATCGGTTAAAAAATGTAGAAATAAGAGTAGAAAAACACAATTTTTGAGAATTTGGTTGAATTCCAAATTTGAAAATTTGGAATATTTCGTAAGTTGGAAGTTGTGGAATAGTTAGAAAAAAGATGAACAGTTGAAAGTTGGAATGGGTTGAATCGGTTGAAAAACGTAAAAGTTAGTGTGGAAAAACGAAATTTTGGAGAATTTGGTTGAATTTCAAATTTGGAATTTTTGGTAAGTGGGAAGTTGTGGAATAGGTAGGCAAAAGATGAACAGTTGAAAGTTGGAATGAGTTGAATCGGTGGAACAATGTAGAAATTAGAGTAGAAAAACGACATTTAGAAAAAATTGGTTGAATTTCAAATTTGGAATTTTTGGTAAATGGGAAGTTGTGGAATAGGTAGGCAAAAGATGAACAGTTGAAAGTTGGAATGAGTTGAATCGGTTGAACAATGTAGAAATTAGAGTAGAAAAACGAAATTTTGAAAAAATTGGTTGAATTTCAAATTTGGAATTTTTGGTAAATGGGAAGTTGTGGAATAGGTTGGCAAAAGATGAACAGTTGAAAGTTGGAAAGGGTTGAATCAGTTTAAAAACGTAGAAGTTAGAGTACAAAAACGAAATTTTGGAGAATTTGGTTGAATTTCAAATTTGAAAATTTTGAATATTTGGTATGTGAGAAGTTGTGGAATAGGCAGGCAAAAGATGAACAGTTGAAAGTTGGAATGGGTTGAATCGGTTGAAAAATGTAGAAATTAGAGGTGAAAAACGAAATTTAGTGAAATTTTGTCGAAATTTTTAACGTGAAAACGTGAAATTTTTGAATTTGGCAATTTTGGGAATGTCGAGAATCATTCCGAATGTGGTTCGGATGTGCTGAATGAGGTGAATTTAAAAGTGGAATGATGTAAATGGGAAATGTCGAATCTGCCATTAAGAATGAATGGGGAAAAATTTGTCGTAAATTCGCCACTCACACCTACTGCAGTGGATGTCTAATTACCCTTTAATCTAGTACAGCCAAAAGAAAAGCATGTTTCCTGGTGTCACACGCCTTGGTAACGCATCATGCCGTCCCAGGGGGGCGCGCCCCACTGTTTGAGAAGGACTGAACTATACTATAGTAGGTAAGTAAGTCAAAGTCAAAGTCAGCTTTATTGTCAATTTCTCCACATGCCAAAGACACACAAAGAAACCGAAATTTCGTTCCCCCCTATCCCACGGTGACAAGACATGGCTCACAACAGACAAACAAGTAAACAGTATAACAAAAGCGTGCTGAATAAATAATGAATAACTAACACAACAATAAATAAATAAATAAATAAATAAATAGGAGTAATGTGTTAATGATCAAGTAATAATAGATATAGTATATGATATAGTGTTCATAATTTCAGATATAAGTCGCTCTTGATTATAAGTCTCACCCCCGGCCAAACTATGAAAATGAATTGCGACTTGTAGGCCGAAAAATACGGTTTATGTGTGTGTATGTGTGTGTGTTTGTGTGTGTGTGTGTAACCAATTGCATGTGTGTGTGTGTAACCAATTGCATGATAAGCATGAATGTAAATCCCTTAAATGTGACCTTAAGAATTCCTTCAGTCTGTGCCCCAATGTTTCACTACAGGCCTGCTGGGATGGCAGTCATTGGTCTGGCGTTTGGGCAGTACATTCTGGAACCTTTCTTTATGCCGTGTGATACTCCACCTATTGCTGTCAAACTGATCACAGCCGTTGGCCTTGGTACGTATGTATTTTTTTAGAGCTGAGAACACAAGCTGTTCTGTCAAATAGGGTTGCCAACCATCCCGTATTAGCCGGGACGTCCCTTATCTTGTACGGGACCTCAAATATCCTGTATATTGACTACCAACTTTATTGTCACACTACTACAGATCCTAGATCGGATAAAACGGCAATGTCACATCAAGTTCTTTGCTCAAGCGCCACTCACTCTGCCTTTCAGGCATCATTACCTGTATGAGTTATAGGCAAATACGAGTGCAATTGTAGCAAATACTACCAAAAAAAGTAATGTGGTAATGTGTAGTGTTGTCCGGTCAGTAAAGCCTGTAGGCAGTGACTCAAAGAAAGCCTAATGCACAAAAGGGTCGCATGAGCAAAAGGTGCTAGAAATATCAATGAGTTCTTTGCTACATTACTACAGAAGTTGATAAATTTGCAGTTAGTGAGGCCTAATATGTGTATCACACAGTAAAACACAGACTTCTCTGTAAACCTTAATGGTACCTTATTTCATTACTTAAATGTGAACGCTGGCTCTCCCACGAAAAACAAAAAAACTGGAAAAACACACAAACACGCATGCACGCGCGCACACACACACTTACACACACGCGCGTGCACGTGTACGTACTCAGTAGTACGGAAATGGCGCACTCGCGCTCTATTTGTATCAGTGCCGAATTTAGAGCGTGGGCTGTGACGACAGCATTCTTGTAATTTGCGCGCCGAGCTTTCGGATACAGTTTTACGCTAAAGCCACCCACAAACCTTCCCCTGGAATCCTTCCATTAAAATGAGTCGCCCAAGGAAAAGCAAGGTGGACACTGAGTGCCGAGTGTTTAAAAAGAGTGGCCAATTTGGCTCGACGTACGCGACGTGACGTTCAGCCACATGAACATCAACATCAACCCGTCACAGATCTAGGTAAACGGACCAACACCTCGGATCTCTCCTAAGAATTGCTACAACAAATTTTACTCCAGACTATGACACACTAGCAAAAAAAAGGGAGACCAACAACACTGTTCCCACTGAAAATGAAGGGGAGGCTTTCAAGTTTGTTGTAAAACAATGCATTTTGAATATGATCTTTACAAATAGCAGGGATTGAAACTAGCGACCATTCTCATTTTCAAACAATGCAGGATGCTCAAGGACATTGATGCACCACCTGTTTGTGACTAATCTTAACCTTTAAAGTTCTTAAGGCTTACTTTAAGGAAGTGTTTCCCGTTTCCTCACCTCTGTTACCAGGTGTTTGTGAGTTAAAACTCTGCTCTGATTTTCAGATACCCCTCACCGTGTTGCCGTTTTGATTACTTTATTTGGATGTATGCTTTCACCGATTCTTCAAGATGATATATTTGGTCAGAATGTTTGCCGTTTGATGTGACCTCATAAGATAAACATCTTTCATTAATCTGACCTGCAGGCACTGAAGTGATGGAGACTGTTATTCATAATAACAGTGTCATATTTTATGAGAATCACTGATAGCAGTTTTTTAGGGATTTTTTTTTAATGCTGTTAATAAATGCATTTGTTTTCAAAAACCTTTTTTTGAATATCTATGCTTTACTACCTACTAAAGGCCAAAACCTTTTATGCAATGACCTTTACAGGTCGTTTATATTACTTCACACAAACACTACATCCATCTGCTCCTGGTTCGGCCCCCCGGTCAAAATTTAGAACCCAATTCGGCCCGCAAGTCAAAAAGTTTGCCCACCCCTGGGCTAAACGATAGGTATGACAACGTGACATAAACACAAACGAAGAGCTGAGAACGGGCCTGATGTAACATTCAGAGTCATTCAAATAACTATTACATAAATAAAAGGTTCATAAAACCATCTGTGTCCCTCTAATTCATTAAATTCATCAATCGTCCTTTATGTCAACAATGGGTGCCCGGCACTTGCACTTCGAAATATTCCACAGGCCCATATAACGATATATAGATTATATATCAAATAACTATTATACAAGCAATAATATTATCAAACCATCTGTGTCACTCCAAATCATTAAATCCATCGATCAAATTCCTCATCCTTTGTCAACAACGTCGCGCGCGCCCTGACGTCAGCCTCATCGTTATTCCACAGATCTAGTATATAACTATATTGTAGCGTTAACAAAGAACAAGGAAAGACGTGGGTTTGGAAAACGGCTCTTTATTTAACAAAACAGGAGGGGTTTTTTTTCAGTAATATTGTGACCAAATATCTTCAAAATAACATTTCTGTTGTAGTCTGGTACTGTCAAAATGACTGGAACCTTAAAGGGCTAGAGACATCCCTTTTTTTTTTTTCAATTAGAACGGAATTTGATAGAATGTATAAAGTGAACACATTTGCCACATTGGAAATTAAAAATGGACACCGATTACTAAGAATAAAGCTGAAATGAAATGCCAGTTTATCGATCGGGTCCCGCACGAAGCCAAACTGGCGGCGCCATTACTGTGACGTCACAAGTTGTACATCTGGATGTCAACAAACCCAAACAACATGGCAGATGATAGCGACAGCTCCGTTTCTAGCGGCAATATTAGCATCATTTTATCCGATTCAGAAACCGATGCAGAGTCCGGAAAGATGACAGTCAACCAGGCCACTGTGAACACGAGCACACAGCAGGCACGCACTGTCCGGTTCGTGGATCCTATCAGGCGAACTCAACCCATCTTGTCGTCCCGCAAACGAATGTACGCCAGGATAATGGAAGGCACAGCTAGGCGAGCTGGGTTGGCCGCAAACCTGGCCCGACGTCTCCGCGTTGGCCCCTCTTCTCTTTTTGTTTACATTCACTGAAGCTAAACGCGTACAACTTGAGACGTCATGAGACGTCACTTCCGGCTGGCGGCTCGGTGCAGTCAAACTCGTCTGTGCGGCAAATTAAAATGATATTTTTCAGAGCAACAGCTTCCTTTTCGTTGTTTCGAGCGTCAATTTATATTTATAAGCCCATAAGGTAACTAAAACCGATTTATACATATACCGGTGTCTCTAGCCCTTTGAGTCCCCTGTCAACAGGATACTACCATGGGTCCCCTGTAATATCACTTTGCGTGTATCCATGCACTTGTGAGTGTGCACCGAGCTTTCTGACACGGCTTCCGGTAGTAAATGCGCAGGCGAGTGGTTCCCCATCTACTGGGGAAACGCAGTCATTGCAGGCAAAATGACCGAAAAAAAAAAAAGTTTAATAATACAATTTATTTAGGGTTGGCGGGCCGGATTAAACGGTCCCGTGGGCCGGATGTGGCCCGCGGGCCGTAGTTTGCCCATACCTGGTTTAGCCTGTTGTTGCTCGTTCATGTCTGTTCTTGGTGTTGGATTTTGTCGAATAAGTTTCCCCCAAAATGCAACTTATACTCCGGAATGACTTCTATATGTTTTTTTCCACGTTATTGTGCATTTTATGGCTAATGCGTCCTATATTCCGGAGCGACTTTTAGTCTGAAAAATACGTACCTTACCTTTTGAAAATGTTTAAGAATTCCTCATATGCACAATTAATGTTATTTTGTATATAGTATCCCAGTTTTGTGACATTAAACCATTTTTAAATGTGTTTATTGTTTCTTCTGTTTTAATTCTTCTGTATTCCTGTTATTTGGCCGGTTGAATAATTTTATAGTTGTCATCAAAAACCATAATAACTGGCAAATGGTCACTAATGTCACTGACTAATAACCCACATATTGTGCTGTTTATAATGTCATTTGTGAATATATTATCAATAAGAGTCGCGCAGTGAGAAGTTATTCTGGTTGGTTTAGTGATTTTTGGATACAAGTTCATGTTATATATTGTGTTAACAAACTCTTCAGTCAGTTGGTGCTTGTTTGGATTGAGTAAATCAATAATGAAGTCTCCACAGATGAAAATTGTTTTGTAACTGATTTTTGAAAACACCTCCTCCATCCCTTCTGGGAACAGTTCAATACTAGAAGGTGTCCGATATATGCAGCTAATGATTACATTTTTCAGTTTTTCTTTGAGCATTTTAATTGTTATGCATTCCAATATGTTGTTAACAACCATTGACATGTCCTTTATCAGCCTGACGTTTAATGTCTTCTCCACAAAGATCGCAACTCCTCCTCCACCTTTGTTTTGTCGATCTATGTGTATAACGTCATGTCCCTCCAGCTCAAAGTCCGCCCCTTTTACTGCGTTGATCCTGACATTATTCCAATAATGTTGAATGGGCGAGTAAACTGATGCAGATAATCCTTAATGTTTGTAAAGTTGGCATACAGACTTCTACTGTTAATATGTAGAATGGACAGTTGGCCATCTTTATTGATTCGATTAAATTCTTCATCAGTATAGTAACTGCAGTTATTGTTGATTTAGTTGAAGTTGTTATCCGGGTCTATATCATGTTCCATATCCTGTGAACTGTGGTCAGTGTATTGAAATGATTGCAGTTCCAGATTCTCATGTTCACTAATCTTCTGAGTTATGTTGCTATTGTCTTCAAGTGTAGATGCGTGACTTCTTTTGGTGTGTGTCATGGTTGTAAGTAAAGTATCTGTCCAGCTCCTTGGTACTTATTACCATCCTCAGCAACTTCTACAGCTGCTGCATCCAGAGCATCATGACCAGCTGCATCTCCGTGTGGTACGGCAGCTGTACTGCTGCGGACAGCAAGCGACTGCAGAGAGTGGTGAGGACGGCAGAGAAAATCACCCGGACTCCGCTGCCCTCTCTGCAGAGTATCCACAACCGTAGGATCCACAGGAGAGCGGTGTCCATCCTTAAAGACCCCACCCACCCCCAACATGGACTGTACAGAAGTGTAAAATGTAAAACCTCCTGTTAGAGATTTGCTCACTCCAACTTATTTTGCAAGAACCACACGGGAGACAAGCAAGTTCTTTTAGACACCTGCAGGTGGATAGATCACTCGCTACAGGAATGAAATCTGGAGCCTCTCCCAACTGCAAAGGCATATTTATTAAGAGAAAGAGTGGGGGTAAGAGTAGACTGAAAAGGAAGCCCTTGTGCTCTAGTCAAAACACATCAGGGGATGTTTTACGACCTTGTGTAGGATGAGACAAGGTAGGTTATTTATTACCGGTTGCATTCCAACATAATCATACGATAAGGATAATTTGAAAAACCCTAACATCTCCCTCCTGTTTTATCATATGATTATGCCACCGCAAACAACAAAGACAAGTAAAAAAAAAACACACACATATATATGTATAATGAAGAAAGAAGAATAGTAAAAATAAAAAACAACAAACAATGATAGCAACACTTTCCAGTGAAGATGAGGCATTACCTCAATACCCCAGATCAAACTTATTGTGTAAGCGAAAAACCTGCTGGCCAGATGTTATTAGCAGGAAAATTCTTACACGGCCCCGTTGCCACAGGCGACCAGAATGCTATCAATAAAAAAAACAAAAACACAGAAACAGTACACCATTGTATCCATCACTTGCGAAGCATTTTCGATGGTCAAATCATCAAGTTTCTGTAAAACATGCTCAACAGAACAGCATCTACGCAATCCACGTGTCATTATCGTCATCACAGCCGTCATCTCTAAGAAGTTGTATATGAACTTGGGCTACAGTAGAGGACACAAACTTCGAAACAGCAGACTTCAAACATGGGATAACGCAGGACGTAAACAAACACAACACCACCAGCACAACAAGCACAGGAGACAGCAATTTCAAAAGCAGTTGCCACCAGTTGCCAGAGAATAGCCACGAAAAGAAATCAAACTGATGTGGGACCTTGTCATTAGACATGGCCTGCTGTAAGTTCTTCAGTGAATTCATGGCGTCGTTGATGTGGGTGTCATTTTCTCCTGGTATGTATGTGCAACAGGAAGTCCCAATGATGTGGCACACGCCACCTTGTGCTGCCGTCAACAAGTCCAGAACCATCCTGTTTTGCAAGACCATCAGTCTAATAGCCTGAATCTCTCTATTTTGTCCATCGTTGGCTTGCAGTGAGAGATTCACAAAGGATTGAAAACGATAGTTCAGTGTCTCGATGAAGAGCGATAGTTTCCCAACCCCAATCTGAGGGAAGAGCGCAAGGACAACTTTGTCTCCGACGGACCATACTTTATGGTCCTCTGGAACGTTCGCACCCCAGACAGGGTCATGAGGGTCAAAGGTTGCAACTGCTCTGCGTCGACGTCCAGAAGAGTTGTGTGCTCCTGTCAGCTGATGATGTCGTATCCTGTAGGTGTGGTCCGTCACCCACAGTGGTGCACACACTCCTGTCCAGTTGGCGGGCAGCATCGGATAAACCTTGTGACCACAAAGCCACCAGCCATTCTGTATGAAGTATGTTCCGTTCGATGGTGTAGCCATGTTGGTTGGAGAGCCCTCACCACCTGAAATGGCTCTCTTATCTTGACACTCATCGGTGATGTCCAAAGCTCCCATCCAGTTTCCTCCTGGAGAGCAGTCGTCGTTAATGCAGGCGTGGGTCTTGTTACCTTGGATGTAACATGTGTAATTCACTCCAGCTGGTCACTCTGTGTAGGCCACTTGTGGTATTGTTCGTCCTCTAACAGTCACATTGAGATTTGTCCAGAATAGCTGATCACAGGCACCGTCAGCAAGTCCAGGGCGGTAAGGGTCGGCATCTTTGACTGTGACGGCACGGTGCTGATATCCAACTCCTCCCATGGATGCCATACATTTTGCTTCAGTGACATTCATTGCTCTGGCCTCCAAGCGAACTTGCGTGGAGGAAGGGGGGAGTTTCGAACACACATAACACCCCTCCTGTGTGTGAGCTCTCACAGTGAACTTGACATACCGGTACCAAGTGTTGGTTTCGTATGGGTTTCTGGGGTCCCATGACCAGTCCTCAAAGTTCTCATCATGCGACCATCGTTTTCCACGGGCAACATTGTCATTTGGTCTGTTCAGATGAGTCAATAGACCATAGCACGCTCCAACCACAACGCAGCAGAGGATTCATCTGACATATGGAGCCCCGTTGCTACTAGGATGGCAGAGACACCGGGACATCCCCTCGCCTAGCGGAGTGGGGATCGATGAATTCTTCACCAACATTGAGACGTCTCACCCTAAACGATGAGACTCCTTTGTAGTTAGCCTTCCCCACCACTCCGAATTAGGGGTCCAGCACTCTCTGCAACTTGCAGTGGCTGAGGTGAATCCAACTGGGCCGTTGAGAAATCTTAACCGCCGTGGGAGTAGCAAGCAAAACTTGAAACGGTCCCTCCCACCGCGGGCTGGCCCGGTTCTTTCTTTTGATGACCTTGATGTAGACCCAGTCTCCTGGATTGATGGGGTTGTCCACCTGTGAGGGGGAGAGATCAGGCGGCAGTAAATTTGCATTGGACACATCTTTCAGTTTGAGCGTCCTGATTAGATAATCTGCCAAGGTCTGTTCTTCGTCTGCTTTTTGCAAATCTGCAGGGAACACTGGTAGTCTGTATGGTCTCCCATGTATGACTTCAAAAGGTGTTAGTCCTTCGGAAGTGGGAGTAATTCTCATATAGAGCTTCACTAAGTCGAGGCACTCTGGCCAAGGTCTGCCTGTTGTTTCCATGCATTTTTTCAACCTGCTTTTGATAGTAAAGTTTGCCCGTTCAACCAGGCCTGCGCTCGAAGGATGCCAAGCACAGTGGTTTTTTAACGTTATTCCAAGGTGTACAGCCATGTTCTGCACAACTTGGTTCACAAAGTGTGGACCATTGTCACTGTAAATGGTTTGGGGGATGCCATGAGTTGGTATGATGGTTTTGCAGATGGCTTTTGCCACTGTTAGGGCATCTGCATGTTTAGATGGAACTATTTCCACCCATTTGGAAAATGCATCAATCATCACTAGGCAGTATTTGTGAGGTCCACTTTGTGTGAGTTCAATAAAATCCATATGCATGCTTTGAAATGGATAAGAGGGTTTTGGAAATGAGCCTCTCTTAGGTCTCATGTTTCCTTGTGGATTATGTTTCACACAAACAGGACATGCTTTACAATTTTTTTTTAAGTAAGCATCTAAACCAAAGGTAGTGAATTGTTGATCTATGATGGACTTCATCCCTCCTGTCGACACATGGCAAGGCCCATGTGTCGCAAGCGCTGCTGCCTTAAAAAGTGATTTTGGTAAAACAGGTTTGTCATTGATGCGGTGGATATTATCTGTATCCACTATTGCACCTTTTGTCGTCCACATTCGTTTTTCCACCATTGGCGCGTTGCCCTGCATATCTGTCAGTACAGTCTTATCTATGAGTTGTGTGTCCTCTGAACCCATTAAAAAAAATTCATGGCCATGTCTCCCTGCAGCTGCTTCTTTTGCAATTTTGTCTGCTAATCTGTTTCCATTTGAGACTTCATCTCTGCCAGTGGTGTGAGCAGCACATTTACACACAGCTAGTTTAGCAGGTAAAAGAATGGCCTGCAACAATTCTTTTAACAAGGAGGCATGGGTAACCGGCTTACCGGTTGATGTTGTCATCCCTCTGCGCTCCCATTGTTTCGCAAAATAGAACAGAGTAGAAAACGCATACTGACTGTCTGTGTATACGGTGACTTCCTTATCTTCCGCTAATTGACAAGCTCTTGTTAGAGCAATCAGCTCAGCAGCCTGTGCTGACCTGGTGTATGGAAGCTTCTCTGCTTCAACAATCTGGTTTGGCAATTTCACAATTGCATAACCACTTTGATTGTTTCCTTTAGGATCCTTTGAACATGATCCATCCACAAACCACTTTTCCCCCTTGTCAAGTGGAGTGTCACTTAAATCTTCTCTGGGCAGCTGTAGATGTTCTGTAGCATCCAAACAGTTATGTGGTGTTCCATCCCCTGGCAACGGGATCAACGTTGCTGTGTTAAGGATTGTGCACCTCTTTATCACGATGTGTGGTTGTGACAGAAGTATAGCAGTGTAGGACAGATGTCTGGCTGGCGACAAAAAGTTCATTTTGCTTTGCAGCAGCAACACATCTACAGCATGTGGAACCAGCAGCTCCATTTTGTGAAAGAGCACCACATCTGCAGATTGTCTCACTGCAAGCGCCGCCGCGCATTCTGCTTGGACACAGTCCGGCAAAGACAGAGCCACTGGATCCAGTTTTTTTGAATAAAATGCAATTGGTCTTAGTTTGCTGCCATGACTCTGCAGCAACACTGAGGTCATAAAACCATTCCTGCAGTCTGCTGTTTGCACAAAGGTTTTATTGTAGTCTGGCAAGATAAGAGTTGTGGTTTCTATCAGAGCCTGTTTCAGCACTACAAAAGCATCATCCGCTACTGGTGTCCACATGATTTTTTCTGTCATTGTCATGGGAACTCCATGCACAATATCCAGCAGCGGTTGTGTTTTTTCCGCATAATGTGGGACCCATGCTCTGCAGTAATTGCAGAGCCCCAAAAATGACATCATTTGTTTCTTTGTTTCAGGTTTCGGTGTATCTGAAATAATCTGCTTTCTGGTTCTTTGTATCTGTCTTCCAGAAGCCGACAAAGTGTGACCTAAATAGTTCACTTCCTGTCTGACCCATTGTAACTTATTTTTGCTCACTTTATTCCCTGTTTTGCAGAGATAGTGTAACAATGATAAGGAGTCTGCCTTGCAAGCAGCTTCAGTTTCAGAGGCTACCAGGAGATCATCTACATAAACTAGAAGTTGGCTTTTGTTTGACATCTGAAAATCAGCCAAACAGGCCATGATAGCTTGAACGAAAATAGTTGGACTATCAGCAAATCCTTGTGGCAATTTGGTGTATGTATAGCTTTGTCCTTTAAAGGTAAAAGCGAACCAAAACTGTGAGTCTGGGTGAATTGGCACTGAGAAAAATATATTGCTGAGATCAATTACTGTGAAAAACTTCTGATTAGGTTTCAAAGTGTTCAGAAGTGTGTGTGGGTCAGGCACATTGGGTGCTCTTGTTTGCACTGCATCATTCACTGCTCGTAAATCTTGTATCATTCGCCAATTATTTTTGTCGGCCTTTTGGACTGGAAAAATGGGAGTGTTGCAAGGAGAATCCGAACACTCCCTAATGATTCCTCCTGTCAAAAGATCATTTATGACAGGGGCAATCCCGTTCATTGCCTCCTGTTTTAAAGGATATTGTTTAACTCTTGGACGCCACTCTGATCTTGGTTTGATCTGTACTGGGGAAATGGATTTTAAAAGTCCTACATCAGATGGGCCCTTGGTCCACAGTTTTTCAGGAAGCCCAGCCAATTCCCCCTCCTCCTTTTCATTCAAATAAATGTCAACTAGTCAGGGAAGCGCACAAGCGCCTGCTCTGCCTACAGCTACTTCACACACTGTTTGCTTCCACACGTCACAACTGGTACTGTAGCTCCACCCATCACCTTTGTCGTCATAATCAGTCACAGATCCAGCAAGTTTAATTCGGGAACCCACATCTGCCCACGTTATACTGTGAGGTTTAAACAATGAGATGTGGGGTACAGCCGACAATTTGTATCTCTCTTTCTGAGGAACGGGCAAGAGCACAGCAGCAGCTGCAAATGACCTGCAATCAGTGTACAGAGCAGTTAAAGTTAATTCTGTGTCACTGAGAAAACTTCCAATATAGTCATCTTGTGGATCAGTGAGAATATTCATGGTGACATGTAATTCAGTACAAGTCATTTCTGATTCAGGTTGGGACAATTGTTTTCGAGCTTCACTCAGCAATCTGCTTGGGAGTTTAGGATTTCGTTCAGGAGGGATGGCATAGGAGCAGCAAATCTGTTCACCTGCTTGTGCAGCATATGAGTCCACATCTCTCACTCTACATGCTCGCATGCCATCCTTTACTGGAATTGTTGCAATTCCCAACCGAGTCATCAGATCTCGTCCCAACAGGTTTATGGGACATTTTGGGGATAGGACAATCGAAACTGAAGCCATGCTTCCAGTTTCCTTATCTCTCACTTCAACTGGATTAGAGATACTTTCCTTGTGTACCTGCCCATCAGCAGATTTCACCCAAATAGTATTTTGGGAGGCCTTTAGATTTGGGACTTTAGTTTTTATCACGGTTTTACAAGCCCCGGTATCACACAAAAACTCGACATCACTTCCTCCAATGTTTAGAGTAACATATGTTTTTTCTTTTAATGCACTCAGAATGTCCCATGCTGTATGGACATCTACTATTTCTTCCTCTATAGGAGCATCAGAGGTCAAAGGGGGGGGGATCTAGTCATGCTGAAAATTCGGCCTTTCCTCTGCCCCTTCCTGCACCCTTTGATTGATATTGTTTTGCAGAACGACACTCCCTTGCAAAGTGTCCTCGTCTCCCACAGTTCCAACAGTTTGTATCTGATGGGGGTTTTGATTTATATGGCGGCCTGTGACCTTGCTGGAACCCTTGGAAGAAGACTGTTGTATCTTCATCTAGTTCATCATCATCATTATCTAGATGAAATACATCAGAACTTTTGCCTTTTTTGATCACTTTTTCAGCATGTCTGGCCCATTGCATAGTTGTTGTCACACTTGCAACATCCACTTCCACCAAATGTTTCCTCACCCAGTTGCCTATTTCAGGGCGGAAATTAGTGAGGGGCGCATTTTTAAGCTGTTGTTGATAAGCACTCTCAGCTGTATCATTGAATGGGATGCCACTATGCACCCTGAATTCTTTTTCAAATCTCAAACGAAAATCATCAGTATCTTCGCCAGGCTTCTGTTTTATTCCTGCCAAATGACCATAATTCGCTCGTCTTTGAAATATAGTTCGCACTCTTTGCACAAGACCATTCCATTGTGCTGCATACTCCCCTCCCAATTGATTTCCCTCAATGGGATAGGGAAAAGGCCCTTGATTATTTCTACCTGTATAATTTCCTCTAACCTTTGCCCAGTTTTTTCCCAAGGAGGACATTGCAGCCTCTCCTGCCTCATGTCCATTCAGTCTATAGGAATGTATAATTCCAGCCATGTCCTCTGCCCATATAGCTGGGTCTTCAGCAACAGGGGTAACCCCTTCAACTGCTTTTCTTGCCTCTTCCAAAGTCCATGGCCGGAAAACATATGTATGTGGGGGTTGGCCTTCGCCTACAATAGGGTTTGGCACCTGTATCATTGGGCACACATCAACATTGTCTACATTTTGAGAAAATTTAGCAGCAGTGGTCAAACTTCTTGTTTGTACAGGACTTCTAATAATGTGACCCTGACTTCTTTTGCTGTTATATGGGGGGGGGGGGGGGGGGGGGGGCTGCAGGTTTGTTAAGCTTGGATACAAGTTTTGCGTACGAGCGGAAGGCTCCTCTTGCTCCTCTGCTTGAGCTGCGCCTTCAGTTTCGGCTGGAGTCATGGCCGCGGCAATGCGCCTGCGCACTGCGGCCTCATTGTCTTCCGGCCTGACAAACATAGTCTCAGCCTCATCACCTTTCATCTTTCTATCTTTTGTCTTTTGGATTTGTTCTTTTATCTCTTGTGAAGCTTTCAACCACATTTTAGCACAATCCAATTCTCTCTCTTTTCTTTTCTTTTTCAGTCCATTTTTCTTTTTATCCACACTCTCTTCTAAAACATCAACTACTATCTTCCACACTTCAACTCTCAACTTCCCTTCTACTCCATACTTTTTCTTCCACTTCGGCATATATTGCATACAATTAAGAAATCTACTCGCCATGTACTTCTCATCTCCGTCAAGAGGTAGAGATTTACCGTTTTTATTTCCCATCTTAATTGTAGTAATTTTAGGTTATACAATTTATTTTTCTCAAAAATATTATTATTATTATTATTATTATTATTATTATATTACTTATTTATTTCTTTGACTCTTTGAGGATCCTCAATGCAGGTTTAAATCGACCTTTCAACAAATTACTAGCCTGTATTATTGCCGTGGATCAATGCTAGAACTGCTATTTAGTCAATTTATCCTACCAGTTACACACTCAATCACACAAACTCCAGCGCTTTTTTTTCTTCCAGGCCTATCCAGGGATGGGTGTAAAACCCTCCCAAACAGCTTTGGAAAAACGGACAAAAGAAAAAATCTACGCCCTTCTTCAATTAAGAAAAAGAAGCTCTGTTTTTCTTAGCCTGTTTCTTCCACTGGGACTTGAACCCAAGCTGTTCTTTGGCTTGGAAAAACATACAAAGAAAAATCTACGCCCTTCTTTGATTAACAAAAAAGAAGCTCCGTGTTTCTTAGCACGTTCCTTCCACTGGGACTCTAACCCAAGCCAAATCCCTCAGCTCGGAAAAACAGACAAAGAAGAGTCTACACACTTCTTCGATGAACGAAAAAGAAGCTCTGCCTTTCTTAGCCTGTTTCTTCCACTGGGACTTGAACCCAAGCTGGCTCTCGTGCACCTCTACGTGTTACGCGTTTAACAACACAACACAACTTCAGGCCTTTAACTTACTTGTCCCCTGGTTCGTTGCACTGCCGGGTCCCGTCAATCCACCTCTGTCAGACGAAGGCAGACCTAAGATGCTGGCCCAGCGAAGAATTTCCTTCCCAGGTGTTTCTTTACCAGGTCCGGCTAGTGGACGCTGGCCCGTCGACGGTGTACAGCGCGTCGTCCTCCGTCAGCCAGATGATGGGTATGAGAGGTCCCGGGTTTCGGCACCAAAATGTTAGAGATTTGCTCACTCCAACTTATTTTGCAAGAACCACACGGGAGACAAGCAAGTTCTTTTAGACACCTGCAGGTGGAGAGATCACTCGCTACAGGAATGAAATCTGGAGCCTCTCCCAACTGCAAAGGCATATTTATTAAGAGAAAGAGTGGGGGTAAGAGTAGACTGAAAAGGAAGCCCTTGTGCTCTAGTCAAAACATATCAGGGAATGTTTTACGACCTTGTGCAGGATGAGACAAGGTAGGTTATTTATTACCGGTTGCATTCCAACATAATCATACGATAAGGATAATTTGAAAAAACCCTAACACCTCCCGTTTCAAGAACTCTTTCTTCACCACGGCCATTAGACTCTTAAACAGCTGACCAGACCACTACCTCAGTCACTGATCTGCACTTTATACTGTACACTGTTTACACTCACTTTGTTTTGCACTGCATTCTCCCTTGTTTAACAGTACATTCACTATAACTCACAACTGTTGCACAATGCCATTTTTGCACTAGCCTATATTGCACATCCCTCACCTTTGTAGTTGTATATATTGTGTATATATTGTGTTTTTTATATTTTGTGTTTTTTACTTTTTAACCTTCTTTTAATCTTCTTTACCTTGTCTGGCACTTTAACGGACAGCGAAATAATTTCATTGTACAAAGAAAAGTGCTTTCCTGTCATGCTGTCATGTGTCGTCCGGATCACTTCCTGTTTTATTGTGTACTTTTCCTCTCGTTGCAGTCGGTGTGTCCTTCCCCTGTGCGTCCGGTCACGTGAACCCCTGATTCCCAAGTGTGTGCACCTGCGTCAATGACCAACTGTCTTCACCTGTGTTCCCCTCCTGTGTCCATATAACCCGCGTCTTTCCCCGTGTGCAGTGCCAGTGCGTCTTGCCTTGTGAAAGAACACTAGCGATCACGAAATCCTCGAGTACCGCCTAGAAGCCTTGTTTGATCACCCATGGTAACTTGGTTACATCGCTATCTTGTTATAGTATTTCCCTCGGTTCGAGGCGCTTTGATTTCCCCTTTTTTCTCCCTCGGTTCGAGGCGCTTTGATTTCCCCTTTTTCCCTCATATTGAGGCGTTTTTTGTTACTACTACCAGTGGAGGCAATAAACACATCTTTTGACATTGGAATCTCTGCATTCGAGTCCTCTCCCTGCTCCGCGCCTGACATTTCCTTTTGTACATATGACAATAAACGCTTTGAATCTTTGAATCAGCACTTTTGTTTCCTCCGGTGTTCCATTGAGTTTGATAAATATTTTACAGTTTGTAGTCCAGGTGTGTTAAATTTTTTTCTGCTTCTTCAGGTAGCGTGCTTTTTTTGGCGATATCAGTGTTGCGCTTGGTCAGGTGCTCATTGATGTAAACGTCAGATCCTCTCAACATTCTCCATTGTTTTAGTAGTGCAATCTTGTGTTTTCGGTTGACAAACCGCATGATGACAGTGGATTTGTCCCCGGGGTTCCTCTTTGGCAGAGGGTGGCAAGCTTTGATGTTGTCGCAGTCCAGCTGTATCCCCTTGGACTGCAGGAAAGTAGCCATCTGTTGCTCCGTGGAGCTAACATCCAGTTCATCGGGCTCACCTCCCTTGCCAGCGGCCAACGCCCGGGCGTATGACTGGGCTTTGATATTGAGTCCGGAGATGATAACGTCGTTGATTCTGGTGTACTGCTCCAGGTCGGCAACCCTGCTTTCCAGGAAGGTGATTCTCTTATCCTTTTCCTCATTCTGGATGCGGAGAGCTTTAACCTCCTCGACCAGCTTAAGGATGCCTTTCCGCTGCAGCCTGACAGCAGAGACTTCTTCACTGAGGAAGTCCAACGCCTTTTTAATGTCATCGACCTCCTCCACCGAAGAGAAGGGAGCCGATGGTGCCTTCTTTGGACCCATGTTTGGGACGCGCTATCACTATCAGACGAAACATGCTAACACATACGACAAGCTAACAGGGAGTGACCGCCCTGATAAAGTGAAGCAGCTCCAAGCTGAACTGGCACCACAACAGTGATTCTTCACGCAGGGCTGTGAGTCAAAAGTACAAACAGGATTCGGTTAAAGTTGGATAATTGTGTAAAATGTAAATAAAAACAAAATACAACGATTTGAAAATCCTTCTCAACCCATATTCAATTGAATACACTACAAAGACAACATATTTAATGTTCAAACTGATAAACTTAATTGTTTTTTGCCAAATAATAATTAATGTAGAATTTCATGGCTGCAACACGTCCAGTAGAAGTTGGGAAAGGTGGCAAAAAATACTGAGAAAGCTGAGAAAAGCTCATCAAACACCTATTTGGAACATCCCACATGTGATCAGGCTAAATGGGAAGAGGTGGGTACCATGATTGGGTATAAAAGGAGCCTCCCCAAACATGCTCAGTCATTCACAAGCAAGGATGGGGCGAGGTTCATCACTTTGTCCACAACTGCGTGAGAAAATAGTTGAACAGTTTAAGAAGAACATTTTTCAAAGCAAAATTGCAAGGAATTTAGGGATTTCAACATCTACCGTCCATAATATCATCAAAAGGTTCAGAGAATCTGGTGAAATCACTGCACGTAAGCGCCTCAGCCGGAAACCAAGACTGAATGACCGTGACCTTCGAGCCCTCAGACGTCACTGCCTTAAAAACCGACATGAGTGTGTAAAGGATATCACCAAATGGGCTCAGGAAAACTTCAGAAAACCACTGTCAGTAAATACAGTTCGTCACTACATCAGTAAGTGCGGGTTAAAACTCTACCCTGCAAAGCAAAAGCCGGTTATGAACAACATCCAGAAATGCCGCCGGGTTCTCTGGGCCTGAGCTCATGTAAAATGGACTGATGCACGAAAAGTGTTTTGTGGTCTGATGAGTTCACTTTTCAAATTGTTTTTGGAAACACTGGACGTCGTGTCCTCCGGACCAAAGAGGAAGCGGACCATCTCGACTGTTATCAACACAAAGTTCAAAAGCCAGCATCTGTGATGGTATGGGGGTGCATTAGTGCCCATGGCATGGGTGACTTACATTTCTGTGAAGGCAAAATGAATGCTGAAAAGTACATACAGATTTAGGAGCAACATATGCTGCCATCCAAGCAACATCTTTTTCATGGACACCGCTGCTTATTTCAGCAAGATAATGCCAAGCCAAATTCTGCACGTGTTACAATAGCGTGGCTTTGAAGTAAAAGAGTCCAGGTTCTCCCCTGGCCCGCTTACAGTCCAGACCTGTTTGCCATTGAAAATGTGTGGCACATTATGAAGCGTAAAATATGACAGGGAAGACCCCGGACTCATCACGAAGGGCGACGAGACTCGGTACAGGTCGGAAGTTGACCTTCTGACCACGTGGTGCAGGGACAACAACCTCCTGCTGAACGTCAATAAGACCAAGGAAATCATTGTTGACTTCCGGAAGGGTCACACAACACACCTGCCGCTGATCATCGACGGTGCTGTGGTGGAGAGGGTGAGCTGCACCAAGTTCCTGGGGGTGCACATCAGTGAGGACCTCTCCTGGTCCGCAAACACCTCGTCACTGGCAAAGAAAGCTCAGCGCCGCCTGTACTTCCTGCGGAAGCTCAGGCGTGCATGTGCTCCTCAGGCAGTCCTGTCTACATTCTACCGTGGCACCATTGAGAGCGTCCTCACTAGTTGCATCGCTGTCTGGGGTGGTAACTGCACTGAACAGAACTTGAAGGCCCTGCAGCGCATAGTGAATACAACTAGTAAGATTATTGGTGCTTCGCTCCCCTCCATGAAGGACATTTACACCTCCCATCTCGCCCGCAAGGCAACCTCGATTGTCAGAGATGTGAGTCACCCGGCTCACACTTTGTTTGACCTTCTGCCCTCTGGGAAGAGGTACAGGAGCCTGCGCTCCCGCACCACCAGACTCGCCAACAGCTTCTTTCTCCAGGCTGTTAGGGCCCCGAACTCGCTACCCCCTTCTGCGTAGAGTGCGGCACTGTTGCGCTATTTTCGGGAATGTCTGCTGTACGCTCCTTTTTTTTCTGCTCCTCTTATTTATTTATTTATTGTTGTGTTATTTATTCATTATTTATTCAGCACGCTTTTGTTGTACTTGTTTACTTGTTTGTCTGTTGTGAGCCATGTCTTGTCACCGTGGGATAGGGGGGAACGAAATTTCTGTTTCTTTGGAGAAATTGACAATAAAGCTGACTTTGACTTTACTTTGACTTTGAACAACTGAAGCGGTTCATCAAGCAAGAATGGGAAAGAATTCCACATGAGAAGCTAAGAGAATTAGTCTCCTCTCTTCCAAAATGTTTATTGAGTGTTATTAAAAGGAAAGGTGATGCAACAAAGTGGCAAACGTGCCCTTTCCCAACTTCCAGTGCACGTGTTGCAGCCATGAAATTCCAAGTTAATTATTAGAAAAATAAGGCGTTCCCAGGCCAGCCGAGAGAAACTCTCTCCAGCGCGTCCTGGATCGTTCCTGGGTTCTCCTGCCGGTGGGACATGCCCAGTCTTCCAATCCAGAGGCACGGTCCCTGATGTCCACGCAATGAGGCGTGTCAGCCAGGACAGCCCTGCAACTTTCAGAGTTTCCAGGCCCTGTTTCCACAATGTGTGAGCGTGTCGGTGGAGTTGAGAAGGTCTTCAAAGTATTCTCCCCACCGACTTACGCCACCCGGAGTTGAGGTCAGCACACCGTTTCTACTGTACACAGTGTTAACGATGTACTGCTCCCCCCTTGAAATCCCGGATAGTGGCCCAGAAGCCATCCGGAAGTCATTCTCCATGGCCTCGCCAAACTATTCCCACGCCCAGGTTTTTGCCTCAGCAACCGCTTGGCCATCCGATACATGGCGGCTGCCTCCGGAGTCCCCCACGCCAAATTGGCCTGATAGAACTCCTTCAGCTTGACAGCATTCCTTACCGCTGGTGTGCACCAGCGGGTTCGGGGGTTGCTGCCATGACAGGCACCGACCACCTTATGGCCACAGATCCGGTCAGCCGCCTTATCGATGGAGGTGCGGAACATGATCCACTCAAACTCAATGTCCCCCGCTTTCCCCGGGATGTTGGAAAAGCTCTGCCCGAGGTGGGGGTTGAAGCTCTTTCTGACATGGGATTCTGCCAGACATTCCCAGCAGACTCTCACAGTACATTCGGGTCTACCAGGTCGGACCGGCATCTTCCCTTTTACCCCCACCATTGGAGCCAACCCACCACCAGGTGGTGATCAGTTGACAGCTCCGCCCCTCTCTTCACCCGAGTGTCCAAAACATGCGGCCGCAAAACCGATGACACGACTACAAAGTCGATCATTGAACTGCGGCCGAGGGTGTTGTTTGCAGACGCTTGCCTTTGAGCCCCACCTCCAGGGAATAGCACCATGTGTTCTCATTTTGAAGTAAAAAGTGAAGTAAAAAAGTGAAAATAAAAATGGAATAGCACCAGGTGATCTAAAAAATTCTATACTTCACTTTTTTCAAACATTGTAATGCATTTAAATGTTGTGTGTTAATTTTCCAGAAGTTTATTACATAAAAACCGCTAAGACTAATAAAGCTTATTATGCAGGTTGACTGCAAAAACGTTCAAAGTTATTAGGTGATTACCTCATCTAACTTTAATTTGGAAAATTTCTTATTCACAGCTACTTTGAGTATTACATGAGTCTCTCTCTCTCTCTCTCTCTCTCTCTCTCTCCCTCCATAGCCTTAGTAATGTACACAAATAGTATGAGTGTGACATGGACAGCACGGATCCAAATCTGCTTCACCCTCTGTAAGCTGGTTGCTATCAGCACAATCGTAGCTCCTGGAGTGTACCAGTTCTTCAAAGGTAAAACAAGTTTGATCTTTTACTATCTATCTATCTATCTATCTATCTATCTATCTATCTATCTATCTATCTATCTATCTATCTATCTATCTATCTGTCGTCCGTCCGTCCGTCCGTCCGTCCGCCTGCCTGTCAATATACAGTAATCCCTCGTTTATCGCGGATAATTGGCTCAAAGACCATCCGCGATAGATGAAAATCTGCGATGCAGAGAAAATATATTGTTACAATATCCATAAAAGACTTTTATGAATTTTTATTCTATTTTTAAACACTATTGTATCTTAAATGCTTTTTTTGTATTTTTAAACACTTTTGGAAGCATTTTAAAGTCAAACTGATTTTAATATAAAATTCTTCGTTATTTTAATAATTAGGAAAATAAAGAAAATAAACAAGAGTAAATATATTGCTACAATATCCGCAAAATAATTTTATGATCCTTTATTGTAGTTTTATACACTTTATTGTATTTTAAACACTTTGTTTGTATTTTGAAACACTTTTTTAAATTTTTTAAAGTCAAACTGACTTGCAAAAACATTCTTATTTATTTAAGTAAATACGAGTAAATATATTGTTACAATAATACGCACAATACTTTTATTAACCTTTTTTGAATTGTAAACATGTCTGGCTCCTCTCTGTTCTTGTGTGCTAGTCAACTGACGCGCCCCGGCGGCCCAGCGCGAGCGCGTCCGCACAAGACTTTTATAAATTTATTTTTAAACACTTTATTGTATTTTTAAACATTTTAACATTTTAAAGTGTACATACATGTTTCATGTCTCCGCTCCGCCCTTGCGATGCTGACCAGCTAACGCACCCCGGCAACCCAGCTCGAGGGCATCCTCACATCGCTCAGAGGCACGCCCTGCGTTTAGTGCTCATTGTCGGCCACTGTCTAAAATCCTGGACAGCAGTGTTTTTTTCCTACGTGTGCGGGTACACTCACTGCCGTTGTCCCGACTGTTTCTGCACGGCGGTGCATTTTTTTCCTTCTTGCGCAGCTGTGTCACGTTTCCGATTTTGCCCTGCTAGCCTATGGCATCCATGCTAGACCTACTGCGATCAAGCCAGCCGTCTCTCGTTTTCTCGTGGTCAAACCAGACACTCTTTAAAAACAACTGTGCCCTTATTTCAGGCGGTAAAAGAGAGCGAAGGAAAAGTAGAGCAGTGCGATATGCCGTAAAAGAGAGCAAATGGAAAGCATAGCAGTGCAATAGCATGTAAAGACGGCTATCAAAATAAAAGCTTTAAATTCCCAATATACCTCACCATAAGCCAGTGCTTCTCAATTATTTTCTGTGATGACCCCCCCTAAGGAGAAGAAAACATTTTGCGCCCCCCCATGTTATTAACATTAAAGTAAACAAAATAAAAATACAATAGAAAGATCCACTTACAATAAAAAATAACTATTAATAACATTGTTTTTTTAGTCTGTAACAGAACAGATTCAATGTGCATCACTTTGCCTGAAATTAAAAATAAATTACAATTATTTAAGCTATAAACATTCAGGTGTCCCACTGCACTTTTTATTGCCGGCTCTGTGCTGTGAGTGCGTATGTTGCGTGCGCTCTACACTGCAGAGCGAATACTCTTCCAGTGATACCGCCACTCCCACCTACTGCAGTGGATGTCTAATTACCCTTTAATCTAGTACAGCCATGTTCCCTGGTGTCACACGCGCCCCTCTTGGTATCGCCCCACTATTTGAGAAGCACTGCCATAAGCGAAGGAAAAGAAAAGCAGTACGATACGCCGTTAAAGAGAGCAAATGGAAAGCATAGCAGTGCAATGGCATGTAAAGACATCCGGTTGATAAAATAAAAGGTTTAAATTCCCAATATACCTCACCATGTTGTAGTTTTGTCATCTTTCAAATTAAAAACGTGGAATTGACAACTACGTTTAAAATAGTCTCAGCCTGGAGTGAGAAAGCATAGCAGTCCGAAAGCGTGTAAAGACATCCGGTTTTCAAAATAAAATATATCAATTTGTAATATGCCTCACCATGTTTTATGTTTGTCAAAATGAAAAATGTGTTGTTGACATGTACATTCAAAACAGCCTCAGCAATGTAATTGGTCCACATGACCTCGGAGCTCTTGAGCAAAAACACTAATATTTACAGTCATAAATTCATTTAAAAATGAATGCTAATGTTTACAGTAATCACATTTATTAAAAAATATCTAAAACATTGGAATGAAAATCTAAGAGGTGTACCTCAAACAACCCATGTAGGAATATCACCCTGCAATGTTTTGGGTCAAAAGGTCACATGACCAGGACCTAATGCTAATATTGGGAAGTAATAAATTCACTAAAAATAATTGAAGCATTGGAATGAAAATCTAAGAAGTGTATCTCAACCAGCCCACGTGGGAGTGTCATCTCTCAAAATCTGGGGTCAAAAGGTCAAACGACCGAGGAGCTATTGAGCTAAAATGCTAATATTAAGAAGTAATAAATTCACTATAAATAATTGAAGCACTGGAATGAAAATCTAAGAGGTGTATCTCAAAACCTTCCTAGCACTAAAATCCTTCCTTCCTTGCGCCCCTCGTTAAAAAAAAAAAACAATTTCAATTCACACAGATGTTTTTAATAGAACATGAGAAAGTGAAAATTGCATTTCGCAATTGCACAACTTTACTATTGCAATCACAACAGAAAACCCTTTTTAAAGTGTACAAAGATGATGGGACAATTTTGAACCATATCAGTGTGTATAGACCAGACATCGACAAACTACGGCCCGCGGGCCACGGGGCCGTTTAATCCGGCCCGCCAAACCTGAATAAACTGTATTATTAAAATTTTTGGGGGGTTATTTTCCCTGCAATGACTGCGTTTCCCCAGTAGATGGGTGTCAGGTTTATTCTCTGACTGAATATCTGTATAAAAGAAAAGGATCAGCAGACAAAACAAGTGAGGCAGAATATTGAGTTTTTCTCGCGAGGAGTGCATCCAGATTTACAGCAATCTGACTACACTAAAAATCTGTTTGCACTCTTTGCTCTTTTTATTTGGAAAGCCCTACCCACAATGTGAGACTAGCCCCTAAGGAGGTGGGGAGAAGGCGTGGACTTTGTCTCATTAGAGAAGAAACGAGATTGATGTGAACCAAGAAGTCACAGACAAGATGTCATGAGAAACAAAACGAATGAATGCTATGTGAAACAAGAAGACACAGACAAGATGCCACGAGAAAAGAATGCAAGGACAAAGTGCCATGTGCAGACATCAACAGAATAGTTTGAGCTATCAACAACACTTTCTTGGATCCCAGAGGTATGGAAGGTCAGGAAGTCCCAGACAGCATCGTTCTACGTGTTGTTTTTCACATTCCGTCTGGACGTCTGCAAGGCGAAGCAGCAAGCATTCTGTGCAATAATCTTATTAAAAAGTACTCATTAGAGAACGCATGATAACATATATATAGAATTTATCTAACAATTCCCCAAGGGGCAGTGACATTAATCATGGACCCACACCATGGAGTAGCTAGGGCGCCGAGCTTCTCACCGGTACCAGGTAATCTAATGCATGTGAAATCACCCTTAGCTACATCGGAAGAAAAAAGGGGTTTACGTTTTGTCATAGAGGCAACAGGGTAAACCTTATCCCATTTAAAACAATCATGAGTGGGTGAAATGGATGAGTTTAACATTAAAACAACAGCACACCTAGGAACTACAATCGCAGGTATGATTTTCAAAAGAGGTCTTGGACCCATACACGCAATGCAACTGGTGTTAGCCATCTTTGCGGCTTGCTCAACCATAAGAAGCCAATTGTTGGTTTTACCGCTTATTCCCGTGGAGGCTAAAAAACAGCTGTCTACATCAGTGAGGAGCACACTTGTGATTTTTGCTCCTGCTGACAGGGTGTAATTATTTATAACGGGACGGTCTGCGGTCGACATTGTTTTGTTAATGCAAAAGCAATAGGAAAGTGAGGATCAATTCCAGAGGACCAAGCCCACAGCTGAAAACCCCAACAGGAAGTGTTAAACAAGGTAGCATTTGGAGGACGAATTTGACCATCAGGGAGTGTAAGAGTCAAAAGGAGGCTTGTGCCCTGATTCTTCAAAGTTACCCGTCTAGCAAAGAACACAGCCTCTTCACTGGAACCAGAGGGCCAATAATCTCGCGTTTGTGTGGCAACAAGGGTGCCCCAGTCGGTGCTAACCGGGTGGCCAGTTAAATACCACCAATATCCGAGCCATTCACCCCCAGTAGTGGGGTGACCATTTCGAAAACCTTTCAAACTTTTCAAAGGTAAAATAATGGAAGAAGACGTACTAGGAGCCACAGCAAACATCAATGAATTATTGTAACTCCAGGACAGAAGCCATGGCACGCAAGTTGGTACGCGGACGGTTTCTGGAGTACAAACAACATGATGTCTAGCAATTCTTCCCCATGAGCCATATTGATTAGAATCAGTGTTGGTAGTTGTCTGAGAGAGGAATGTTCGAGGCTCATGGTACTCTACCAATAAAATAACCCCCGAAAAAAACAACAATAACACAAACCAGCAAAGACAACCAAAAGCGCATGGTAGACTTTGCACAGGCTACGGCCCGATTAAAGCACTGTACAAATGACTCTCTAATGCCCATGTTTTAGATCTCCTCAGAGTCAACACCCTGAGCTTCGGGTTGGTGTCTTGGAATACTCTTCTGCTAGCTTTCGTGTCAACCCTGGATCTTGGCACCAGGATCAGGCACTATTACCAGACTTTGCTCACCTTCCTTACTTAGGTTGGGTCTGCGGAGATCACCTTTTTACAATGAGATAAATGAATCCACGTGTTGCGTTCGGCTATTTTCAAAGCATTAGGTGTCGTGAGTAGTACCAAAAAGGGACCTTCCCACTTGGGTGAATGCCAATTCTTCCTCTTGATACTCTTGATCAAAACCCAGTCTCCCGGTACACCTTTGGGGTCTTCCTGCGGAGAAATGGGTTCATCATCAGTGTTATTGATTTGATTCTTTTGACGTTCCAACATTTTTCTCATGTAATCAGCTAGTGTGGCTTCCTCGGGGACCTCCCATGTGTTCTTGAACTGAGGAAGCCTATAAGGTCTTCCAAACATAGTTTCATAGGGAGTTAGCCCTGTTGTACTTGTAATATTTATGTACATTTTGACCAGGTCTAGGGACTGAGTCCATGGTCGTTTGGTTTTTTCCATACATTTCTTTAATCAGTTTTTTATAGTCGCGTTAGACCTCTCAACAAGGCCTGCCGACTGTGGATGGTAGGAACAATGGTTCTTTAAGTTTATGTGGAACATTCACCCAATGTTATGCAGTATTTGATTCACAAAATGTGGACCATTGTCGCTGTAAACTTTTTCTGGAATACCGTACCTTGGAATGATGTCTTTGCATAAGGATTTTGCCACTGTGAGTGCATCAGCATGTTTGGTGGGAAATGTTTCTACCCGTTTAGAAAACACATCTACTATGACTAAACAATATTCCTTCCCTTCACATTTATTTAATTGTATGTAATCCATGTGTATTATCTGAAATGGATACAAGGGAGTCGGGAACTTCCCTCTCCGAGGTCTTAAGTTTCCTTGTGGGTTATGTTTAGCACAGATCAAACACGCTCTGCAAAAGTGTTGTGAAAAAGCTGCAAACCCGTATGTTGTATAAATAGCTTCAACTTGTTTCACCATACCCCCCGTCGAGACATGGGTGACCCCATGACTCGAAATAGCAGCCCATTTGAACAAGTTACGAGGCAAGACAGGTTTGCTCAAAGGTCACACAAAAAGGCCATCAGTGTTTTTAGTTGCACCCCGTTTTTCCCAAGAGAGTCGTTCGTGGGAGGGGCTCTGGGACTGCATGTCAAGCAACACATCAGGGGAGATGTGTGACATCGAATCATGATCAGTGAGGGACGAGAGGACATGGAGCAGGCCTTCTGCAGCGGCCTTAGCGGATTTGTCAGCAAAAGCATTACCAAGAGAGACAGGATCAGAGCTTGCAGTGTGAGCAGCAGATTTGCAAACGGCCACCTTTAAAGGTAGCTGGACAGCGTCCAAAAGTTGAGTTAATAATGCGGAATGAGTGACGGGCTTCCCCGTAGAAGTTACCATGCCACGGTTGCTCCACTGCTGAGCAAAAACTTGCACTGTAGCAAAAACATACTGACTATCAGTCTAGAAAGTGACGGATTTGTGTGCAAACAATTTGCATGCCCCAGTCAAAGCAATGAGCTCAGCGGCCTGTGCTGACATATAGGATAGCAGATTAGCAGCCTCCAAAACCTAGTCAGCAGTAACAATGGCATACCTAGTAAGGGTCACACCAAATTCATTTTTCTTAGAAGACCCATCAACAAAAAACACATGACCATCTGGCAGAGGCGTATCTCCCAAATCAGGCCAAGCCCTTGCAAACTGTTGAGCAGCATCGATACAATCATGGAATTCACCGTCGTCAGAGTGAGAGTGGCAGGATTGTGTGTCGTGCATCTTTCAACGGTCAGGTGCGGCTGAGACAGCAACGTAGCCATGCAAGAAAGATGACGTGCAGGCGACAGAAAGTTCATATTAGTCTGTAGCAGAAGAGCCGAGACAGCATGAGGAACTTTCAGCGTCAAAGGATGAAACAACACAACACCAGCACTGCTCTCCACAGCCATGGAGGCCGCCATCACGGCCCTCACACATGGTGGGAGAGCACATGCAACACTGTCCAGTTTAGAGGAATAAAAAGCATTAGGTCGCAACTTTGAGCCATGTGATTGGAGCAAAACAGAGGTCATGACCTTTGCAGTCAACAGTTTGGACAAATGCCTTATCATAGTTGGGTAAGGCCAGAGTGGAGCTGGAGACCAAAGTCTGTTTGATCAAAACAAAAGCATCCTCAGCTTCAGGAGTCCATTTTAGGTGAGTGGACATCGAGATGTTTTCCAAATACATCAATTTGGACAGAGGAGCAACAATTTGGGCATAATCAGGTATCCAGCTTCTACAATAACCTGTGAGACCCAAAAAAGACATCATTTGTTTCTTCGTGAGTGGTTTAGGAGCTTGCAAAATAGAGGTTTTCCTGCTCTCAACTATAGTTCGACCTTGGGAACTTAGATTGTGGCCTAAATATTTAATTTCAGTGGACCACAGTTGAAGCTTGTTCTTGCTGACCTTGTGGCCTTCACTTGCCAAGTGATGCAACACTGCAAGTGTGTCTTTCTGGCAAGAGGCAAAGTCAGGAGATGCTATTAAAATGTCATCAACATAGAGCAGGATTTGACTTCCCATTGGCGGCACAAATTTAGCCATGCTGGCTGCCATCACCTGCGAGTAAATTGTTGGGCTTTCACAATACCCTTGTGGTAACCTTGTAAAGGTGTACCTCGAGCCAGCATATGTAAATGCAAACTAAAACTGACTCTCTTCTGCAATAGGGACAGAGAAAAAAGCATTGCTAATGTCAATCACTGTAAAGATTTTCGCATCAGGTGTCAATGAATTCAACAAGGTATGCGGGTCAGGGACACAAGGTGCTCTCTGAATAACAGCATTGTTTACAGCCTGCAAGTCTTGCACCATTCTCCACCCCACAGAAGGGGTGCCTTCTTTACAGGGAAAATTGGAGTATTGCAAGGAGAATCCGGGCAAGGAACAATGACACCTGCTTTTAACAAATCAGAAATAACAGGTGCGATTCCCTGTAAGGCATCAGGTTTTAAAGGATACTGCCTCACACAAGGGCGGTATTCAGTTCTAGGTCTTATGACAACAGGAAGAGCACCTTTCACTAAACCAACGTCAGAAGGACCCGCAGACCAAAGATGACTTGGGACCTCAGCGAGGATGTGCTCGTCATTGGACGTCAACACAAAATCTCAAAATGAAAGTGTTTGTTCAACACCAGGATCAGCGTGGATTCCACTAATAAATGACAAGTCTTGAGTCATATTTTGTTTAAAGAGCTTGGTGGAAGGACTATAAAAGGAGTCAGGATTAACCTGAGTCCAGTCAGAAGCTGCCAAGACATCACCAGCCATAAATCCCAAACTTTGCCACGTTGCAGTGTGAGGTCTGTAGAGAGATGTGGAGCGGAGTGGGAGACACGTGCAACCTCCGAACAGCAGGGGGAGCCGTTTGTATGACTACACAAGCACGGCTTTCACCATCATGCAGAAGGAAAGATGTCGTCAAAGAGGCAGGTGTAGCAGCCTCAAGCATGTTCTCGTAGTCGTGATCAGGACCAGGTGTGTCTTTATGCCACATGGTTATGTGTAGTTTATTGGCTTCCATAGCCTGTTCAGGACAGTGCAAAAGGGTGGCCACACGGGCCAAAAGAGGGGAACCAAATTCCACCACTTCTGCGTCAGCCAAATCCAATGAATAAAAATAGTAGCAGTGAAATTGACCAAAAACCTGCACTTGGTGTCGCCTTTTGACAACAATTCGATCGTTAAGAGACACAAGGGAAAGCCCAAGGGCAGTGAGAGCATCTCTACCTCGCAAGTTAATAGGGCAACTGGGCATCAGCAATATGGGAATGCAACAACTTCCCCCTTCTGGGTCCCGTATCCAAACTGGTCGAGACTGGGGAACTGGGGTTGCCAGCCCATTTGCTGCTCTCACCCAAAAAGATGTACCATTTTCTTGCACATCTGCAGGTATGTGACGACATGTGGTCACACATACCCCTGAGTCACACAAAAAAGTTATTGGAGTCCCGTTCACCATTAGGGTTATCACGGGCTTCTCAATATTGTTCGTCAACAAATCTTGAATGTTCACATCTACAGCAATAGGGGGAGCTGTTGGCAAGGCAGTTGTTTCAACAGTATTTTGACCATCGGCTGGTCATAAGGGGGGGTTTACTCTCGCCCCCATGATTACCCGGGCAGTTTCTTGCTATATGGCCTTTTTTCCCACATGACCAGCAAATAGGAGGTTCAGCATTGTACCGTTTTGACTGACCTCAGGCAGGCTGGCCATTTGTTTCATAATTGGGATAACCACGACTGTACCCCCCGCCACCTTTACCACGGAATTTGTTACGACCACGCCCCCCTAGGCGTGCTTCGAAGGTCCTATTCTGATAGAACACTTCAGACTGCTCTCCTTTAACTAAAAAAATGGTGCCTGTTTTCCCTTTCTCTTTTGCTCTTTTTGAATTGACAACTTTTTCGGCGTGTATAGCATGATCAATGAACTGTGGCAAGGTAGACGTCGGGAAAGTGATCATATGGTTTGTGATCCAGCTTTGGATCGCTGGTCGCGAATTTGCATGTAGAGCATTTTTAAGTTGTTGCTCATAGACATCAGATCCATGCTCCAAGCCACTATTGGCTTTGAACACTTTTTCTAGTCTGTGTCTAAAGTCTTCAAACAACTCATCTTCTTTTTGTTTGGTTTGGCCAATGTCTGTGTAATTTGCTCTACGTTCAAATTTATTTTTATCCTGCCCAATAGTTGGTCAATTTCTGTTTGTAATGGCACCCCGTGACATTCCAATGGACGGCCCTGAAAATCAAAAGGATTCTAGGTGACTTTAACGCTTGCCCAATGTTTGGTTAAGGTTGCCATGAAAACCTTCATTGCCTCTCAAATTATAGGAAGCAACAAGTTGTCTAATATCGATACAGTATTGATCAACATCTTCAGTGGGCAACGCTACACCCTCAATTGCTGATTTTACATCAGCTTGGGTCCATGTTCTGTATACTAAAATTGTGGGTTCTCCATCATCATGAGGATTGGCCACTTGAATCATCGGGTATGCGTCAGCCGAGGGACCCAACCTCGCACGGCTCCGCGTCACCATACCGCGAGCAGAATCACTATATTCAGGAGGGTGGTCTGTGCTTGGTAATTTGGGGTACAGAGACTTTATAATTCGATCATTTTTCTCATCATCATCATTCATCACATTGTCAGCTTTGGTTCTCAAGCGAGCCCGCGACACTGTCTCATCATCTTCCTGTCTGTGCAACAGCAAGGTCTCTATCTTTTCTTCGTCTTCCGTATCTTTCAATGTTCCTCTCATCTGCCCACATTTTCTCTTCTAAGCTTCCAATTCCCATTTTACTATTAGATAATATCCGTCTTTATTCTTCTTTGCGCCACATTTAGCATCAATTGATTGCTTTAGGTTATTCAACAAATTCGATTTCAGCTGACCATCAAATTTGTAATCGGTTATCCATTTATCAAGATATTTTATATTTTCGGGGTTGACCCCTTCCATCAATTTCCAATCTTTGCATTTTAATTCATGTCGGGGTAGCGGCCTTTGTTTGCTATTTGATTTTCCCATGGTTTATTTTTCTAAATTTCGGAGTTGGCAATTCGAATGACACCTACAGTGTCCTAAAGCCAACTTTATTCACAGGACAGTGGTTAAATGTTCGATGTGTGGTGAGTCTCCTTTCACCTTCCCGGAGGAAGCGGAGAGTCCTTGCATCTGCGTCCACACAAAGCCACTGTTTACAATCCTGTGTGTTTATATAGAGGAGAGCTCTAATGAGATCACTCTCAGTCAAACCATACACACACACAATGCGCACTTTTATCGTCTCACAGGCAAGCAGGGGAGTCCGCGCTCCCGGAAAAGTTTCTGCGGAATTTAACTGCTCTCGGTTACCTGTACCTTATTCGAAAAACAGAGGAGTCCGCCCTCCCGTGGATTTTAACAAACTCAAGTTAGGAGGCCCCACGATACCTCAGCGGAATTTAACTGTTTCTAATTGCACTTGATAGGGTCCAGAATTGTCAAGGTTTTAAGTGACCTCTTGTCACAGCACATTCATTCTTTTTAACAGACTCAACATTCATACTCACAGTCTGCCGGTTCTTTTCCTCGGATGATCTCGTCAACCATTCCGGTGTCCAGCCGACTTGATCGAGACAGCCCCGTGAAAAGGGTTTCTTTATATGCCTTGGCCAAGGACTTGTCCTGTGTCGAAGAAGTCAGCCGAACGCCTTCCGGTCTGAAGAGATCCCGGACGAGCCCCCAATTTCTGTCAGGTTTATTCTCTGACTGAATATCTGTATAAAAGAAAAGGATCAGCAGACAAAACAAGTGAGGCAGAATATTGAGTTTTTCTCGCGAGGAGTGCATCCAGATTTACAGCAATCTGACTACACTAAAAATCTGTTTGCACTCTTCGCTCTTTTTATTTGGAATGCCCTACCCACAATGTGAGACTAGCCCCTAAGGAGGTGGGGAGAAGGCGTGGACTTTGTCTCATTAGAGAAGAAACGAGATTGATGTGAACCAAGAAGTCACAGACAAGATGTCATGAGAAACAAAACGAATGAATGCTATGTGAAACAAGAAGGCACAGACAAGATGCCACGAGAAAAGAATGCAAGGACAAAGTGCCATGTGCAGACATCAACAGAATAGTTTGAGCTATCAACAACTTTCTTGGATCCCAGAGGTATGGAAGGTCAGGAAGTCCCAGACAGCATCGTTCGACGTGTTGTTTTTCACATTCCGTCTGGACGTCTGCAAGGCGAAGCAGCAAGCATTCTGTGCAATAATCTTAATAAAAAGTACTCAGTAGAGAACGCATGATAACATATATATGCAATTTATCTAACAATGGGGAAACGCCCGCCCGCCCGCCCACGCATTTTCTACCGGAAACCGTGTCAGAAAGCTTGGTGCACACTCACAAGTGCGTGTACGTACTCAGAAGTACGGCCACGGCGCACTCCGCGCTCTATTTCTATCAGTGCAGAATTTAGAGCGTAGGCTGTGACGTCAGCATTCTCGTAATTCGCGCGCTGAGCTTTCAGATAGTTTTACGCTAAAGCCACCCACAAACCTTCCCCTGGAATCTTTCCATTAAAATGAGTGGCCCAAGGAAAAGAAAGGGGGACTGAGTGACGTGTTTAAAAAAGAGTGGACAATTTGGCTCGACCTACGCGACGTGACGTTCATCCAAATGAACATCAACCCGTCACAGATCTAGGTTAACGGACCAACACCTTGGCTCTATCCTAAGATTTGCCACAACAAATTTTGCTCCGGACTATGATGCACTAGCAAAAAAAGGGAGACCAACACTGTTCTCACTGAAAATGAGAGTTTCTCAAGTTTGTTGTAAAAAAAAAAAAAACATTTTGAATATAATTTGTATAAATACCAGGGATTGAAACTCGCGACCATTCTCATTTTCAAACAATGCAGGATGCTCAAGGACATTGATGCACCACCTGTTTGCGACTAATCTTAACTTTTAAAGTTCTTAAGGCCGACCTTAAGGAAGTATTTCCTGTTTCCTCACCTCTCTCACCAGGTGTTTGTGAGTTAAAGCTCTGCTCTGATTTTCAGATATTCGTTACTGCATTGCCGTTCTTTATTACTTTATTTAGGTGTATTCTTTCACTGATTATTCAAGATGATGTATTTGGTCAAAATGTTTGCCGTTTGATGTGATTTCGCCTCATAAGATAAACATCTTTCATAAATCTGACCTACAGGCGCTGTAATGATGGAAACTGTTATTCATAATAACAGTGTCGTATTTAATGAGAATTGTTAGGGTTTTCCAGGTTATCTTTATCGTAGGATTATGTTGGAATGTAGACTATAATGATTAACCAATCTTGTCTTGCTCTCACAACGCAGTAAAATAAAGTGGTTGCTTCCTCTGCTTGATTGACCAGCTGCAGAGGAAGCAATCAAAGTTGTTCTGTTTCCCACAACATCGTAAAACACCCCCCTGCTCTGATCTTACCAGAGGCCGGGGGTTCACCAAACCTGTCCACTCTCACCCCCACTCTGTTCCTCCTAATAAATATGCCCTTGCAGGAAAGAGGGTTTCAGACTTCATTCCTTGAGCGAGTGAACTCTCCACCTGCAGGGGTCTAAAAGGACTTGCTTGTCTCCTGTGTGGTTCTTGCAAAATAAGTTGGAGTGAGCAAATCTCTAACAAGAATCACTGATAGTAATTTTTTGGTGAAATATATTTTTTAATGCTGTTAATAAATGAATTTGTTTTCAAAAAGCTGTTATTAAATATCAGTACTTTACTGCCTACTAAAGGCCAAAACCTTGTATGCAATGACCTTTACATGTCCTTTATATTACCTCACACAAACACTACATCCATCTGCTCCTGGTTCGGTCCCCCGGTCAAAATTTAGAACCCAATTCGGCCCGCAAGTCAAAACGTTTGCCCACCCCTGCTCTAAGCAAACCTGACTATTGATTATGATTGTGTTTAATCTGTAAAAGACATTCAGACAGTCAAAAAGTTTGCCTGGTATAGACTATACATACAATTATCAGAGAACGGCAATAATTTATAAAAACTAAGAATGATGTCTTTGACCTTTTTCTGTCCCTCATTTATTTGGCACTTGACAAGCACAACACTTGATAGTTTTCCCATCCCCCAACACTGTCACTCACCTCAGAGTTGAAGAGGAGACTAAACCAGGTTCACGTAACCTGGTTGTAACGTTATAGCTTTGTATCACCCAAGGGACGCAATTCAGAAAATATGCAGGATTTTTAGGCCTGCATTTATAATACCGTATTGGCCCAAATATTAGACGACCCTGATTATAAGACGACCCCCTCTTTTTCAAGACTCAAGTTTGAAAAAAGCCTTTTTGACTCCATCCATCCATTTTCTGAACCGCTTAGTCCCCACGGGGGTCGCGGGTGTGCTGGAGCCTATCCCAGCCATCATCGGGCAGTAGGCGGGGGACACCCTGAAGAGGTTGCCAGCCAATTGCAGGGCACACAAACAACCATTTGCACTCGCACTCACACCTCGGGACAATTTGGAGTGCTCAATCGGCCTACCAAACGTGTTTTTGGGATGTGGGAGGGAACCGGAGTGCCCGGAGAAGGGAGTGGGAAGTTGTGGATTAGGTAGGCAAAAGATGAACAGTTGAAAGTTGGAATGGGTTGAATCGGTTGAACAATGTAGAAATTAGAGTAGAAAAACGGAATCTTGGAGAATTTCGTTGTTTTAAATTTGAAAGTTTGGAATTTTTGGTAAGTGGGAAGTTGTGGAATAGGTAGGCAAAAGATGAACAGTTGAAAGTTGGAATGAGTTGAATCTGTTGAAAAATGTAGAAATTAGAGTAGAAAAACAAAATTTTGGAGAATTTGGTTGAATTCCAAATTTGAAAATTTTGTATGTTGGAAGTTGTGGAATAGGTAGATAAAAGATAAACAGTTGAAAGTTGGAATGGGTTGAATCGGTTGAAAAACGTAGAAGTCAGAGTAGAAAAACGAAATTTTGGAGTATTTGGTTGAATTTCAAATTTGAAAATTTGGAATTTTGGTAGGTGAGAAGTTGTGGAAAAGGCAGGCAAAAGATGAACACTTGAAAGTTGGAATGGGTTGAATCGGTTGAAAAAGGTATAAATTAGAGGTGAAAAACGAAATTTCGTAAAATTTTGTCGAAATTTTAAACGTGAAAACGTGAAATTTTTGAATTTGGCAATTTAAAAATGTCGACAATCATTCCGAATGTGGTTTGAATGTGCTGAATGAGGTGAATTTAAAAGTGGAATGACGTAAAAGTGAAATGTCGAATCTGCCATTGAGAAAGAATAGGGAAAAATCTGTCGTGAATTCGCGACTTTTGCGAAATCTGAAAATTTTCGGAACGAGAAAAAATGGAAGCGCTCACCTCGTGAATATTTGGAATACGTCAAAAGTGGAATGGAGTGAATCGGATGAATTATGTGGAAGAAGAAGCGGGACAAAAAATCAATCACTTCTTGGGGAATGATGCCGAATGATGTTGAAATGAGTTGAATTTCTTGAGAAATGTGGAAAATAGAAGTGTAATACTAAATTTTGGAGAATTTGGTTGAATTTCAAATTTGAAAGTTTGGAATTTTTGGTAAGTGGGAGGTTGTGGAATAGGTAGGCAAAAGATGAACAGTTGAAAGTTGGAACGGGTTGAAACGGTTAAAAAATGTAGAAGTTAGAGCAAATCTTGAATCCCCATAGAGAATGAATGGGAATTAAAAGAAAAAGCAATTGCGCCAAAATGTTTTGAAATTTGGAACAAAAGGAAAAAAACGGCTTCAGGAGGTTCAGTTCTGGGGTTAAAATGTTGAAACTGGTTTAATCGGACAAAAATTGCCACTTTCGGTTTGATTTGGGTAACTTCCGGTTTGATAAGAGGCACTTCCGGTCCAGCTGAGGTCACTTCCGGTTTATTTGGGGTCACTTCCGGTTTAAAAAGGTCACTTCCTGTTTGATTTGGGGTCACTTCCGGTTTACCTGAGGTCACTTCCTGTTTACCTAAGGTTACTTCCGGTTTGATATGGGGCACTTCCGGTTCATTCAGGGTTCATTGGGGGCACTTCAGGGTCAATCCAAGATGTCCGCCACACTGGAAGTGGGGATGAAGGAGGTGAATATGGTAAGCATAAGGTAAACAAACTAAATAAAGTTGGAATGGGTTGAATCGGTTGAAAAATGTGGAAAAAAGAGTAGAAAAACGAAATTGTAGAGAATTTTTGGTAAGTGGAAAGTTCTGGAATAGGCAGGCAAAAGATGAACAGTTGAATGTTGGAACGGGTTGAATCGGTTAAAAAATTTAGAAGTGAGAGCAAATGTTGAATCTCCATAGAGAATGAATGGGAATTAAAAGAAAAAGGAATTGCGCAGAAATATTTTGAAATTTGGAACAAAACGAAAAAAAAACAGCTTCAGGAGGTTCACTTTTGGGGTTAAAATGTTGAAACGGCTTCAATCGGACAAAAAATGCAAAAGTTAGCGACTAATGTAGCTATTTGGGGCAGTTATTGTAGAAAAAAGGTCACTTCCGGGGTGATTTGGGTCACTTCCGGTCTATTTGGGTCACTTCCGGTTTGATTAGAGGCACTTCCAGTCTAGCTGAGGTCACTTCCGGTTTATTTGGGGTCACTTCCTGTTTAAAAAGGTCACTTCCGGTTTGATTTGGGGTCACTTCCGGTTTACCTGTGGTCACTTCCGGTTTATTTGGGGTCACTTCTGGTTTGATTTGGGTCACTTCCGGTCTATTTGGGTCACTTCCGGTTTGAATAGAGGCACTTCCGGTCTAGCTGAGGTCACTTCCGGTTTAAAAAGGTCACTTCCGGTTTGATATGGGGTCACTTCCGGTTTACCTGAGGTCACTTCATGTTTACCTAAGGTCACTTCCGAATTGATTTGGGGCACTTCTGGTTCATTTTAGTTTCATTGGGAGCACTTCAGGGTCAATCCAAGACGGCCGCCACACTGGAAGTGGGGGTCAAGGGTTGAATTGTGTAAGCATAGTGGAAGTGGGGGTGAAGGGGTGAATATGTTAAGGATGAGGTGACCAAAGTGAATAGAGTTGGAATGGGTTGAATCGGTTGAAAAATGTAGAAATTAGAGTGGAAAAACGAAATTTTGTAGAATTTGGTGTGAATTTCAAAATTGAAAATTTGGAAATTTTGGTAAGTGGGGAGGTGTGGAATAGGTAGGAAAAAGATGAACAGTTGAAAGTTGGAATGGGTTGAATCGGTCAAAAATTGTAGAAATTAGAGGTGAAAAACGGAATTTTGTGAAATTTTGTCGAAATTTTTAACGTGAAAACGTGAAATTTTTGAATTTGGGAATTTTGGGAATGTCGAGAATCATTCGGAATGTGGTTTGAATGTGCTGAATGAGGTGAATTTAAAAGGGGAATGACGTAAAAGTGAAATGTCGAATCTGCCATTGAGAATGAATGGGGAAGAATTTGTCGTAAATTCGCGAATTTTGCGAAATCGGAAAATTTTCGGAACGAGAAAAATGGAAGCGCTCATCTCGTGAATATTTGGAATACGTCAAAAGTGGAACGGAGTGAATCGGATGAACTATGTGGAAGAAGAAGCGGGACAAAAAAGTGTGGAGAATAAAATAGAATAACTAGAAAATGCAATTTCTGGAGAAATTGCGTGTGAAGGCGAAGACTTTGAATCACTTCTTGGGGAATGATGCCGAATGATGTTGAAATGAGTTGAATTTCTTGAGAAATGTGGAAAATAGAAGTGTAATACTAAATTTTTGAGAATATGGTTGAATTTCAAATTTGATTTTTGGAATTTTTGGTAAGTGGAAAGTTGTGGAATAGGCAGGCAAAGGATGAACAGTTGAATGTTGGAACGGGTTGAATCGGTTAAAAAATGTAGAAGTGAGAGCAAATGTTGAATCCCCATAGAGAATGAATGGGAATTAAAAGAAAAAGCAATTGCGCCAAAATATTTTGAAATTTGGAACAAAACGTAAAAAAACAGCTTCAGGAGGTTCACTTTTGGGGTTAAAATGTTGAAACGGGTTCAATCGGACAAAAAATGCAAAAGTTAGCGCCTAATGTAGCTATTTATGGCAGTTAATGTTGAAATAAGTTCACTTCCGGGTTGATTTGGGTCACTTCCGGTCCATTTGGGTCACTTCCGGTCTGATTAAAGGCACTTCCGGTCCAGCTGAGGTCACTTCCGGTTTATTTGGGGTCACTTCCGGTTTAAAAATGTCACTTCCGGTTGAAAAAGGTCACTTCCGGTTTGATTTGGGGTCACTTCCGGTTTACCTGAGGTCACTTCCTGTTTACCTAAGGTCACTTCCGGTTTGATTTGGGCCACTTCCGGTTCATTCTAGGTTCATTGGGAGCACTTCAGGGTCAATCCAAGATGGCCGCCACACTGGAAGTGGGGGTCAAGGGTTGAATTTTGTAAGCATAGTGGAAGTGGGGGTGAAGGGGGTGAATATGGTAAGGATGAGGTGACCAAAGTGAATAAAGTTGGAATGGGTTGAATCGGTTGAAAAATGTAGAAATTAGAGTAGAAAAACCAAATTTTGTAGAATTTGGTTGAATTTCAAAATTGAAAATTTGGAAATTTTGGTAAGTGGGAAGGTGTGGAATAGGTAGGCAAAAGATGAACAGTTGAAAGTTGGAATGGGTTGAATCGGTTGAAAAACGTAGAAGTTAGAGTAGAAAAACGAAATTTTGGAGAATTCGGTTGAATTTCAAATTTGAAATTTTGGAATTTTTGATAGGTGAGAAGTTGTGGAATAGGCAGGCAAAAGATGAACAGTTGAAAGTTGGAATGGGTTGAATCGGTTGAAAAATGTAGAAATTAGAGTAGAAAAACGAAATTACGAAGAATTTGGTTGAATTTCAAATTTGAAAATTTGGAATTTTTTTGTAAGTGGGAAGTTGTGGAATAGGTAGGCAAAAGATGAACAGTTGGAAGTTGGAACGGGTTGAATCGGTCGAAAAATGTAGAAATTAGAGGTGAAAAACGAAATTTCGTGAAATTTTGTCGGACTTTTTAACGTGAAAACGTGAAATTTTTGAATTTGGGAATTTTGGGAATGTCGAGAATCATTCCGAATGTGGTTTGAATGTGCTGAATGAGGTGAATTTAAAAGGGGAATGACGTAAAAGTGAAATGTCGAATCTGCCATTGAGAATGAATGGGGAAAAATTTGTCGTAAATTCGCGGATTTTGCGAAATCGGAAAATTTTCGGAACGAGAAAAATGGAAGCGCTCATCTCGTGAATATTTGGAATACGTCAAAAGTGGAACGGAGTGAATCGGATGAATTATGTGGAAGAAGAAGCGGGACAAAAAAGTGTGGAGAATAAAATATAATAATAATAATAATAATAATAATAATAGAGAATGGTGTAGAATAACATATGTGTGAAGGCCATCGCCTTCACACAACTAGAAATTGCAATTTCTGGAGAAATTGCGTGTGAAGGCGAAGACTTTGAATCACTTCTTGGGGAATGATGGCGAATGTTGAAATGAGTTGAATTTCTTGAGAAATGTGGAAAATAGAAGTGTAATACTAAATTTTGGAGAATTTGGTTGAATCTCAAATTTGAAAGTTTGGGATTTTTGGTAAGTGGGAGGTTGTGGAATAGGTAGGCAAAAGATGAACAGTTGAAAGTTGGAACAGGTTGAAACGGTTAAAAAATGTAGAAGTTAGAGCAAATCTTGAATCCCCATAGAGAATGAATGGGAAAGAAAAAGCAATTGCGCCAAAATTTTTTTGAAATTTGGAACAAAAGGAAGAAAACGGCTTCAGGAGGTTCACTTTTGGGGTTAAAATGTTGAAATGGGTTCAATCGGACAAAAAATGCAAAAGTTAGCGACTAATGTAGCTATTTAGGGCAGTTAATGTTGAAATAAGGTCGATTCCGGGGTGATTTGGGTCACTTCCGGTCTATTTGGGTCACTTCCGGTTTCATTAGAGGCACTTCCGGTCTAGCAGAGGTCACTTCCGGTTTATTTGGGGTCACTTCCGGTTTAAAAAGGTCACTTCCGGTTTAAAAAGGTCACTTCCGGTTTGATTTGGGGTCACTTCCGGTTTACCTGAGGTCACTTCCGGTTCATTTGGGGTCAATTCCGGTTTGATTTGGGGCACTTCCAGTTCATTCCGGGTTCATTGGGGCACTTCAGGGTCAATCCAAGATGGCCGCCACTCTGGAAGTGGGGGTCAAGGGTTGAATTGTGGAAGTGGGGGTGAAGGGGGTGAATATGGTAAGCATAAGGTGAACAAAGTGAATAAAGTTGGAATGGGTTGAATCGGTTGAAAAATGTAGAAATTAGAAGGGAAAAACTAAATTTTGGGAAAATTTGGTGTGAATTTCAAAATTGAAAATTTGGAAATTTTGCTAAGTGGGAAGGTGTGGAATAGGTAGGCAAAAGATGAACAGTTGAAAGTTGGAACGAGTTGAATCGGTGGAAAAATGTAGAAACTAGAAGTGAAAAACTAAATTTTGTGAAATTTTGCAAAATTTTGTGCAAATTTTAAAAGTGAAAACGTGAAATTTTTGAATTTGGCAAGTTTGGGAATGTCCCCAATGTGATTTGAATGTGTTGAAATAAGTGAATTTCAAACTGGAACAACAAAAATGTGAAATGTTGAATCTGCCATTAAGAATGAATGGGGAAAAAAATGCCACAAAATCGTGAATTTTGTGAAAACGGAAAATTTTTCGAACAAAAAAAATGTAAGCAGCCGTGTCATGAATATTTGGAATAAGTGAAAAGTGGAACGGAGTGAATCGGTTGAAGTATGTGGAAGGAGTTAAGCGTCAAAAAAGTGAGCGGAATAAGTAGAATAATAATAATAATAACTAGAATTTGCAATTCCTGAAGAAATTGCGTGTGAAGGTGAAGAGGTTGAATAAATACTTGGGGAATGTTGCAGAATGATGTTGAAAAGAGTTGAATCGGTTGAAAAATGTAGAAATTACAAGGGAAAAAGGAAATTTGGGAAAATTGGGTGTGAATTTCAAAATTGAAAATTTGGAATTTTGGGTAAGTGGGAAGTTGTGGAATAGGTAGGAAAATGATGAACAGTTGAAAGGTGGAATGGGTTGAATAAGTTGAAAATGTAGAAATTAGAGTAGAAAAACAAAATTGTAGAGAATTTTTGGTAAGTGGGAAGTTGTGGAATAGGAAGGCAAAAGAGGAACAGTTGAAAGTTGGAACGAGTTGAATCGGTTAAAAAATGTAGAAGTTAGAGCAAATCTTGAATCCTAATAGAGAATGAATGGGAATTAAAAGAAAAAAAAATTGCACCAAAAGTTTCTGAAATTTGGAACAAAAGGAAAGAAATGGCTTCAGGAGGTTCACTTTTGGGGTTAAAATGTTGAAATGGGTTTAATCGGGCAAAATTTGCTAAAGTTAGCGCAAATGTAGGTATTTAGGGCACTTAATGTTGAAATATGGTCATTTCCGGTTTGATTTGGGTCACTTCCGGTTTGATTAGAGGCACTTCCGGTCCAACTGAGGTCACTTCCGGTTTATTTGGGGTCACTTCCGGTTGAAAAAGGTCACTTCCGGTTGAAAAAGGTCACTTCCGGTTTGATTTGGGGTCACTTCCGGTTTGATTTGGGGTCACTTCCGGTTTACCTGAGGTCACTTCCGGTTCATTTGGGGTCAATTCCGGTTTGATTTGGGGCACTTCCAGTTCATTCCGGGTTCATTGGGGCACTTCAGGGTCAATCCAAGATGGCCGCCACTCTGGAAGTGGGGGTCAAGGGTTGAATTGTGGAAGTGGGGGTGAAGGGGGTGAATATGGTAAGCATAAGGTGAACAAAGTGAATAAAGTTGGAATGGGTTGAATCGGTTGAAAAATGTAGAAATTAGAAGGGAAAAACTAAATTTTGGGAAAATTTGGTGTGAATTTCAAAATTGAAAATTTGGAAATTTTGCTAAGTGGGAAGGTGTGGAATAGGTAGGCAAAAGATGAACAGTTGAAAGTTGGAACGAGTTGAATCGGTGGAAAAATGTAGAAACTAGAAGTGAAAAACTAAATTTTGTGAAATTTTGCAAAATTTTGTGCAAATTTTAAAAGTGAAAACGTGAAATTTTTGAATTTGGCAAGTTTGGGAATGTCCCCAATGTGATTTGAATGTGTTGAAATAAGTGAATTTCAAACTGGAACAACAAAAATGTGAAATGTTGAATCTGCCATTAAGAATGAATGGGGAAAAAAATGCCACAAAATCGTGAATTTTGTGAAAACGGAAAATTTTTCGAACAAAAAAAATGTAAGCAGCCGTGTCATGAATATTTGGAATAAGTGAAAAGTGGAACGGAGTGAATCGGTTGAAGTATGTGGAAGGAGTTAAGCGTCAAAAAAGTGAGCGGAATAAGTAGAATAATAATAATAACTAGAATTTGCAATTCCTGAAGAAATTGCGTGTGAAGGTGAAGAGGTTGAATAAATACTTGGGGAATGTTGCAGAATGATGTTGAAAAGAGTTGAATCGGTTGAAAAATGTAGAAATTACAAGGGAAAAAGGAAATTTGGGAAAATTGGGTGTGAATTTCAAAATAGAAAATTTGGAATTTTGGGTAAGTGGGAAGTTGTGGAATAGGTAGGAAAATGATGAACAGTTGAAAGGTGAAATGGGTTGAATAAGTTGTAAATGTAGAAATTAGAGTAGAAAAACAAAATTGTAGAGAATTTTTGGTAAGTGGGAAGTTGTGGAATAGGAAGGCAAAAGAGGAACAGTTGAAAGTTGGAACGAGTTGAATCGGTTAAAAAATGTAGAAGTTAGAGCAAATCTTGAATCCTAATAGAGAATGAATGGGAATTAAAAGAAAAAAAAATTGCACCAAAAGTTTCTGAAATTTGGAACAAAAGGAAAGAAACGGCTTCAGGAGGTTCACTTTTGGGGTTAAAATGTTGAAATGGGTTTAATCGGGCAAAATTTGCAAAAGTTAGCGCAAATGCAGGTATTTAGGGCACTTAATGTTGAAATATGGTCATTTCCGGTTTGATTTGGGTCACTTCCGGTTTGATTAGAGGCACTTCCGGTCCAACTGAGGTCACTTCCGGTTTATTTGGGGTCACTTCCGGTTGAAAAAGGTCACTTCCGGTTGAAAAAGGTCACTTCCGGTTTGATT